>NC_135337.1:48244566-48569439 GCF_023851605.1 Tamandua tetradactyla
AACCTCATACTCCTCGATTAGCTCTGCAGTTTCAGAGAGATCTGTGTCACTTTCTATGGAGAATTGATGGATTGGAGGAAGCCGATCATACCGCCGATATGGAAAGTTCAAATTTTCAGGCAGTACTGCAAAAGAGTAAGATAACTTTGAAACGGGAAAAAAAAAAGCATGATAAAATACTTCTTACACCTAACAAATTAGTAGAAGAAATTTAAAAACTAAGAGTTTGACAGGTTTCAACTGGAAGAAAACTCTCTAGGGGTCAGCAAACTTTTTCTTAAAGGTCCAGCAGTAGATATTTAAGCTTTGAGACCCACACTGTCTCTGTTGCAACTACTCAAGTTAGCTATGGTAGCATGGAAGCAGCCACGTGCAATATATGGATAAAGGTTATGCTTGTGTTCCAATAAAACTTTATTTCAAAAACAGCTTGTGGGCCACTAAGGCCATAGTTGCTGAGCCCTGCAATCAAGGAACCTTCTCAGTTACTGCCTAGTCTTGCTTGGACAGTTGTTACACCCTGGATTCTGTCAGTGGTGATCCTTGAGTTGTGCAGGGCGCAACTTTCACAACATATGTCGCTGTGCCTGGAGCCAATATTTATGCATCATATATTTCATTCTTTCAACAAATACAGATGTGTTCTCACTATGATCCCAGTGAAAAAAATGTACAAAAAATTAGAATACTCTTACAAGCTGAGAAGAGTAGCAAAGAATTTTTACATTTGGAATACTTTTCAGCACAAGTTAATTTCACTTTCCTAGTATTCATTATCTTTGACCTACTTGACTTAAAAATGTAAACATGAATATTTAAATTTATATTATAGCCTCAATGGCAACAAATATATGCTATTTATTGCCAGGCGTGTTATTGTGTTGAAGATGATTTGATGGAAGAATAAGATGTAGTTCTGTCCCCCAATAGCTTACAACCTAGAGCTTACATGTTTGTGTCTGGCAGCTGTATGAATACCAGATATGACTCCATACTCCTAAGTACCAAAATAGATGGTAGACACCAAAGGAATTCAATGAATAGGTAAATCCCTTTGGGCTGGAGTGGTAGGAAAGGACTTGCAGAAGAGGCAATATCTGAACTTTGAAAGACAAATATAGGTGAAGAAATATGGAAAATATATGCCAATTGGTAGGAACAACACAAAGTTTGCAGTACAAATGACATGTTCAAAAGGACCAAAGAACAAAACTAGCAAGCCCAAATCAAACAGCTGGTCTAAACCAGTTGCAGAACCTATAGTTCACGGTTCCCTCACTATCCCCCAAAGCACCAGGAAAGCCTAAGCTCCCAAAAGCACCACACCAAAGGAGATGGGAGGCTGCTTGGCCTGAAGGGTTCAACTGAAGGCCTACGGTATCTTAGAGCGGCAGCATAATACTGGCATCTCCTCCCCTATACTGATCAGTTAGGACTTTCTATTCTCTCTTGGTACAAGAAATGAGGGTGTCAACTACTCACTCACTGGCCTCACTTTAGTTCCATTAAGAGTGGGATAATCTGTAGATGACAGTGGATATTCCTTAGAAAATGCTGGGAAGAGCTACTTCAGGATAGGTGCTGCTGTGCCTTGAAATATAATCACTTCACCCAACTCAAGGCAAACTTCAGACATCGCCCTTGATTATTCTTCTCTCCCTTCACATTTGTTCCTATAGACTCTAACTCCAAAACATATCCCAAATGCCTATGTTTTTTTTTTTCAATTTTCACTACCACAGCTCTTCCCAAGACAACGTCACCTTTAGATCCTTTACTGATCTTTCTGCTTCCACACTTGACCCACAATCCATTGCTGAAATGCTCTTACCCTGAGGGGAACATGGCTAGCCTTTCTCATTATTCACACCTCAGCTTAAATGTCACCTCCGATGAGGACTTTCCTGCCTTTCTAATGTCTTACAGCCCCTAGTTAATTTCAAGGACTTTATTCTAAGGCTCTGTACAGCACCTACCATTTCCCATCTGACAGTTTTCTTATTCATTCATTCTTTCGTTTTTTTTTCATTTATTGTTTCTTCTGCCATTTGAATATAAGCTTCAAGAGAGCAGGAACATTAGCTATCATCTGGGACTCTATATCCTCAGGATCTAGAATTTTCTTGGCACACAGTCTGTGTTTAATACACATTTGTTGAATTCATAATGATAACAGGCTTACTAAAACAGACCGTTTCCTACAGAGACAACCAGAAGATAAATGGATCAGTAAGGTGTTGCCAAAATTTGGAGAGCCTTGGATCCAGGGTAGGGGGGTTAGCTTTTATCTGGTGGAAAGTCACAGGGGAATTTTTTGGGTAGAGAAAGAGGCATGATGAAACATATATTTTAGGACAAGTAATATAGTGGCAGTGAGAATGGATCAAATAGGGGAGACTAGAAGCAGCCAAAGTAGGTAGAGGCTGCTAAAGTAATCCACAGGTGAGAGATGGAGGGCTTAGTTTAGAGTGGTAGTAAGCAAAATGGAAATGAATGGTTGGATGTGAAAGATATGGTAAAGGTTGGAATGTGAGACCTGAAGGGAGGTGACAATTCAAAAACAATTTCCAGGTTTCAAGTCTAAAAGAATAAGGGACATTGCATGTAATAAAATACCTCTCTGTCCTCTCTTTTCTGCTCCAGAAATACTGGACTTCTCTCTTTCCTGACATCATAGCCTCTCCCTCTAACTCAAGAAATTCTGTTTCCTGTTCTCTAGAATATCTCAATCTCCTCCATCCTTCTCTGGATAATACCTACTCTATTCAGCTTTTTGTCTTTCGTATATATGTCACTTCCTTCAGGAAGCCTTGCCTGAACCACAGGCTAGACTGGATCCATCCCCTACCAAAATCGTTAGTTCCATAATACACAGCATGGCCTATGGCACCCATTGTGCTTGTAATTTTATATTTAATGTCTGACTTCACTGATAAATTGTAAACTCTTGAGGGTAGGTTTCATGTCTGTTCTTTTTGATGGCTACATCCTCAATCCTAGAAGAGTGTGTAGCACATGATAATATTCCATAAATGATTATTTTTATTGCCTGACTGACTCACTGGCTGACTTCGCGGAAATAGGGAAAGAAGACAAGAGTGCTGGTTCTGAATCAAATAGACTATGTTTGTTTCAGGGCACATTTAGTATAAGATGGCAATGAAACATTTAAGAGGAGAAGTTCTAAGGCCAGTTGGAGCTATAAACTCTAATGCAGAGATAATTATCTGTTCAAACTGTATGTGTATAGCAGGAAAAATGAATACTCATCTCACATTTATGGTAAAATACTTTAAAGAACTGCTAGCCAACAATTTATCCTTGCTTGTAACATATTTTACTTAAGAGAGGAATTTGTCTAGATGAAGAAAATATTTTATTCCATAGAATGATTTGTCATGGTAACCATATTTTAGCACAGCTATGTGAATATTTTGGGAAAAAAATGCATGAACCACTCTTCATCTCTAGAAATAATGAGCAGTTAACAATTTTGTTGAATTCTATTACCACAAACTGTAGCTAAAACCTAGGAAGCACAAATGTGTGAAGCATTTCATAAAATAAAATTTTATTACAGGACAAATCCATTTAGAAATGATTTTCCATCTTTTAGCATTTATTTTAGGGATAAGATAGTGTGATATAGCATTCTTGTCATCACAGGCTCTACTTGCTATTAACTGAATGATTTCTGAGTGGGAATTTCAGAAAAATATTTGTAGGTATGGTAACCCTAAAATGAGCAAGCAATTTTAATTCTAAAGAAAATTAAACCTACATCTTTCCATTCTTGTTTTTAGACTGTCCTGTTAGACCAGGAGTTCTAAGCTGGTCAGTGGGTCCAATATGACCCAAGAGATGCGTTTTGTCTGGCTTGGCATTTTTAAAAAATTTCTACTTACTGCCTTTAGACAATGAATGTGCTCACTAATTCTGCTCTCTGATTTGACCACTCAAATGAGAATGGTCTTCACCATGTAACAGAGAAGACCATTCTCTATTACACTTGGCCTGTCTGGCTTCTACTATGATCAAGCCAAGTATCAGTATAAAGTAGAAGAATCAGGCTTTTGTTTTACTGCTAAACAGAAATTTTGATAACCAGTCAGAGGGCAGCTTTTCAACTAATTGAATGTCATTACCAGTTAGATTTAATTTCAATAATGTAAAAATACTTTAAATAAATACAGAAATACCCGAGGTTGGTTAGTGCTTTGCAGTTGAGAAAGCAGCTTCCTATATTTATTTAATTTGATCTAAGAAGGCATGTATTTAAATCGAGTCAGATTCTAATAGTACCTGGAAAATAAGTTAACCATTTTGTGGAGGGTTATGAACTCTTCAAATCCACCAGAGTATCATTTTGTTCACTGAAGCAGTAATTTACTAAGTGGCATGCTGCAGTGGTTGAACCGGGTAAGTGGTGCCTTGGAAAGAGTACCTGCAGTCAACAGAGATGCCAGATTTAAGCTGCAAACTGCAATTCTGTTCACTCGCCATTCTGTGCATTCTGGGTTTTTTGCAGTGAACCAGAAACTTCACTGATTCCCAAAGAGTGAGAATTTCAACTTGGGACTCTGTTCTGATATTAACTAGAAACTGAGTCTGTTAGTAGACTATTTGGGCACAGTGAAAACTTCTTCAGTATTGAAACAGTGGTCAGGGTCAAATCGAAACATTTGGTACACATTCAATTCAGTGAGCATCTGAGGACATGACCTTAACCTTACGACTTACCACACAAGGTATGACTTGGCTTATTTCATGCCAAATGATGTTTTACCATCTATTTATGTAGGACGAATTGGAGTGAGAGATCCTGGACAGTAATGAGGTCAACTATTCTCTACGACTTGGAAAGCTAATTTTGTTAACTCATTGTCACACTGAATAGTTCCTAATTATTCCACTATGGTGTTCATCTGTTACAACATTTAGAAGTTTCTGGAATAGCTTGTAAATAGCAATTTCTGATATCTGGTGTGCTTCTCAGCAGCATTTGGGAATTTGGTGGGGAGTCATATCATCTTCCAGCAAAACATTCGAGTATTAAAACCTAAGTCACCTAGTAGTCCCTCCCATATGGACAAGAAAGGTCAGTTCTCTTCTTTGAAGATGTTTCTAGGGCAACATTTTTTCTGCTTTCCCTCTTTTCCCTCTACTTGTGTTTCTTAATACACACAAGCTTTTCCCATACTGCATTCAAATAAAATCTAAGTGGATAATGATTAAATAAGATAAAACTTAAACTAAGGTGCATTTCCTCCTTATATTTACTGCAAATAGAATTGTCTCCACTTCAAATTCTGTCAGTATGGATGAAACTTTTTGTGATGCAATTTTTGAGAGTGGCTTAAAATTTTATGATGTGATCTTGGTGACTAGGAAAGAATGAACTAAGTAACTCCTGGTTGAATTTTATTCCATTGTGCATATACGTATATTTAGTGACTCATGTTGACCCACTAATATTGATAAATACATATTTCAGAAAGAGATCAGAAAACCATGAATGTCCTCAAGTGATGTCCAGTTCTCAGTTACAAACTACACCTAAAAGTTAAACAAGTTCATGTCTTCTAGTTTTTCTGTTTTCTAGCAACCAAATGCCTAATCTAATATACTACATTTAGTAGCTGCTTAATAAATGTTGTTTAATTAAGTAGTATAAACTTTACATGCATTTACACAGGCGCATTATTATGAACTCTGAATTTAGAAACATTAATAATCCAGATCTCTTTATTCCAAAGGAAAATTTTGAATCATTAAGTTCTAACTTCCAGTTTTAACTTTATTCTACTTATTTGGCAAGGTCTTATTTTCAATTGTAAGAAAAATTCATAGTTTGCTAACGTAATTAATTTGCAAAATAAAGTCAGTAATACAGTTTCATTAAGTCTTTGGTGAATTTGGGTCAACGGTATCTAATTTTGTTTGTCTTTGGAGGTTATTAGAATCAGTAGCAAAAAGAGATGAATTGGGCTCTGGGGCTATAATTTCTAGGTTATTGGAAATCCAATAAATTTAATCTCTGCATATAGTATACATGGTAGACTCTCTCTTTTAAAGGGAACAGCTATAAGTATAAAACTGTTATTATACATATACATTACCATTTCTCAGAAAGGCTCTCCGTGACTGTCCTCCATTGAGTGGGGGTAAGTTCTTCTTTTCTTGGCTAACAAATGTATCCCATTTCACCTTGTCACAGCCACCTAGTTCCTTTACTTTCTGTAAACAACTCTCCAAGTACTCCACTGGATCTTCAGGCTTAGAACACATCAGTCCATTCAAAAGGCTCTGAAAGACAATGAAACATGTCCAAGCAAAACATGTTTTAAAACCACCTTTGTTAAAATAGTGTTATGTTCCATCTTCAAATTTTGGGTTGTCTTTGTTTTTTTCATTTTTTTTTAATATTTTTTTTTTTTTAAAGATAGCAACATACAAACACGAACATTCTTACCATATGATCAGTCCATTCTTGGTATATAATCAATAATTCACAATATCATCACATAGTGTCTACTCATCACCACAATCACCTCTCAGAACATTTGCATCAATCCAGAAAAAGAAATAAAAAGAAAAAAATTCACACATACCATGCCCCCTACCCCTCCCCTTCACTGATCACCAGCATTCAATCTACTAAATTTATTTTAACATTTGTTCCCCCTATTATTTATTTATTTTTAATCCATATGTTTTACTCATCTGTCCATAAAGTGCATCAGACACAAGGTTTTCACAATCACACAGTCACACTGCAAAAGCCATATCATTATACAATCATCTTCAAGAAACATGGCTACTGGAACACGGCTCTACATTTTCAGGCAGTTCCCTCCAGCCTCTCTATTACACCTTAACTAAAAAGGTGATATCTATATGGTGTGTAAGAATAACCTCCAGGATAACCTCTCAACTCTGTTTGGAATCTCTCAGCCATTCGCACTTTCTTTTGTCTCATTTCGCTCTTCCCTCTTTTGGTCAAGAAGGTTTTCTCAATTCCTTGATGCTGAGTCCCAGCTCATTCTAGGATCTCTGTCCATATTGTCAGGAATTTGTTTCCTAATAAAACAATCAGAGTTGAAATTATGATCTAAGATAACTCCTCACATTCTTGATCAATCAGTTTTCAGTTCATGTTTCTTTTGTCTTTAAACAATTTAGATAACCATATAGTTTAAAATGGAAGACCCCGATCACAGATAGATAAAGGAGAGTATTTGAAAATGCAAATGCCCTTAGTCATTATTTATTTCAGGCATACTCAACGTTAAAGTCTCCAAGCCTCAGTTTTTTCATCTGTAAAATGGGGAAAATAATACCTGTCTCCAAGGGCTTTTTGAAAATTAAAGAAGTTAATATTTGTACAGTGCCTATAACAGTGCCTGGCACATTGAAGTACCCCAAAAATTTTGTTGGTGGTTATAGTTATAGTTATTATTACTATTATCTTGATTATCATTATTATCATCAAAAAGTCTCCTCTGAACCTCCAGTTTCTATGGACACACTTTTCTGTGTACCCCTGGCACCTAGGCTAAACTATCACATTGATCATTTATACTGAAATCATCTGCTTATGTGTCAGTGTCCTCTCCTAAACTATAACTCTTCAACAACACAGAGAGGCTTATATTTATCCCCAGCACCTGACAATTTCCCTGGCGCAAGTACATATTCAACTCTTTTCTAATTAGGAATAAAAAGCACTCAAAACGTGAGACTCAAAAAATTGCTACTTGATATGTGATAAGTCACCACAATATTGACTGAGATTACAGAAAGAAAACAAAAAGCATGATCCTGCTATTACTTTTTTTTGTTCCTAGTGTTCAATGTGTCACACATACTGGTTTCTAAGAATGCCAGAAGTTTGGAAATGCTGACTCCTGGGGACTGGACTGATATGCAAGTTTTTTCCCTTTACTGTATTTCACAGAAAAAGCACAGTGGATTATTTTCGCCAGTATACATTATTAGCACACAAAAAAATACCTTTTCCTAAATAGAGTATTCTATTGTCAAATGTTTCTTGTGCAATTGAACCAGACCCGGCAGGCAATTCTTACTGTGTGCATTTGTTTTCTGAAATCCTAAATAGTGTGAAATAGAGTATGCAATGTAGCCAGAAAAGATCAACTCTGGAGGGAATGGGAAAAAAAATAACCTGAGCATCGGCAACCAGTCAGTGCTTACTCTGCGTCTTCATATGCATCACTTTATCTAATTCATCTTCAGCAGTATATAGAATTGCTATCCTCATTTTATAGATGAGGAAATCTTGGCTCAGAGATGTTAAGGATTTGCTCAAGAATACTCAGCTAAAATGTGGTAGGTCCAGAGTTCCAACTCAAATGCTTCTGTTTCTAAACCCCATATATTTCTTTCTCTACATTTTTTCAGAATATGATACAGGGTAAAAGAAAACACCAGATTGTTAAGCCCCATACATAATCTGTCTACAATAAAAATCACTCAAAGATCAGGCAATTTACATCTTTTTTTTACTCTTACTATTGTCTAAAATGGGCGAACATACTCAATAAAGATTTTTTTAACTTTTTTTTTTACTGTATAGTATAACATATAAACAAAGCAAAGAAATAAAAAAGCAATGTTTTCAAAGCACTGTTCAAAAAGTGGTTACAGGACAGATCCCAGTGTTTGGTCATGGGCTACCATACGATCCTTTCATATTTTTCCTTCTAGTTGCTCCAGAATATAGGAGGCTAGAGGGCTTAAATACTTTATTATCACCATCGACTGTTTTTCCTTCTTTTTTTTTGTGAACAATAACATATATACAAAAAAGCTATAAATTTCCAAGCACAGCACCACAATTAGTTGTAGAACATATTTCAGACTTTGACATGGGTTACAATTTCACATTTAGGTTTTTACTTCTAGTTGCTTTAAAATACTGGAGACTAAAAGATATATCAATTTAAAGATTCAACATTCATATTCATTTTTTAAGTCCTATCTTCTCTGTATAATTCCACCACCACCTTTGATCTTTCCATTCCTCTCTTTAGGGGAGTTTGGGCTATGGAAATTCTAAATTTTTGATATTGGAAGGGTCTGTCACTAATATGGGGTAGGGAGATGGAACTACCTGATGTTCTGGAGAGGCTGAGCTAGATTTCAGGACTCATCTGGACCAGGGACCCATCTGGAGGTTGTAGGTTCCTAGCAAGTTACTCTAGTGCCTGGAACCCTTGTGGAATCTTATATATTACCCTAGGTGTTCTTTAGGATTGGCTGTAATGGTCCTGGTTGGGGGTTGGCAAATTATGATAGGTAGCAAGGTCCACCTGGAGCTTGCATAAGAGCAACCTCCAGAGTAGCCTCTCAACTCTATTTGAACTCTCTCTGCCACTGATACTTTATTAATTACAGTTCTTTTCTCCCTTCTGGTCAAGATGTAATTGTTGATCCCACAGTGCCAGGCCTGGATTCATCCCTGGGAGTTCTCTCCCATGTCGCCAGGGAGACTTTCACCCACGGATATTCAATGAAGATTTTTTAAAGGAAATACAAATTTCCAGCCTCTCCGAAGAGAACTGATCGTCTAAAGGGCATTGATTTTAAATTTCCACTGTTTCATGGATAATTTAAAGCTTTTCTTATAACAGCCAGCCACTATCAAGGATTGAAGATAACCAGCAGACATTAGTTTCAGCACTCAGTTTCTCTGAGGCCTCTCTGAGGCCTCAAATAATCTAATTTGACTCTCCACAGTATGGAAATTAACTGGCACATCTCTGCCATAGGTACAGTAGTACAAAATCAACATTACAGAACATAAGATTGTTATAATTAAAAACTCACCACAAAATCAGAGAAAAGTGTTTCTTGTTCAACATTTAATCTAAAAATGGAAACACATTACAAACTTGAAGCTACCAGAGATTTAGTCTATGTGCTGCCTCAAATCAGGAAGAATTATGAAATAGCCCATTAGATATATATAGTTGCTTGACAATATGTAGATTTAATAATAAGCCACTTGGTCTATAATGTCGTCTAATATCCATAGCTGAGGAGGTGGTATTTTAGGTTTGATAGTCACCTAATTGTTAAACTTTGTATACTGAGAATATTGTGAGTTTGAGTGAGCAAATCGACTTGGGAAACCTAAAACATTTGGTTTTGTGGTTTGCACTCATCACATGGAGAACTGCCAGGTTTTGCTTTCTCTTTTCTGTGCACAGCAGCAATTCATCTTTCTGGAAGGATGGAGCCTTTCGAAGCCACCAGCAGTCTCCCTCCATCTTTCCATTCCAGGATGAAATCTAAGTATACTGTGTTACTGTATTTCACCTAAGCAAGTTTGCTTCCTTTTCTGGGTGTGCATTATTTAAAGCATCTCATTCATATGCAGAAAAGCAGAAAATCTGAGCAAAAATGCTTGCCATCACTTATTTGCATACACATGATACATTTTCATGAACAAGGTATCAAACATTCTCTATGGTTACCTACCACAAAGGAGGAAAATCACTACCCACATTTATGAAGTAAAAAGATGTACTATTTAGTAGCACTTTGCAATCAGGTGACTCTACAGATATGTCTAATTAGTCTTTTAAAAGTGTAGGAATGAAATGGATCTCAGTAGTATTTGTGACAAAAATCTTCAGCTCATCTTCATTTTTACTTTGTGAATTTTTTTTAAAGAAAGGGCAACTTTAAGAATTCATACAACCTCAAGTTATGTCCTTATGCAACAATACTGATTATTTTCATACATGAATAAAACACTTGCTAGATTTGGGCTTCACATACTTGGCTTGAGCTAAGTGGGTAGTTTACTTGAAAATCTTGTCTTCCCATGAAGGATGACTTACAGAGATGAGAGAATGAAGGACTTCAATTACAGTGGTCCATTTTAAAGATAGTTTGGGGAAATAGGGGCAAATTTATTTTTGCAAGTGGTGTTTTAAATTCCTTTGAACAGAATCAAAGAGAAATAAGAAAAAGAATAGCCCGTGGCCATTACTTTCCTATATCAATCAACTTTCAGAAACAGGGGGGCCAGGTTTGCAGTGAAACAGATTTTCCCCAGGAAGCTTGGCTCCCTACCCCACCCCACCCCCCTTTTTTTCCTTCACCTAATCAAAACCACATAGGATTCAGGGTTGTTTTTAAATTCAAACATGGAGTGAAGGAACGGTAGCAAAACGACCCCGGACGGAGGTTGTGGCTTAGAACTAATCAAGATTCCCTTTAGCTCACCCCTCAAGCCTCTCGTCTCACATTCTCATCCCTCTGTCATCTCACATTCTCAGGGTCCCCTCATCTCCGGGACTCCTATGCAGACGATGCTGGGATGCTATCTGAAGACCAAGCAATAGGAGTTATGGCTTATCTCTAGGTGAGCTGGAGAGCGCAGGCGAAAGCTGGAGACAGGGAGTGAAATAGGGAAAACCATCCTTTCTAAGACTACGGGAAAACGTGCTCAGGAGTTCATTCACTGAAGCGCTCAGCCGTGCTGGGTGCTTGCCACTACAGAGGCAGCGCTGCACTTGATGCGTCGGGATTTGTTTCTCGCATCTCTATCCCCCTTTTCCAAGCTATCCCGGGGGAGGGCTGCTCTCGTCCACGCTAGCCCTATACCGCGGGGGTCCCGAGCCTCAACGCGGAGAAGTACCTGGGCTCTCGACCCTCGGTTTTGCGTCTTTACTGATGGGCGCCAACGTGCCGCACCTCCTGGCCTGTCTTTCGTCTCCAGAGGCAGTGGCCCGGGAGGCTGCTTGCAGCCCATCATGCGTGTCCCCACCCGAGGGGCTCGGTCCTCTGAGTGAGGTCTCCTTCCAGAACCCCCAAGGCTGGAAGACTGAAACTTGACTGTGAGATGCGGGCTTCTGAGCCCAGCCATCGGACCCCTGGGCGAGCCGGCGAGTGAGCGTCTCCGCCCCGCGTGGGGCAAGTGGGACGGGGCTCGGCTTCCTCACCCTAAACCCTGGAGATGCCTTCCCTCCCCCCTCCAAGCCCTCTCTCTGCCTTAGCCCCCTACCTCGAAAAGCTGAGGGATTTCCCTCCGGGCCAGATACTCCTTGGCATCGTTGGTGTTCATGGCTGTGCCGCGCGTGCCTCGAGGCGCAGGGTGGGGGTAGCTCCCGGGTTGCAGCGACCTCGGTTGGGGCTGGCGGGGTCCGCACCGAACACAGGTTGCAGCCCTCGCCCGCGCGCGCAAACGCTCACACGCTCAGCCTCCTCCGCCGCGGCCAGGGCCCGGCTTTGCCTTTGCCCAGGGCTGGGGTTTCCGCGTTCCCGCTGCTCCCGCGTCGGTGCAGGTCCCCTGGTCTGAGCTGCTTCCCGGGCTCCCAGGCAGCTCGGCCGCCAGGTGACTGGCGGAGAGGCGGGGAAGGGAAGGCAGCGCGGCCGACGCCTGGCAGCAGCTTACCCGCCTCTCCCGCTCGGGCGGCCGTGCTCGGCGCTTCCAGGAGCCGGGTCTGCGGCTGCGACCAGTCACGCTCTGCCGGCGGGCGCGGGGTGCGGGGGTGGGGACGGGAGCGCGCGGGGGGCTCACAGGCACACCCATCGGTGCTGCACCGCTGCCAGAGCGCGGCGCTTCCCGGCGCGCCGTCCCGGGGACGCGGCGACCCGGGATCGGGTGGCCAAGGGAACAGGGTCAGGGTCCCTGGGAATCTGCAGCCCTTTTGCTTCTCCAGACTTCTAACTCCCGCTCCTCCGCCTCCCCACGTTACCCCCAGCGTCCCCAAGGCGCTTCCGGAAAGAAACCTAATAGACTGTCACAGACTTTATTTATTCCAAGGTTAGGGATCTCTGATGATAGTGATCTAGGGGTGAGAAGAAAATGGTATTCGTGATGTGGAATCCATTCCCTCCAAGATAATTTCTAGATCCTGGTTAGCGCTATCCTTCAGGAAAGTTTTGCTAGCTCCTATCGATTTTTTTTCCCCTGTCACAAACACTTCCAGATTCAGGTGAGCCTGGAATCTTCATTAACGGAAGGAGTAGTAAGTAGTCAACTAGTTAATAATCTCCATGGAGAAGAATAGGAAACTAGAGGAGAGAAGTGGATGGTGGTGGAGGGCTGAGAGATCTTAACTGGGAATCCTGCTTAGCGGGTAGAGCGGCCTCACTAACTAGCTCTGAGGAATGTGCAGTCCGATGGACGGCGGGGTGTGGGAGCACCTGGGTAAGTTTGGGTGGGTGCCCTAAGGCAGCTTTAACAGAACTCTTTCCTGTTACAGACCATGAACAAGAGGTTCCCACTCTCATCCTTCCTCCTGAGATGATATAGTTCTCATTAAGATGTCTGTCATTGTCCCAGAGCTGGTCCATGCTACCCTGAAAACGTGGTTCCTATGTTTAAGGCCTGAGCCGTGGGAGTGTGCATATTGGGGAATGAATCATGGACTCTACAAAAGACATGTCCAAGTCTTAATCTATATTCCCGTGGGTGTTCCTGTGGGCTGTAAATAGTGTCTTCGAATATGTTGAGGTTAGTGAGGATGTGGGTTCATTTGTGAATAAGATCTGCCAAAATCTGATTTAGGAATGGCCAACCGAATCCGGGTGGGTCTTAATCCCTGAGACTAGAGACCTTATGAGAGAAAATTCAGATGCAGTGGGTCAGTAGAAGCCTGAAGTCAGAAGAAGTAGAAGCCAGGTGTCAGAAGAAATCAGAGAGAATGGAAAGATCTGGTGGCAGAGGTGTGCCATCACCAGAGTGCTACTGAATCTGGAGGAAATCATGGCCTTGTTAATGTCTGGATTTTTGACGTCTAGCTTCAAAACCATGAACTAGTAAACCCTCGTTGTTTTGGCCACACATTGTGTGGTATTTGTCATAGCAGCCCTGGCAAACTAAGACTAAGTAAAAGATAAAGAGGTGCTGATAGATGCTGGCATCTGGGGCTTCCAGGAGCTTTGGAAGCTACACTTCCAAAGCTACACTGCAACTGCTTCACAAACAAATGTTGGAATGTCCATTTCAAGTTCATCTTTGCAGATATTTTCATCGTTCTATTTCTTGACACACAAGCCTTGATTATAGCTGTGGCTGTATTTTACCCAAGAAAGAGAACTCAAGGATTGATTAGTAAAATAAGTGAAGTTTTCTGAACATGCTTGAAGCCAAGTGTCATATGTTAGCCTTAAATGAGGCAGGCAATTCAATCCCTGAAAATTGGTATCTATCCTCAGAATATGCCATGTCACTTACAGACCCGACATTTCTTTACCTTGTTGAAGAGCAGGCTATGGCAGAAGTGAAAACATTGCCTTTCCCTACAGCAACAATGCTTGAAAAGAACCAAGGCCCATGGTGCAAAGGCTTTCTTTTTGAGCAGGCAGAGCTTGTTGAGCCAACCAGGACTGGAGAGACCACTTTGTGCAGAATGTTTCAAGCTCATCTTTTACAGGCCAAGGATCTAGAAGAACACAGCTCACTTTTCGCTCTTTCTGATCACAGTCTTTGAATGGATATGTGATTCTAAGTATACTGTAGAATAGCTGGCCAAGCAATGGGCAAGTTGCTTTTATAAAGAAAGTGAACAAAGAAAGATGCCATCACACTAAACATTCTAGATAGTCTGAGAAATGTAGTAAATGTAGTTATGGCAAGTTTTCAGCCAGCCTTATGCACTGACATTCAGTATTCCAGAGTGGGGAAAGATGTGTGAAAGAGGCAAGATGTTCATAATTATTTTTGCAAAAGGAGTTGTGGACTTGCAGGGAAGGGCTATATGAGGGAAGTACAGTGCTTAAAAGCCAGGCTGATAGTTTTGAAGAAAGGAAAGAGAAAGGGCAAGGAACACCAAATATATCCTTACCATGGGAAAGCTGGCCTGCCAATTTCCTATGATGAAATTTTTATGGGTGTTTCAGTTTCTAAGAGTACGTAAAGGCCCTTTGCCCTGTGTTTGCTCAGGGAGCATTCCTGTGGACTTGAACAAAACCAAATGATTACTACATCTGGTGTCTCCAGATAGAATCTCTTCTGCTCTCACTTCGGGAGAGAATGCTAGGTCCCCAAATATGACAATGAGCAAGACAGACCCCACCATGGATGAAAAGAAACCTAGATTATACTGGAGAGTGGGTGTTAAGAGGGATAGATGGACAATCAAGAATTAAAAGTGCATAAACAGCCTCAGATAGTGAAAAAGAGCAGATAAACAATACAAAAATACAAAACAAAACAAATCAAAACCCAGAGCCCAACAACAAACCACAAAACAAAACTCAGAAGCAAGAACATGCCAGATAGTGATAAATGTGATAATGAAAACCAAACAGTTGATTTGAAGCAAAGGGGCAAAATGTCTAGATCTGCTTACTGGGAGTGGCAGGGGAAGTGGGAACGGGGATAACCACTGGAATGATGACCAGAACTTTCCAGAGGGCCAGACATTCTTCAGGAGGAAGCTCCTGATGGGAATGTTTCCCTAGAGAGGGCCCACTGCTGACACAAAAGTCTGTATCTCAGAGAGGGGCCATATTATGCAGGTGTCTCCAAGCAGGCACCATTTGCCCCATCCACGCAGAAAAGGCTCAAAAGGCCACCACTCAGGGTGGTGCTGCCAAAAAGATCCAGAGATGGCCGGAGCCCATGCTCAAACCCCTCACCACTCCTAATAGATACTTATGCCATCCATGATTTTACTGGGGTCAATTTAATTATAGAAAATTTTAGCAATGAAGGACAAAACATTTCTCATGTTGCACTTCCACACCCCAGGAAGGGAGCCTAAAGGGATCAGCCATACACAGTGGTCTCATTGATAGTAATGACAAGATGACAGGTTTAACCGTAATCCAAGAAACAAATTAATTGAATGTTGGTTGTGAGTGAGGCGTTGCGATAAACACTTTACCTAAAGTATATTGCATATTTATACCTATATTATCTTATCTAATTCTTCAATCAGCTCCATAAGATATGTATTATTCTCATTATATAAATGAAATGCCCAGGACTCAGAGAGCCTTATTTCAAGGTTCTAGACCCTTATAGTGTCTCTGTCAGTCCAACTGCAAAACTGTGCCATTTAACCACTATGCATTGTCATCCCTTAGAACCTCACCATCATAACGCCTTATATTTGCCTAGTGCTCTCAAGTTTACAAAGCTTGCAATTTTTATTTATTTATTTATTTTACCTTTCAGTATTTCCTACAAATCTTTCCATTCTTCCTTCCCTGCTTCATTTGGTCCTTCCTTCCTTTCCTTTTTTCAGCAGATGTTATTTTTCATTTGGGGGAAAAACTATTATTTGAACCAGAGCAACAATAACAAAACATGTGTAACAGCAAGTTTACCTTGATGGATTTTTCAATTGTTCAAGGCCGTTTTTCTGTTTGAAAACTTCTTGGCTCATAAATTGAACAGTCAACCCAGCATTCCTATTTATTTAATTTTCGAGTGTGGGATTTCTCTCATTAACACCAAAAAGAATATTATTCTTCTAATCATTCAATTTCCCTCATTAATTGACAGCCCACTGAACCATTTGTATATATGCTGAGGCCAATTTTAAATATTTTATTTACTTAGACAAGTGCTAATTGTGTAATATTTTCTATGTTGGTGTGTATAATCCAGGTAAATATGCCGTTTGTTTGCATGTATCCTTTTTAGAAGGCCTTTCTGAGGTATTTACTTTTTTTGTAAATATGACATATACACACTGTCCTGTGAAATCTGGAGTAGATGCAGGCTGATATAATGGTGCACAATACAATTCTTTAGCCAAAGCTGAACTTCTCAATACGGTATTTCCCTACCCAACACTGGCTCAGTGGATTAGTCAGACACTTAGATTCTGAGTCTCAAAGATCACTAGGAATTCTTGGGTTAGAGGAAAGGGTTTAAAAACTCTTTCGTAATATCTGAAAGAATTAGGAAAATTTTCAGGGACACGTTCCTGTGGAATAATTTATGTACAAAGGATAATTTACATACAAAGAAGAACTAAGATCGGGAAAGACCTATCTATCTATCTATCTATCCATCTATCTATCTATCCTCTTCATCATTATCTATCCATTCAATCATTAGTGCCTAAATTTACCAAATATTAATGAAAGAACCATTTCTGTTTCAGGCTCAAGTTTGGAGTTGGGAATACAAAGAACAAGACTCAGGGGGTGCAAACTCCAATAGGGAGAGATGGTCCTGGAAAATTAAGTACGGGTAACGGTTATAATACATTTTAACAATGTGACAGAAGTAGATATGTGAAAGGAGGATTGTTCTGGTGGAGCACAAAGATACAAGACTCATATAAACGTGAATATGATGTAAAAGCACCTAGGAAGTTTTTAAAATAGAGATTTTTTTCATCACCCTCAAAAAATCTATTCATCTCTTAGCTGTCTTCCCTTCAAGCTCCACCCCACCCCCACTAGATACATAGCTATTCATAAACATCATAATAACTGTAGTTAAACACATTTCTTTGTGCTACATAGCCATCTATTAAAGAGACTTTGTAATAGTTCATTGAGAAGCTTTAATATAAACAACTTAACCACTTCTTCTATTTTTAAACTTTTTGGTGGCTTCCAATCTTAGGCTGCTGTAAATCACTCTGGAATAAAGAGTGATTCTGTGCATATGTTTTTCAAAAAAAATTTTTTTTCATTCCTTAGGCTAAATTTACAAAAGTGGAATACTGAATAAAATGAAAGATGAATTTTGTGGTTCTTGATTCATCTGCCAAATTTGTAGAAGGGTCTAATCAATTTAAAGTGCCATAAGCAATATTTGAATGGATGAGAGGTCCAGTTTTACTACACCCTCACTGATAAGAAATTACACCTTTTAATTTTAATAGAAAAAAATTCTATGATGACTTAATTCTCATCTACCTTGCTAAATTTTACCTTTTGTAATTTCCCTGACTTGAATAGTTGTTGTTTATTATTCTTTTTTCCTGTTATTTATCTTTTTGCTTATCTCCCATGATAATGCTCTTGTTTATCACTCTATTAGAGTATCTGTCATATTAGGCCTTACAAAACAGTTATTTGCACAACTGTTTCCTTCACTAGACCATAACCACTCTTTGGAAGGGATTTATCTTTGTATCTATCACAGTACTCAGCAAAGAGCCTTACACATTGAGTACAAATGAGGTACTTTATCACACTATCTCATTTAATTCTCACAATAATAGCTTGAGGTGGGTTGCATTTCCCACTTTGGGATAAGAAGAAAGTAAAATCGAGTTTCAGATCACACAGCTAGAAAGTAATTGAACCATATACACACGAATCAATTCCAAATGGATTTCAGATCTAAATCTGATTGGTAGCACAATAAACACTATGTTTTAAGAAGAAAACATAGAAGGACATATTTGTGACCTTGGCATAGAGAAAGAGTTCTTAAATAGGGCATGAAATGTGTTAGTAATAAAGAATAAATAATAAAACAGACTGTCTTAAAAGTAAGAACTTCTTTTCCTCAAAGGATACCATTAAGAGAATGAAAAAGCTCTCTGTTGAGTAGGAGAAGATATCTTCAATGCATATATCCAACAAAGGGCATGAACACATAAAGAACTACAAATCAATAAAAGAAAAGGCAATCCAATAGAAAAACTGACAAAAGACTTAAGCAGACATTTCACAAAGACTATATCAAAAGGCAAGCTTCATTAGCCGTCAAACAGCGCAAATTAAAGCCACAATATGATTACTGTGCAGCCATCAGAATGGTCAAATTGAAAGAAAGACATTAAATGCCAAATATTGATTGCAGTGGAGCAATCAGAACTCACACACACTGCTGGGAGAATGTTAACTTGTATAACCATGTTGGAAAACTGTTTGGAAAGATCTATTAAAGCTGAACATTCACCTATATCTATTTACCAGAAGATACATACTAGAATCTTAAAAGTACTATTTTAAATAACCCCAAACTGGAAACTATCTAGATGTTCATCAGTAGTAGAATATATAAACAAATTGCGGTATAGTCACAAAATGGAATACTATAAACAGTGAGAATCAAGATTCTATAACTACATGTAACAATATGGATGGGTGTCACAAATAAGATTTTGAGTAAGTGCCAGACACAAAAGATACATGTTCTTTGATTCCTAAAGTACTAAAACAGGAAATACTAATATGTACTGTTAGAAGTCTAGACCGTGGTTACCCTAGGGAAGTGAAGTGACTGAGAGGGATCACAGGAAAGTTTTGGGGCTACTACTCGTGTTCTGTTCCTTGATGTAGGTAGAAGTTGCAAGTTGCAAGGGTGTGTTCATTTTTTTTTTTTTATTAGTTAACGGAAAAAAAGAAATTAACCCAACATTTAGAAATCATACCATTCAACATATGCAATCAGTAATTCTTAACATCATCACATAGATGCATGATCATCATTTCTTAGTACATTTGCATCAGTTTAGAAGAACTAGCAACACAACAGAAAAAGATATAGAATGTTAATATAGAGAAAAAAATAGAAGTAATAATAATAGTAAAAAAAAAAAAAAAAGACAAACAAACAACCAGACAGACAAAAGGGTGTGTTCATTTTTTTAAAAGTCGTTCTGCTTTACAAATAGGATGTGTACTTTTCTATACATATAGTATAGTTCAACAAAGAGCTGTACATCAAAAAAGTAAAAGATAGTGAAGCTTGGGGTTCAAGCCCTTAAATTCTGTACCCTCCTAACTGCTCCAGACTATTTTGTCATTTAATAAGCAGATCTCAGACTGGACCTACAATCCCATGGCCCTTTGTTTGTATCTTTATTATTGAATTTAGCATAACATTGTGCTATAAAAACCATATTGTTTGTAGTTAAAAATTTCTTAATAACTCAGTCCCTTTCATTGGTTCTGAGCTCCTCACAGGCAAGGGTCATGTCTTAGAAATCTTTGTATCCCTAGTGCTTTGGACAATGCCTGGACCAAAATAAACCTATGTGAATGCAGGAATGAAATGTCAATGTCTGTATCTATGGAATGCTTAGGATTTAGTCAAGGAAATTTAGAAAGATGCCCTAGCAGGAAAAGTAAATGTTCTGATATTTGTAAAATCAAATATTTGGAAGCCTCTTTAAAATTATACCATGATGACCTGAAAAAGCTAATGCCATTTATAGGGGTTCCTGATGTACCATCTGGCAGTACCTTTAGGTGCTGAGAAAATCTAACTCAAGCAATGTCATTGTAATGTTTAGAAATAGAATGGCAGGTTTTTTTTTTTTTTTTTTTTTTTTTTGCATGGGCAGGCACCAGGAATTGAACCTGGGTCTCCAGCACGGCAGGCAAGAACTCTGCCACTGAGCCACCACGGCCCGCCCTAGAAATATAATGGTTTTTAAGTAGATGATTAGCTTACAAAAATTACAATGAAATAATGCTTAATGAGAATTTTTTTAGTTCAACAAATATTTCTTGATCACCTATTGTGCCAGGATTGTTGGCACCACACTGTGCTGACAAACACATAGATGAATAAAACATACTCATAGAGTTAATATCTAGGAGAAGGAGGCAATAAATAATAAATATCATGAATAAGTACATTATATGATTTTCAGAGGGTGATAAATGCGATGGGGGAAAAGTAGAGCAGGGTAAGAGTGACCAGAAGGCTGGTTACAATTTAAATAGGACAACAAGGGAAGGCTGGTTGAGAAGGTGACATTCCAGCAAATATCTGAGGAGGTAAGGCAGTTAGTCCTGCCAATATCCAGGATAAGCCAGTTCAGACATCTTCAAGAGGATGGCTGGCATGTTCTGGGAGCAGCAGCTGGACCACTGTAGTTGGAGCAGAGTGAGGGAGCATTGGAGCAGGCAGAGAAAAATGAGGCCAAATAACAGGACCTCGTGGACTGCTGTAAGTTCTTGGACTTTTCTTTTTAATGAATTGGGAAATTAGTGAAGAGTTTGGAGCTGAGACTAACAAAATCAGACCTAAATTTTAAAAGGATCCTCTGTCTGCTGGTTTAGGAATAAGTAGGACAGCAAAGACAGGCACCAGGAGAACAGTTTGAAGGCTATTGTGATTCAGGTGAGAGGTGAAAAAAGCTTGGATCAGACTGTTGGACATAGAGGTGATGAGAAGTGGTCAGAGTTTAAATATATTTTAAAAATAGAACAAATGGGGTTTCTTGACAAATTGGATATAGTGTGTATTAGTCAGGGTTTTCTAGAGAAACAGAACCAGCAGGAGATATCTGTACATATGAGATTTATAAAAGTGTCTCACACAGCTGTGGAGATTCAAGAATCCAAAATCCATAGGACAGGCCACTCTGATGAAGGGTCTCAATGAACTCCACAGGACATGCTGGCTAGCTGAAGAAGTGATGAAAATTCCCTCTTCTCCCTTCAAAGTTTTCAACTGATTGGATTCTCTCATTGTGGAAAACACACCCTAGTTGATCATAGATGTAATCAGTCACAAATGAAGTCAGCTGAGTTATGATTTAATAAGCCAGCCCTCTGGTTTATTAACCAACCACTAAATGCCTTTGCAGTAATGGTTAGGCCAGTGATTGCCTGACCAAACAACTGGGCACCATCACCTGGCCAAGTTGACACCTGAACCTAACCATTGCATGATGTATGAGAGAAACAGAAAAGTCAAGGATGACTTCATGGTTTTTGGTCAAAGGATAGCAAGCTGAATATTAACTAATTGGCCTCAAGTTGCGGATATAACTTACAAAAGTAAACATCTGGTAAGGAACCTTTTGCAACCCAGAGGAGTAACAAGGACATGTTGCTCTAAAAAGGGCCTGGGACATAGTAGGTGCTTCTTTCTGCTTATTGATCCCATTTTTCTGTTTTCATCCTCAACCCTTGGCTTATGGCAGGGCTCAACTCCAAAATTTACATACAAAAAAGGAATTTCCACTTGTTTCAGGATATGCTTTCAACAGTGTTTTGGAAGTTCAATGTCTATCTGCAAAAATCTTTTACCTACCAATGGGAAATCTGTAATTTCATCAAATATAGTCTTTATCAGTCAACTAACTCGCTAAGATCAATATAAATAAGGAAACAACTTCACCCCCAAGGAGCTTCTAAATTTCAAAACTGTAGATAAAATATATAGAGAAGCATTCTCATTTTGATTTAAATAAACATTCTGTTATGCCTGGAAGGGAAAGCATTTTGAATCATATGAGCCTCAGGGATAAACAAGCATATGAGATCAACTTATATATATAGATATAAATATAGATATATGTATATATTTTTTGCATGGACAGGCACCGGGAATCAAACCAGGGTCTCCAGCATGGCAGGCAAGAACTCTGCCACTAAGCCACTATTGCCCGCCCAAGATCAATTACTTCTTCAAATTTGTTTTTATAGAATACAAATAACACATTTGAGTTTTATCATTTGTAATCTTTATTGACAAATAGCAATTCCAAGAGCCTAGAGGCCTAAAATTTCTAAATCACACGTGTTAGAACCAGGACACCCTTCTGAGTGTTTACATTGCTTATTTTTGTCACTTTACTGTATGTCTCACAAATAACCTATTAGTAATACATACATTAATCAGCCTAGGATGAGTAAGATATAATCTTTCCATCCAAGGAATAAAATGTGTTGTTTCTCAATAGTCACAAGACATTCAGGTTGGTGTGTCTTTTAAAGTTTTTTAAAAGTTTTTTAAAACTTCCCAGAATTTGCCATCTGTTACTGTTTTTATCAATTCCATTTAGCCATGTTCCCTCTATTAATTGTTCTCCTGAAATACAATTATTAACATTTACACTCATTTTCCTAACTAGATGAAATGATAAAACTAAAGATCTCCTGAAGACGTATGAGCAGTGATTAAGTTAAAGTAATCCTCCCCAAATAGGTCAATATTTTAGATTAGGCAAAGGAAAACTAACACCAGAGCATTTCTCCAATCATGTCACTCTCTTGTGCAAAAATTTTCATGGCTTTTGTGGTCTGCTCTATCCGACATGGTATCCACTAGCTGCATGTACTGTTTAAATTTAAATGCGATAAAATTAAATAGAATTGAAACTTTAGTTTCTCAGCAGCTCTAGCCACATTTCAAGTGCTCAGTAACGTTATGTGGCTAGTGGTTGCTATGTTAAATCGTGTGGATATAGAACATTTCTATCATCACAAAAGTTCTATGGAAAGTGTTTGGTCTAGAGAAAAAAATTGCAAATTTCTTAGCGTAGAGTCTAGGCCTTCTGTCTCATTCCCATTTTGCCTTACTAGTTATATTTTCCACTCTACCACTCACATGTGACCATGCATGCTCAATCTTTTCAAGCTGTTGCTTTCTCCAAACATATCCTGCACTTTTTTGTTTCTGAGGCTTTCTTAATTTGATTCCCCCAGCTTAAAATTCATTTCCTTGTTTTCCACTTATTGAAATATCCCCATAGCTTCAACGTCCCACGTAAATGAAACTTTCTTTAATAAATGGCATTTTTATTCAACCTTAATGGATTTAAGCAATGTCTTCTGTTGCCCTCTCTAAAATGTTATTTGTACCTCTATCTTATTTATGTTCATTTGTTTCTATCATCTGATCCAACCTCAAAATGTAAATGTCTTCAAGAGTCTATTCCTGTGCTGCTTATCAAGGGTTATATACATAACAAATACTCTAAGATGATGATTTGAGTAATGTGTAACAAATTTAAATATTGCTTTTGGTTTTGAACATTTGCAGCCTCATTGCTTTATGTGCTTGGAAACTCTAAATTGATTTGTTTCTTCATTTTGTAGCATTATAATTTGGAAACCCTTTTAACAGCGATAAACCTTGGCTGGGAGGGAGGGGGTACTAAGTGCTTCAAGTTATAGACCCAAGTCTCCTTTCAGTAACTGTAATTTTGCTTGCATATTTGAATTGCCTTCACTGTTATCACTATTGTTTCTTGTGCCTGAAGCTAGGGAACAGGGTATAATTTAAATCAAACACATAGAATGTCTACTAATCCCTTGTAATTGATACTAGGTGACAGGTGACTTCCCATCCAGCTGTCCCTGGTCACTAGTTTTGCAGAACCACAATCATCAGAACAAAAAGGGGTGGCTAAAACCTTGCTTGTGCAATTCAAAAAAAGCTGTTGACTGCTACACTTCCACGATTTAAAACAAAACAGAGTTTCTAATCAGTTAATCTATTTTCAAATTTCAAGCTCCAGATGGATTCCCAGAGGCCATCACACCTCTCATCTCCAGAAAATATAGCACAACACCATGCCATATATCTTTTAAGGGAATTTCTAATTGTTTTCTCATGTCTTCTGCAGAATTCCTATTTGTAATTTCCAGAAATTGGTGGGTGTTCTTGTGAAGATTATTTCATACTAATGAAATTTTGGAAATCTCAATGTTGAAACTAACATATGAAAGAAAAGGGGGAAGTTTTTGTGCTTTTACTGAGTACCTACTTTCAGAAGAAGCGGTTTTCTAGCTTCATAACTTTGGGCTTGGGAGCCGCCCTCCAGTAAGAGTAGAGAAAATATTATTTTGCTCACCCTGAAGTGAAGGCATTCATTAAATTCTCTTTGCATTTATTATAAGCATATTTTCATTCATCTATTTTATAGCTACACCAATCAGCAAGGTGACTTCTGTATTTTTGTGTCCCCAGCATTGGTCTCTCTCCTGTGTCCCACGTTGCAAGGAGACTGGGGAATTAATGTAAAATGGGTATAGGGCTTCTGCTTGGAAAGATGGGAAAGTTTTAGCAGTGGAAGTTGGTGAGGGCACTACCATGTAGTGAATGTGATCAGTTCCACTTAATGGTATGCTTGGGAATGGTTGAAATGGAAATGTTTGTGTAATATATATGTTCCTGTAATTAAATTTAAAAAAAGGTAAAAGAAAAGAAAGAGGAACTAAAGAGGCAAAGACAATGAAAGGCAATACATGGTCCTGGATGGGCTCTAACCAGGGAGGAGAGAAGGCTTCAAAGAACATTATTGAAACGCATGAAAAAATGTAATATAGCTTTGTATCAATGTTAAATTTCTTGAACTTGATAAGTACACTTTAGGTAGGTACATTGGGAAATGTACATGAAAGTATTAAGGGTTCAAGGAGCATGATATGTACAATCTACACTCAATGTTCAGAAAATGGATCAATCAACAGATAGATGGATGGATAGGTAGATACATGGGTTGATAAAATGTTGCATAGATAGCTAGAATGAGACAGCAAATGTGACAAAATGTTAAAATTGATGGATCCAGGTATCTGGGGGGATAGAAGTATGTGGAGTTCTCTGTATGGGATTTTGTATTATTATTATTATTATTTTATGTATGCTGTATGGCGGGGTCACATTCCTTTATTTTTCCATGGAGTATCCCATTATTGCAGCACCATTTGTTGAATTTTTTTTTTTAATGCTTGTTTGTTTTTTGGGAAGTGCATGGACCAGGAATCAAACTCACGTCTCCTGCATGGCAGCTGAGAATTCTATTACCAAACTACCCTTGCATCCCCTGGGATTTGTATTATTTTTGTAATCATCCTTCAAGTTTGAAAGTATTTTAAGATAAAAAGTTAAAATAGAAAACCCATCTTATATTGAGCAGAAATATACTATTTGTCAGGCCCTGTACTGTATATAATAAACAATTCATTTAATCCTCAAAAAGTTTTAATTATTGAAGAAAGAAAATATTTTACTGGTAATCTCATTTGTTTCCTATGCCATTAGACCATTCAATCAATAAAAATGTTGAATCTGTATAAATAAGAGATATTTCTCAGAGCAGCAATTCAGTACCCATTGTTGTAAAGTTTTCTTTCAAGGACTTTAAGGAAGCATAATGAATTAAATTACTCTTAGTCAAAGTAATCTCACTTCCCGTGTTTGTGCAAATAGTAGTAAGGTTAATAGATCTCTATCAAAAGCCTAGGCTTTCTGTGGCATAAATATGATTTGACAGTGAACTAGCATCCCCTTTCATGGCAGTCATCAACAATCAGGCAGGACCTGAAGGTTCTGGGAACAAATTCATGGACAGACCTATATAGTTTCATATGTCCACTGGTGCTGCCGATTGTACCTCCTTTTGAAGCAATGGCCATCAGCTCCACTTTCCTATTAAAAATAAATATGTAAAAATAGTTTCAATGCCCTTTGTGAGCAACTCTAACTTATTGATCCTGATTCACAGATACATTTTCTCACTCCCTGCAATGAAGTAAATAAACTCTTTCTGTTTGTTTTCTTATATTGTTTCTGCTTAGGTTGCTGGTTGGAATTTTAAGACACTATTGACTTAGCACCTCTATTAATTCAAATCCAAAACTTTGGTCATTTTATCAGTCTCTGTTAGCTAAGGATGCCGAGGATATATCATGAATAAATCCCTCTTTTGTGTGTGTGTGTGTGCGCCACAGATTTAACTGTCTTGATGAGTTCCTTGCTTTCCAAGTTCTTTAGAATTTTTTTCTCTCCCATAATGATAAAAGATTTGTATTGAATATGCCTGTTCCCTATTTCCCATACTCTCTAATATTTAGTATACTATTTTTATTGTTTACCTGATCTCTTCATTAAGCCAGCATTCTGAATTATTTTATTCTATGCAGAAGCCTCTTATCCATCTGACTCAGGACTACAGTTAGCTATTGGCTGCTGACCACTGCTGACCTGCGAGGCATTTTATTCTGAGACCTTTGATCTGTGATGGAGGAAGGAGACTGGTGGTATGATTCTATGATCCTCTTGTCTATTTCAACCAGATCCAATCTAGCATCTGCATCTTCAATTTCATCTCAGTCTTTCAGTGCAGTTCCCAGCCCAGGTACCCCCTTGGAAGAGACAAGGTGGATGTGACGAATGGGTGGCACTGGTGTGTCTTTCCTTCTTCTCTAGTGGCAGTTACCACGTTATTAGTAGTGGTTAGGAGAACAGGCTCAGAGTCATATTGCTTCAGCTTAAGATCTACTCTATCACCTACCTGTAGTATTAATCTCTGTAAGTGTTCATCTCTCTGAATAAATTATTCTCTGTGCTTCAGGTTTCTCAGCCCTATAATAGGGATAATACCTCATGAGATCATGTGTTTAAAGGAATTAATACAAGAAAAAGCACTTAGAAAAGAGCCTGGTACATAGTAAGTGGTCAACAGTTTCCTTAATTATTGTTGCTTTGCTGTTTTGTATAATTTTAACCTCTTTTACGAGGCATGAGTTATTCACTTTCAATTCATCCAGGCATATTATATAATGTCTTGCACATAGAAGGCATCCAATAAGTGCTTCATTATTCCAGTAAATGCATGTGTAACATTTGCAACATATCAGACAGTCTAGGATCTGGAGATTTAATGCTCTGCAAGGTCTACAAAGTCCCTGTCATCATGTGGCTTTCATTCTACCAGTAAAGACACTGGTTAAAGAAGTCGTAACAATAAATTCTGATGGGTGCTATGGTGGAGTAAGAACTGCAATGTCTGGTAATAATTTATTGGATGATTCATATTAACCAAGAACACTTTTTTTCTTCATTGCATCTGACTTCCCATGACTGGAACTTTGAATATGAGCACAGGGAGGAAGGAATTTCATCTCACTCCTGCAGTGTCCTCCTCAATGGAAAATTGAATTTGGTCTGTCAATTATGTAACCTCTCAACTATAATAGTACCACATGGCAACATTGAAAGCACCCTAAGGAGGATGGGAAATCAGTTCTACACATGACTGAGGACCACAGATGGAAAAAAGGCATTTTAGATGTCTTCACTGAAGGCAGGCTATTGCCTTAAATTATTCTGGAACTAATAAGTTCAAAGCTGACTTATAATCATTTCCCTTCATGTGATTTGAACCATGAGTCATCTGTTCCACTGAAATTGTGGACACATTGGTGTATTTTTAACTTATGATGAGCCACTGTTCTAGAATAAAACAGAAAGAGAGGCAATGTGCAATTGTCTAGGGGGAAATGGTGCAGAAGGTCGTGAGTGAAGATCTATGTTCTGGTTCTCCCAGGAGGTGATGATGGGCCCCAGGGCTGAGGCTTTTACCCACATTCCCTAGGGTTCTTTTCCTGATCTGGAAGGAGAAGAAACATAATTTCTTGGTGTGAATCATTCCCCTGGGCTTCTGCAGCCCTTGGTTTATGTGTCTGCCTCTCTCCTGGTCACTGTCTTATTCACCTCTGTAGCCCCCAAACCAGGCCTTAGAGCCTTGATCGTAGTAGAATCTATACTTACTTGTTGAATCCATCCATCCATGGACTTATTCATTCACTGACTGATTTAACAGGTATTTGTTAAGCAACGGTTATATACAAACGTTACACTGGACATTGGGAATTCAACAGAAAACAAAACAGATACAGTCTCTGCCCTCACTGAGCTTAATTAATGTATGTATGTGTGTGTTGGGGTTAGAGATTGAGAGCAAAAGGAGGTCACCTTTTGGGGGAGAACAGAATGTTTTAGAGATTATCTCTTCTTCTCTCCTTTTCCTAAAGAGGAGAAAAGGGAAATGTTCAACCCATTCCTTTCCTTAGAGCTGGGAAAAGAGAACCCAAGAGATTCTTTCATAACATTTGTGGGGTAACTAGAAGAAAGCAGACTGACATCTCCAAGCTCCATGGGCATCTGCAGAGCTATAGCTTGCTGACCTGCCCTGTAGCTACTAGAGTGAGGGAAAGCACTGCAGAGGGATGATTTAGTAGGCCAAGTGGCCTGGGAGCAGAGACTTCCTGTGCCAGTTTCTTATTCCCAAGAGATGCAGGAGCTGGGCTCCACCTCTGCAACATAGCATTCCTGAGATAGGGGGCCACAGGCTTGTAGGAGAGTGCTGCAGCATGAGACAAAGAGGCACGGACATAACAGGCATGTAGTATAATGTGAGCCAGGAATTAGCCATTGAGCAGACCCAGTCTCATGAAACCACCATCACCAGAGGAGAGTTTTAGGGATCTGAAAACCCTTAGGTTCCTCACTTGGCCAGACATGAAACCCAATCAGGGGTGACAGCAACAGAAACGGAACAACTCTGCCACCACCAGGGTGGGAATTTTCATAAAAGAGAGCAGTGGTTACATCCAACAAAATGAAATTGAACTAGCCCCAGCAATCAGGAAAGGAAGCATCTTTACTCCTGAGATAAGGCTGAGTTAGTTTAGGAGAAGGCTTGGTCTGAGGCCGAGCCAGTAGGAACAAGATCATGACTTGTGCTAGCAGCTCCAGGTCAAGCAGCAGATGAAAAGGGAAATCACCAAGGACACCAGAGGAAAGCAGAGGACCTGGTGCCTGAGGGCTCCAACTCTCCCCTGTCACCTCCCTCCCTAGGATAGAACCTACTCTCACAAAACTGAGGGCCATTTGCGGGAGAGAAGAAGGAGGCTGCCTGAGGGACTATCCATGTTTACCCAAGAGAGACTGAATACTACTCCAAGGGGGAATTTAAATGATTGTGTCAGACTAAGCCTTAAAACATATTCGACTAGGGTGGTGCAATGGTGGCTCAGTGGCAGAATTCTCACCTGCCATGCTGGAGACCTGGGCTCAATTCCTGGTGCCTGACCAGGCAAAACAAAACATATTAGACTAAAAGTTAATTTTGTTTCCACTCACCATAGATGAAGCTCAGGGGGAAATCTAGAATAGTTGACAATAAGATAAAAAATTTACAATTACTTTGTATACCTGAGTTTTCAAGCCTGAAATGCTGACCCCCTATACACTCTTATTGAATAAACAAACACTTGGATTACAGAAAATCTGAAATTAGATTCTCTTTTAAGAAGTAATATAGTGAGGAAATAATGTAATGCAGAAGAACATATATGACAATTGATTTTGATATGAAACAGGGTAACCCTATTTTCCCAACTCTGCTACTTATTAGGTATGTGACCTTGGAAACATTGCTTCGTCCCTCAGCTTCAATTTCATCTTACAAAAGACAAAGTAATAGCTACTGTCTTAGTTTGCCAGTCTGCTATGATAAATGCCACCTGATGGGTTGGCTTAACAACAGGAACTTACTGGATCAGTTTCCGAGGCTCGAAGTCTAAAATCAAAGTGTTGTCAAAGAAATGCTTTCTCCCCACACTTCGTAATGTCCTGGCACTGGGGCTTGCCGCATCCTTGGGGTTCCTTGGCTTGCCTGCAGTCACATATGATCTCTGGATTAATTTGTTTGCTCTTCCAGTTTCCTCTGACTTCCGGCTTCCGGCGCCTCCATGTGGCTTTCTCTGTCTGGCGTCTGAGATCTTCTCTTTCTAAGGCCTCCAGAAATATGAATTAAGACCCATCCTAATTCAGTGAGCCACACCATAACTAAAAATCATATCTTCAAAAGGTTCTATTTACACGAGTTCACGCCCCCAAGAATAAAGAGTACAATTAAGAACACACCTTCAGCTGGGGTACAAAATTCAACCCACTACAGCTGCCCTCGAGGATTATTATGTTACAAGGCTTAGAAGTAATTCATGTGAAGTCTAAGTAAAATTTCCAGCACACACAGAAGTGCTAAACATTGGAAATTACCATTAATATGATTACTATATACTGTGTCCTCCTTTTTCAATACCATTTAGTTTGGATGAATAAGACCTAATAAGTCTTTCAGCCATGCCTAATTCTCCTACTCTGTAATACAGACAACCTGTGCTTAACAAAAAACACACTGGGGGTTAAATTCTCTTTGTTTATGACATTTCTTTGTAAAGTATTTTAAGCTAAAACGTGCTTTCTCAATGAATCATAGGAAGAGATGAGAGTGAAATATGAAAGCTACCTTTTAGAAATCAGTGAAATTCTTCAGAATTGTTTTTATATAAGAGAATGTTGAAGTGTCTTTATTATCTGTGATAGCTTTAGGAAATGATGGTGATGTAAGAACAAACAAAAGGACATGCACCTTGCAAAAGAAAATTATAAGTTTTAGGGGAAAATATTTTCTCAGTTTGCAACCACAAATCGTTTGAAAAATTAATTAGTTCTTATTCATTTCAATCCATATTTTCTGAGAGACTGCCACATGATTAGCATGTTGTTAGTAACTCTGGGTCAAATAAAGGAAGAATAATCATAAATCTTGGCTCCTAGATACTTACAATTTACTGGGTAGATGGCAGTACATTCTTGATGCAAACTGGGAGAATGCCAAAGATTAAATTACAACCATAGACTGCTGTTATTAACCAGATAACACACAGTAAATACCATTGAGTCTTTGGGATATCATTTAACAGCTGAGATTCTGTTACCTAAAATGGAGTGGAGAGTTCAGAAGTCTTCATTTTATGCTCAAGGATAGCTAATGAGGTTACTTCTGGCCCCAGTTCCTCCTTTAGGAACTAGCAGGAGCCATTTTGTCCTGGAACACCAAAAAATTAAAGGCATTTCTCTTTAAAGAGCTATAATAGGCATCTGTCTCAATGGAAAAAGTATGGAAGAAAATCTAGACTATTCATTCATAAAAGTAACCAGAGGCTACAAAAAGTATTCCTAAAATAGCATCATTTACTACTTTTATAAATATATGAATAGCAAAAGGTACTGAGATTTCTCTAAGTTCGATAATTTATTTTTCTTATTTCTTGATAGCATTTCTCCTTACCAAAAAGATGTGTAGTAATATATAAGTGTTGAAAAAAATTAACAGGAACATATCTCAGACTTCGCAATTCAAACAACATAAAGCCTGCAAACATAACTACAACCATTGAAGTAAAAGTTGAAAAGTTGTAATGCATCTAGCTAGTTCCTACACCTGGATATCTGTAATTGTATAAATCAAATATCTTTGTTTTTACTGAATTCCTTATTTCTTATCTCAATGACTAATTGTGTACACTCATAGTTTCGATATGACCTCAATGATTTTGCTGTCCGTGAATCTGATTCCCCTCCACAACTTTTTAGCATATAATCACCACAGTAGACATATTTCTGGAGGCTAAGACAGTTGCAAATTAAAAATATTCAGAGTCAGTTCTTCATCTCCACACTTGTGTGAACAATAAACACCTCCTTGTCTTTGTGCCATAATTGGATGGAGGATTTCAGGAATCCTTAAATGCAGATGCAAAAAAAAAAAAAAAAATCAGAGAGAGTTGAGGCTTATTTATTGATTCATATAAATGCTTGTTAGTTGAATAAAAGTCAAATATAAAATTAGAATTAAGAATGAACTCAGAGCAGCAGAACAATGCAATTTTTCTTTTCCTCCCACTTCATTAGCTACTCCTTCTCAGTTACTTGCTAAGCGATTTTGAAGAGACTTATCATCTCATCTAGTGTCGTGGCTTTATATGCCATCTATACACTTAATCTTCCCAAATTTATATTCCCAGCCTAGATGTGTTCTCCAAATATGAAAACTCTTATATTAAAATATCTATTTGATAATCCCACTCTAATGTCTAATTGGCACCTCAAATGTAATATTCTGGTACCAATAGGCATGAACATTCCTCATAGGCATGAACATTCCTCCTTCTCCTATCCTACCTTTCTCTGTCTCTATTAGAAAGGAACCTCTTGAGTCTCTACCTCATTAGAAAGTAAGTGCCAATGATACAGGCTTTATTATTTTTTTTCCTTTTTTGCATTCTCAGTGCCACAAACACAGTAAACACTCAATAAATATGTGTGAAACCAGTAATTGTTAATGGCCCCTTAGTCCTTCGGAGTTGCTCAGGCAGAAGCCTTGGCTCTTCTCTTTCTTTCACCCCGCCCCCATCCTATTGGCTGTACCTTCAAAATAAATACAAAATGCAATCACTTCTTACCACTTTCACCACCACTACCCTGGCCCAAGCACCATCATCTTTCACCCGTATACTACAATAGCCTAATAGGAATCCCTGCTCCTGTTCCCTGCCCCGCCTCTATTTTCAACCAAGCTGGTAGAGCATTCTTGTTAAGAATTCAGTCCGGTCATGTCACTCTCTGCTCAGAACCCTCTAGTGGTTTCCTGTCTCACTCAGAGAAAAAGCCAAAACGTCACAGTGGCTGAAAAGACCCTACACAATCTACCTTTACACTCTTTCTTTCTCTCTCAAGCACACACACACACAAACCATACTGCCCTCCTCCACCTCCACTCCCTTTGTTCTCTGACCTTATGACCCCATCTCTACTCTTCCCATCCTCCTCTGCTTTGTACGCTCTCCCTTTTTGGGATTCCCAGATCCTCCCAGGTATGCTCTTTCTCAGGGCTTTGGCTCGCTGTTTCTTCTGCCTGGAATGTTCCTTCCTCAGATATCCATATGATTTGCTCCTTCACCTCTTTCACATCTTTGCTCAAATGTCTTCTCAGTGATACCTTCTCTGACCATGTATTTCAAATAATAACCCGCTCCCACTCCCCACCCCTGGCCTTATATTCTAGAATTTCCCCTTCCCTCTTTCCTTTCTTATTTCTTTTTTATATACTTAACCTATCACCATTTAGCATATTATACAAATTTCCAGTTTATTTTTATATTTTCTCTCTGATGGTCTTCTCCCAGTTAGAAAGCAAGCTCCATGAACAATGCAGGGTCTTGTTGCTGCATTCCTGGTGCCCCATCCATAGTAAGCACTAAATAAATAGTTGTGAAATCAATGTTCATGAATGCATACTGAGCTTCAGATGTATTAATTAGTTGAAATCTTACCACAATCTGATAAGGCAGTTCCTACTGTTTTACAAATAAGGAAAATGAAGCACAGCAGGGAATACGTATCTGTCAAGGTCACACAGCTGACACACAGGGGGGTGTAACTGTCCTATGCAACCATTCCATCTCCAGAGTCTGAACTCTTAGCCACTTCACTATATTGCTTTTCAGAAAACTTTGCCTCAAGATTGGACAACTTGAAATAATCAGATATTTTTATAATGACATGACTTTATCCTTTTACTTTCCAGTTTATTAGATTAAAAAGTTTCGGTGAAATAAGCAGTCTCCCTAAGCCTTGGACTCATTTGCAACTCCAGGTTGTAAGTGAACCCAGTGAAGAGTGACTGTTCTCCATTACTCAGTACATAAAATTGAAATTTAAGGTTTTTGTCTTTTAGCACAGGAACCAAGGTGTATTTGGAATATCAAAGGACTAGAATAGACTACTCAGATCAATGGACAAAGACTTGTGTTTATCAGAACTTGAACTCTGCTTCAGTTTGGGAAAGTATCATGGTAGGCCTGATGGAAATAAAACTGGACTTGGTTGGGTTTGAGTGGCAACTCTGATATTTGCAAACATCAGACTCTGGAAAAAAAAAAGTTTGCTTCTTTATCTGCAAAATGGGGCTCATTACACATACCTTGACTACAGGATTTCTGTACAGTGTGATGCAGATGTGTTATTATCAATAGAGAATACATGTGTCGAGTTATATCCCCAACTTCTGAAAAGACTAGAAATGGAATAGAAATAGACACAACACTTTTGTTGTACTCTTTTTGCCAAGGAGTTTTTTTTATATTAATATTTATTTCACTTCTTTGATTATTAGTATCGTTATGTAAAAGGGTTGGAACCTCTAACTTCTTTGACTGGAAAACTATTTTAAAAGGTAATATTCACATCTTGAGAAAAAATTAATGAAATTTGATATTAAATCAATTAATGAAATTTGATGTTAAATTTGATAGGATTTAATTCCTGAAAAGTATTTAATTCAATTCTTGACTAAAATGACTAACTTATTTCTTTAATTACAAATCCAGGCTGGATTTCTTGCTAACTATAGACAATACAACAGATTAATTACTTTTAAATGCCTTTACAGTTTGAATTATAATTTCTTTAGGATGAATATTTTTTCTCCACAGTTTGCCCCTAATTCAATGCTTTCTGATATAATTAATGATGACATATTTTGTTTCATTCAGGAAATATTTTCAGGATTTCTAGCATTTTTTAAAAACAGTATTTGAGCCATTTAAACTATTAACAATTTATGTTGTGCTTATTCTTTACTTAATATATTTTAGGATACATTAGGAAAAAGATAAAAATACTTTTAACGCTAACATCCTATTTTCTCACCACATTCTTTTATCCTTTCCTTCCTGCCCTTGCCTCCCTGCTTTACCTACTTCCCCTTCAGCTCTGTAGCACTGGATTTACTGTGTGTTCTGAAATTATTCTGCTATGATACTTTGAAATCTTCAGTAAAATTACTTTTTTTTTCATGGAAACTAATGGTAGGTTACAACTTTGTGCTGAAGTGCAGGCACAAAGTGGAGACATAGAGAGAGGGTTCTGCATTCACATAAGCCCTGAAATTAGGGAATTAAGCCATCTCTCAATAAATCCCCAAAAGACAGAGAATACCTCAAATGATGGATTTACAAAAATATTACCCTGATTCACATACCATGTAATCACCCAAAGTGTACAGTCAATAATTCACAATATCATCATATGCTGTGCATTTATCATCACAATCAACCTTTTTTCTTTTTTGTGAAAAAATAACCTATATACCAAAAGGTATAAATTTCAAAGCACAGCACAACAATTAATTGTAGAACAGATTTCAGAGTTTGGTGTGGGTTACAGTCCCACAATTTTAACTTTTTACTTACCGCTGCTTTAAGATATTGGAGACTAAAAGAAATATCAATTTAATGATTCAACAATCATACTCATTTGTTATACCCTACCTTCTCTGTATAACTGCACCATCACTTTAGATCTTTCTACTCCATTCTTTAGGAATATTTGGGCTATGCCCATCCTAGCTTTTTTATGTTGGAAGGAGCTGTCAGTAATATGGGGTAGGGAAATGGAACTGGCTGATGTTCTGGAGAGGCTAGGCCCTCTAGGTTTTAGGACTTATCTGATCCAAGGACCCATTTGGAGGTTGTATGTTTCTGGAAAGTTACCTAGTGCATGGAACCTTTGTAAAATCTTATATATTGCCCTAAGTGTTCTTCAGGATTGGCTGGAATGGTTTTGGCTGGGGTTTGGCAATTATGATGATAGGTAGCAATACCTAACTGAAGCTTGCTGAAGAGTGACCTCCAGAGTAGCCTCTTGACTCTATTTGAACTCTCTCAGCCAGTGATACCAAATTTGTTACACTTCTTTCCCCCCTTGCCCCAATGTTAGGATGGCATTGTTGATCCCACAGTGCCAGGGTTGGACTCATCCCTGCAAGTCATCTCCCACACTGCCAGGGAGACTATCATCCCTGGATGCCATGTCTCACATACTGGGGAGGATGTTATGTCTCACGTACTGGGGAGGCAACTATCATCCCTGGATGTCATGCCTCACGTACTGGGGAGGATGTCACATCTCACGTATTAAATTGGGCTTAGAGAGAGTGAGGTCACATCTGAGCAACAAAAGAGGTCCTTCAGAAGTAACTCTTAGGCATACTTGTAGGTAACCTAAGCTTCTCCACTATATACATAAGCTTCACAAGAGCAAGCCTCAAGATCAAGGGCTTGGCCTATTGATTTGGGTTTCCCTAATGTTTTACACAGTATTAGGGTTGTCCCTGGTGGTAAAGTTTAATAGTTCCATACTTTTTCTCCCATCCCTCAAGGGACTTTACCAATATTTTTTGATTATCTGCTTAATATACTCTGGGGTATATCCAGGCATTACATTAAACTATACAGGATTAAAAGTCCTCGTTCTTATTCTGGGCTCCTTGTATTTGAATTGTTTAAATGACCTATCCAGGCAGGTTGAGTTAGATTATGAGCTATAGAAAAATTAAGTTCTGGACAAAATAAACCTTTCTTCCTTTGGTCTCAAAGAGTAGATGAGGTTCTAAAATATAGATAATGTCTTCTGTACCCTGTATTCTGAATTACCTTAATCCTGACCTCATAGGCTTCATTCTTATACCTAAATGCCAATTTATACGTATATAAAACAGCCTCTCAAAATCCAGAAATAACAATTACCACTCTGGACTAAATGTGTAAGAGCTTACAATCTAGGCCCCTGTTTTCTTATAAGCATTTTCTAAATGAGTCAATAACATATTTGCTCCCTTGTTTCTGGCTTATTTTGCCTCATCAAATGTCCCACAGGTTCATTCACAATGTTGCATGCCTCACAACCTTATTCTTTTCTGTAGCAGTGCAATATTTGATCGTATGTATACACCATCATTTGCCAATCTACTGCTTAGTTGGTGTATCCTTCAGCCACCTCCATTCATTGGGCATCATGTACAAGTTCAAAGTCAGCAGTCCATCAACACTCTCAATTTTAGATAATTTCATTGTTCCCAAGAGAAAGATAACAAATAAACACACTCTTGCCAAATAGAAAATCTAAGCCTCTGCTTAACTCTTGTCCCTCCTCCCATTATTTGCCCCTGGTATTGCTGTGGTACTGCTGATGTTTTCTTGTTAAACACAGCCATAGTATGGAAAATATTAGGTTTCTCCCTGCACCCCGGACTTATACACTCTTTGTACAAGAGTCATACCTTCGCAGTAGCTCAAGCAAGAACTTATTTGTATTTGTAGTATTAATTGGTGGAATACATGGATCTGTACAACCATGTTCACCTTCAATATAGTAGTATTACTTATAGAACCACTAATGAACTGCCTTCATGTCTATCTATTCCCTTACATTTAAATTCAACCTCATTAGCTAACCATTCACCCATTTCCGACTTCCATATATCTCTAGGTCCCCTAAATTATGTATTATAAACCTCTGATTTTACCTTTACCATGGTCATAAAAGTGGAATCACACAGTATCTATCCTATTGTTTCTGGCTTATTTCACTCAGCATTATGTTCTCAAGGCTCACCCATCTTATCATGTGCTTCAAGATGTCATTTCATCTTATTGCTGCATAATATTCCATTGTATATATATATATATACCACAATTTGTTAATCCGCTCATCTGTTGCTGGGACAGGTCTGGGGAGCTAGGATGCAGATGCCTGAGTATGCTAGGGGTGTGGCACAGGCCACAGGGGTTGTGAAGCAGGATTGTGCTTGCAGGGGATGGGAGCAGTTGTAGCCGGAATGCTTTTAAGTCAGCGGTTGCCCAGAACTGGGGATTATGGCAGAGATGTGTCTCCATTTGGAAAGGGGCACGCCGTCCTGTTTACATTAGCTGGATGGTCTCTGGTTCTCTGTGTCTCAGTTCTTCAGCTTTTGCAGCCAGAGCCTTCCTTTGTAGTATAGAAGACCCTCCCAGGTCACCTATACCCTGGAATCGCTGTCACACCCATTTTTCTGTCACTTCTCTAGCTGGCACTTGGAGCATGGGTGAACTTGACCTATGCTATTCTGCCATCTTCCCGGAACCTCTGTTTATTTTATAAAGAATTTTATTCACACACCATAAATCCATCCTAAATAATCAATGGTTCCCAGTATAGTCACATAGTTATACATTCACCACAATCTATATGAGGACATTTCAATTTCTTCTGCAAAGGAAAAAAAATGCATAAAAATAAAATAAAAAGAAGAAGCAATAACAACACCAAGAATCCCATATCCCTCCATTATATCCCCTTCTTGTTGACATTTACTTTGATATATTGCCTTTGTTACATTTCATGGAAGCAGATTATAATGTTACTGATAATAATAGACACAAGTTTGCATTGATTGTATTTTTTCCATATACCATTCCATTTTCGACACCTTGCAATGTTGACATTCATTCATTTGTTCTCTCTTATGCAAAAATATTTTTATGTTTGTACATTTAATAACCATATTGTCCACTTTAGGCTTCGATAAGTTATACAGTCCCAGTCTTTATCTTCCATCTTTCCTTCTGGTGTCATATATGACCTTAGCCTTCCTCTTTCAACCACATATAGCAGGAACCATAGAGTCAAGAAGGCAGTGGTATGATATATTTAAGATACTGAAAAACTTCCAATCACTAATTCTATTGGCAAAACGTTCAAAAATGAGGGAGAATTTGTGCTATCCATTTCTGGACCTTTACTATCAATCCTGTTGAACATTATGTACTCCTTCAGCATCAAATGCCCAATATCTACCCTCTTTCTATCTTGTGATAACCTGTGTTTTCAAATTTAACTTTCAAAGTTCACTCATTAATGTTAATTCAAATTAGTGAGACCATACAGCATGGTCTCACATATAGCATCATCGAGCTTTCCTTGTATGTAATTGTGCCGATTTGAAACTTGTTATGTACCCAGAAAAGCCATGTTCTTTAATCCTGATTCAATATTCTTGCATGGGATCTTTTTGATTAAGTTGTTTCCATGGAGATGTGACCCACCCAATTGTGAGTGGGATCTTTTGATTAGGCGGTTTCCATGGAGATGTGTCTCCACTCATTCAAGATGGGTCACTTACTGCAGTCCTTTAAGAGGGAAACATTTTTGAAAAAGCAACAGAGCTGACAGAGCCAAGATGAGACCCAGACATTTGGAAGTCCAAAGACTAAATTCCCCTGGGAAAGCTGTTTGAAACCAGAGCCAAAGACTCCAGCAGATACCAGTCATGTGTTTCTCAGCTGACTGAAGTCTTCTAGACACATCAGACTTGAGTCAAGGTATCTTTGTCCAGATTCTTTAGTTTGGACATTTTTACAGCCTTAGAACTGTAAACTTGTAGTGTAACAAATTCCCTTTTTAAAAGCCATTCCATTTCTGGTATATTGTATTTCAGCAGCATTTAACAAACTGATACAGTGATGAATCCTTTTTCTCTTACTACTTTTAGAATTCTCTCATTCTCTTTGACATTTCACAATTTGATGAGTACGTCTCTTGGAGTATGTCTGTTAAATATATTCTTTATGCTATGCATCTTGGATCTATAATTTTATGGCCTTCATAAGAGATGGAAATTTTTAGTGATTATTTCCTACATTACTCTTTCTGTCCCTTTTCCCATCTTTTCTCATTCTGAGACACCCATAACACATATATTCATGTGCCTTATGTTGTCATTCAGTCCCCTGAGACGCTGCTGATATTGTTTCATTCCTTTCTCTATCCATTCTTTCGTGTGTAGGATTTCAGATGTTCTCTCCTCTAGTTCACTAATCCTTTCTTCTGCCTCTCCAAATCTGCTGTTGTAAGTATCCATTGTGCTTTTCATCTCTTCTATTTTGCCTTTCACTCCCATAAGTTCTGCCAATAGTTTTTTCAAACTTTCACGTTTTTCTTTATGGTCACTCAATGCCTTCTTTATGTCCTTCATCTCTTTTGCCATATCTTCCTTCAACTCATTGGTTTTATTTAGCATGTTTGTTTGAGCATCTTTAATTAGTTGTTTCAACTCCTGTACCTCATTAGAAGTGTTAGTTTTTCCCTTTGACTGGGCCATATCTTCATTTTTCTTAATATGACTCATAATTTTTACAGGTGTCTAGATTTCTGATTTCTTTGATTAGTTTATTCTGGAGGTCATTTTCACTTTTACCTACTGTTCTAGTTTGCTAGCTGCCAGAATGCAATATACCAGAAATGGAACGGCTTTTTAAAAAGTTTCTAGTTTACAGTTCCAAGGCTGAGAAAGTGTCCCAATTAAAGCAAGTATACAAAAATATCCAAATTAAGGCACCAACAAGAGGTACCTTCACTCAAGAAAAACTGATGAAGTTCAGGATTTCTCTCTCAATTGGAAAGGCACGTGGTGAACATGGCAATGTCTGCTGACTTTCTCTCCAGGCTTCTTATTTCATGAAGCTCCCCTGGGGGCATTTTCCTTCTTCATCTCCAAAAGTCTCTGGCTACATGTGCTCTCATGGTTCTCATGGTTCTCTTGGATCTCAAACCTTTTCCAAAATGCTTCATCTTTTAAAGGACTCCAGTAATCAAGACACACCTGGAATGGAGTGGAGTCACATCTCCATCTAATCAAGATTAATACCCACAATTGGGTGAGTTACATCTCTGTGGAGATACTCTAATCAGGTATCCAAACTACAGTACTGAATAGGGATTAAAAGAATCCACAAGATGCCTCCAAGAGATGAATGAGGACTAAAACATGGCCTTTCTAAGGTACATAGTCCTTGAAACCAGCAAACCTAGGGTTTTGTTGTTTAGGTTGGCTTGGTTCTCTATTTGTTCTTTGGCATTCAGTTCAACTTATTCTGGACCTCTAGCATAGCTTTTGTTTAACCAATCAGAATTTTTTAGCTCTAGCTTCTCCGATTTTTATTATGCCTAAACTGAACCATATTTTTTTTGAAGGGTTTCCCCGGATATGATCTACCCCAATCATATTTTTCCAGAGCACACAGGCACAAGTCTCAGGAAGAAGGTGTAATCAGTATCAATATTCCCTAAGGATGATATGCAGCAGGTTGTCAGACTTTCCTATGAAGCCTCTAGACTCTATGCTTTGCCAATCCTGCCCAGCAGCTGGTGCTTGTCAGTTCACAGTTCCCCAGTGGTGTAAACTGGTGAAGTGCCTTTAATTCTCATCAGACCCTGTTCCTGTCAGGATATGGTTGAAACAGAGGCTGAGGAGGAAGGCAAGCTTAAGATGTTTCTGTTTTCTAGCCCCTTGGGTCTGAGTTCTCTGATTGAGGGTTGTCAGTTGAACTGGGCCTGCCCCTCCTTTCTTGGGGAAGATATGCCCTTTAGGGAATTATCTCCTTCACTTGACTAGTTACTTTGTGTGCTGGTTTGAAAGGATTTATGTACCTTTGAAAAGCCATGCTAACACTAATCCAATCACATAGAAGTCGTCATTTCTTTTAATCCCTATTCAGCACTATAGGTTGGAAGCTTGATTAGATTATCTGCACAGAGATGTGACACCTAATTTTGGGTATTAATCTTGGATTAGAGGGAGATGTGACTCCACCCATTCCAGGTGGTCTTGATTAGTTTACTGGAATTCTTTAAAAGAGGAAGCGTTTTGGAAAAATCTTGAGATTCCAAGAGAGCAGAGCCAAGACAGGCTGACAAGAACCACAAGAACCCATGCAGCTAGAGACCTTTGGAGATGAAGATGGAAAATGCCCCTGGGGGAGTTTCATGAAACAAGAAACCTGGAAAGAAAGCTAGCAGCTGCCACCATCTCTGCTATATGCCTTCCCAGTTGAGAGAGGAACCTTGAACTTCATTGGCCTTTCTGGAAAGTAACCTCTTGTTGGTACCTTAATTCAGACATTTTTATAGACTTTCTTTAATTGGGACATTTCCATGGCCTTAGAACTGTACCCTTGTAACCAGGTTATAAGGTTATTATTAAATTCCCCTTTTGAAAGCTATTCCATTTTTGATATATTGCATTCTAGCAGCTTGCAATCTAGAGCACTTTGTCTCTCGGATCTATCTTAACTCCATCTTTCCTGGGTCAGTACTGGCAATTGAAAATGCCTGAGGCTTCCTCTAACGAGCTACTTATTATACCAAAAGAAAAAGAAAAAGAAAAAGAAATCCCTTTTCAGAGACAGTCTCCAGCCACCAAGATTTGCCAGTTAAAAGCCAGAGTTGGTATCTGGCTATATGTGCCCTTTTTCTTGGAAAATAGCCCTTTTTCAATATTCTGAGCTTGGCCAACTCCAAAAGCCTCTATGTTTTTTCTTTTCATTAGCCCTGCCTCCTCTATGCTCAGGAAACTTCATGGTTCCTTTACTGCTTGCTGTAGGTTTATCTGTGCTTGGAGCCTATACTCAGCTGTCAAAATTTGTTAATTAACACTGTTATTGGATCTTGGTTGACTTACTTTCCCTTGATCCTAGTAGGAACTGCTTCTTTTTCCTAAGTGAGAGTGTCTCCAACACAGCCTACCATGCCAATTGGAAGGGGTGCGAGCCTCCATAGTTTGGGGGCTTTATTTACAGTTCTGTGGTATGATCACATTACTTCCACCTGTTCCAAACTGGTGTACAATATGTGTCCTGTCATGGATGTCCCCCCCAAACAGTTGTTCCAGACAGTTCCTGGCTATTAACTAGCTGCCCTAGAGGACTAACTAAATTCCACATCTCCCTGCACCCAACTCTGACCTCACTGTTTTCATTTATGATTTTAGTTATTTGTATCTTTTCTTTCTTTCTTTCTTTGTCAGCTCATCTAAAGTTTCATCAATTTTGTTGATCTTTTCCAATATCCAATTTTTTGTTCTGTTGATTCTATTGTGTTTTTTTTCTATTTCATTTCTTTCTGCTCTAATGTTTATTTCCTTCCTTCAACTCACTTTGGTTTAAATTTGCTCTTCTTTTCCTAGTTTTCCTAGTTCTAACAGTTTTGAAGTTGTCTATAATTTGAAATCTTTCCTCTTTTGTAGTGTGTGTTAGTTTGAAGGTGTTATGTAACCCAGCAACAGCCATATTCTTTTAATCCATTTTTTTGGGTACTGACCTATTGTGGGTGGGATCTTTTGATTAAATTGTTTCAATTGAGATGTGGCCCACACAATTCAAGGTAGGTCTTAATTCTTTAATGGAGTTCTTTATGAGAGCTCAGAGAGAAACTCTGAGAAAGAAAGCTTAGAGATAAATACCCTGGAGAAGCTAAGAGAGGACCCACAGAAGCTCAGAGAGGAGGCCACTGGAATCAGAAGCAGAAAGCGATGGAACCCTGGCGCAAAGAACCAACAGATATTCCTCTTACACTAGCTATTTAAGAAAAAAAATTTTTATGAAAGAAATCTTAAAATTCAGCTTTTTAAAACTCAAAGAACTACTAGTTTTAAGAGCCTAATTTGGAATTTAAAAGCTCAGTGTTGATCACTTCTTTATATAGCCCTGCTACCCCTGGAGGCGGTGAATGCCTTTGACGAAGTAGGGGAGATGATTTTAAGAAGTGTGGGGGAATGGGCAAAGGAGGAAGATGTAGAGGGAGTTAGTAGGCACATTGGTGAGTACCTGAGGCTATTATCCCACAGATCTCCTCTTACCCAGTAACCATCTCCTTTTGTACAATTCTCTCTAGGTTCTGTGACAGTTGTCTCTTTTCGTTTTCTTCCTACCTCTTCCATCAGATCCCTTTCCTCTTTTCCTACTTTTGTCTGAAAAAGTGTGGCTGTGGTTTTGGTTCTTCAGTTTTCTTTCTTCTTAGAGGCCTCCTTTTTGAAATTCGAATCATTTCTACAACTTCCTCTGCTTTATCTGTACCTTCAACCCTAACCTCTAATATCACATTTTCAACTGTCTTGAGTATATTTCTACTTGACCTAGCATCACCTCTAAATAACATGTGCAAAACCAAATTCTTCATCTTCTTCTTTCTATTTTTCAATATCAGCCCTACTTGTCTCCCTGTTTCCATTAATGACATCTCCATTTCCCCCATCACTATGCTCTTCACAATCACTAAATCTCATGCATTATTACTTTGAAATGTCTCTAATATTTGCAACTCCGTCTCCATTCTGGCTCATCACTGACTGTGTAGCCTACTATCTCAGAATCTGTTCTCTGATTTAGAAGCTTCTTTAGTCTCACTTTTTTCTACCCATGTTCATACCCTTCAGAACTCTTGATTACTCTTACACTGCAATGATTCTAGACCTTGCCTCTCATATTCCATCTTGCTTCTTAGATGGGTGAATACATTATTCTAGCCTGACTCTGATTCAGAGAATACTGATCAGTACTCTGATTCTGTGTACTTAGTATTTGTTCTTCATTTTTTTTCTCTGACTCCACACTTCTGTCTTGATCAATGAAGATTCCACTTGATAGAACTCAGTCCTCATCTGGCACCTGCCTACCTGTGGGAGGACTTGAGGCTAATTTGCCTTGTTGCCTATAGTCATCCACACACCATTTCTGGATTAATTTTAGTTTTATACTGTCTATTCCTTACTTTGTAGTTCTCAAGGGTTGATCATTACTGCAGAAGAGTTGAACATGTTTGAATCTTGCATTTAAACTCCTCACATTCTGTCACCAACCAACTTTCTAGTTTTACTTCTAACTACAACCATAAAAGAACATTCAGTATGTTGTGTCAAACTGGTTTATTTACTGTCTGTCACATTTTGCTGCTGGATATATGCAATTTTATTTTTGTCTTTTCAGACATCTGAAATCTCCCTCACCCCCATTCTACCTATTGAAAACCATATCTTCAAATTTCAGCTTAAATTCCTTCATGAAACCTTTTAACCAACTTAAATCATATCACTCTCCTGAGAAACAACTAAAACAAAAACAGAAAATGAAACAATGAATCCTTATAATCATATGAATAGAAACATAAGATATAAAGCTATCTGTGGTAGTTAGGTTCAGGTGTCAACTTGACCAGGTGATGGTGCCTAGTTCTGTTGCTATGGACTTGAAGCATCAGTATGTGAAGCTCATCTATGTCTGATTACATCTGCATCAACTAAAGGGAGTGCCTTCTGCATTGAGTGCTGTTTAAGTTAATTAGCTGGAGACTTAAAAGAGAGATGTCAGAAGAGAACTCAACACAGCACAGTAAAGCAACTCAGCATACTTCATCTTGGCAGCTTTGATGATGAGCTTCATCTCACAGCTCAACCCAGACATTTGGAGATGCAGACAGGAATCATCCTGGGGAAAGCTACTGGAACCCAGAAGCCAGGAGAGAAGGCCAGCAGACATCACTTTGTACCTTCCTGTGTAAGAGAGAATCTCAGATGAAAGTGACTGCCTTTCCTCTGAAGAACTATAAGTTTTTAACCAAATAAAACTCCTTTTATTAAAAGCCAGTCCATCTCTGGTGTGTTGCGTTCTGGCAGCTTTGGCATACTAAAACGATATCTATCTACAACAGTTGCATGTAAATACTTTTATGAATTGTTAAAGTGACTGGATTGGGCAGGCTCTATGGGATTCTGTGGGAAATGAGAGATGATTTTTAATTGCTTTAGCAAAGGTCATAATGACCTCTTAATTCCTAAATCTAGCTCTCATTCCAGGCCTTTCCTTTTTTGGCATTGTTTGGCCCTTCACCCTCTCCTACCCCCACACTTGACATCCCTTCACCCCCTTCTATTATTCTCTTTTTCTTTCTTCACTCTTACCATGAGCCACATGTTTTCTTCTCTGCCACTTGCAAACATACTTCATGAGAATGTATGTTTTTCATTGTTTTAGGTACAGGTGCTTGCCATGTAGTAAGTCCTTAAAAGATCTTTGTTGAATTAATAGTCACCAAGTTCTGTTGATTCTACTTTTAAAATTTTCCCTGTTCTAGTTTGATAGCTGCTGGAATGCAATACACCAGAAATGGAACAGCTTTTAAAAAGGGGAATTTAATAAGTTACAAGTGTACGGTTCTATGGCTGCAAAAATGTCCTAATTAAAGCAAGGCTATAGAAAGGTCCAATCTAAGGCATCTAGGGAAGTATACCATGGTTCAGGAAGGCCAATCATGTTCAGGGTTTCTCTATCAACTGGAAAGGCACATGGTGAACATGGCAATGTCTGTTAGCTTTCTCTCCAGGCTTCTTGTTTCATGATGCTTTCCCGGAGCATTTTCCTTCCTCATTTCCAAGGATCTCTGGCTATGTGGGTTCTCATGACTCTCTCCAAAATGCTTCCCTTTTTAAAGGATCCCAATAAACTAATTAAGACACACCTGGAATGAGTGGAGTCACATCTCCCACTAACCAAAGGTTAATACCTACAATTGGGCATGACACATCTTCATGGAGATAATTCAGTCAAGTTCCCAACCTACAGTGCTGGATAGGGATTAGAAGAAACAGATGCTTCCACATGATGGATCAGGATTAAAACATGACTTTTCTAAGGTGCATAATCCTTTCAAACTGGCACAGACTACTTGGGTTTGAACCTAGTCTTAAAACTTACTAGCCAGGCAATGTTAAGTGAGTTTTTCAATAACTGCATACCTCAGTTTATTCATCTATAAAATGGAGATGATGGTATCTACCTCACAGAACTGTTATAAGAATTAATAAACATAAATATATGGTAAACAATTAACATATGCACATACTAAGCATTATGTCGGTTTTAGCTATTATTCCTTTTTTTACACAGACTATTGCAATGGCCTCCTAATTATCTCCAGTCTCCTTACTGATGTCTTTCTAAAGCATAAATTTGGTATGTTACTTTGTTACTTGAAAGTTTATAATGGCTGTGTACTCTAATACAAAGTACAAAGTTCCCCACAGGTTAGCACCATTTTGCACCACTCACACCAATGCTTTTTTGCTCCTTTCTCGAAAGTACACAGCATAGGGGGTGCAAAGATAGTTCAGTGGTGGAATTCTCACCTGCCATGGGGGAGACCCGGGTTTGATTCCCAGTCCATGCACTTCCCAAAAAAAGAAACAAACAAAAATTCAACAAATGGTACTGTAAATAATGGGATACGCACGTGGAAGAATAATATGTGACCCCGCCATACAGCATTAAAAAAAAATTCACAGCATGCTCTTCTGTGATTCTGCATCTCGATTCACATTGCTTATTTCTTCTAAGCAGGCAAATTCTTATTCTTTCCTCCCCACCCCTGAAGACCCAACTCTAATGTCAACTGCTCAGTGAAACATTCCCTGACTCCTCCAAATAATAATTATAGCAATAATAAAAATGACAGTAGCTATATTTATTGAGCACTTACAATATTCCAGGCAGTGTGATAAGCATTTTACTTTTATTATCTCATTTAATCTTTTTAAATGCCCCATGAGTTAGAGCTAATATTAATCTTCACTATACAAGTGGAGAAATAAGTTAGAGAGGTTAAAACAAATTTAAAGTTTCTCTGTACTCCAGTAAGACTTTAGAAATATTGTTATATCTCTACCACATAGTTGCACAATTATTTGTTCGAGTGACTTCTCCTTGGTTCCCATATTGCCCAATGAGCCCCTTGAAACTAAGAATTGTAATATTCAGCATTTATCTTGTGGTTTACTGTGCTGTCTGGAATATAATAGTTACTGAGAAAGAACTTTCTCTTGCTTGAATTGTGTCTTCATTAAAGTGTCCAAACCCAGTTTAAGATAACTATTTCTAATTAAGTCTTTAATATAATTTCCTTTTAATCCTTGAACATGGCTTAAAATTGCTTCATTAACTTCTTTCTTTGAAATAAATAAGCATAAATCCCTTTAAAAAAGGGATGAAGAAAACTAGAGAGAGCCAGATGAAGACATTAAAATCTGTTTTACTTATTTGAAAAATTGGCTTTGATCTCAGATGATAGAAATCTGAAAATCTAACCAGTGCATTCATATTTACCGTGGTGCTGGCACAAACCAAAAGGAACAAAAATGTATTTTATTTTGATTAAATTTGTTCTTAGATGTCTATACCTAATGATGTCCTTAAGAACTAAATCTTTGTTTTGGTTTGGCTTTTTGAAACAATGAGGCTGCAGCTATAGAAATTTGCTAACTTAATAGGTATACATATCTCTTTCACTGATGGGTACTGCTCTATTCAAAGCAATCTATCTCTTACTGGCAGAAAAGCTTTTGAAACCACACTTAACATTAGGTTCTTTCATCAGAAATGATAACTCGAATTAAAAATTCTAGGAAAGATCTAGTTTATCGGAAAAATTTATTTTATTTTTGCCAGAATACACCATTACAGAGAGAGTGGTGTGGAAATATGAATTGTAATGCAATTCTGCTTATTTTACTATGGCCATGGGTAGAAATATTAAAAATAACAATTTGAATTCTACAAGAACATTGACCAGAAATGTTTTATTAATTAAGTGAAATGCAGGAAAGGAACTGAAAGTAAATTTTACCATACTGTTAAAACCATACTATCTGAATAATTTTTGCCCTCATAGATCTGCAATGTGGTGCCTGGAAGGCAAGCAGATAGCAAGCTAGTGAATTTGGTTGGAAATAAGGAATGGGGATGAGAAGAAGGAAATATTCATAGGTAGTATTAATTGAGCACCCATTAGGTATCAGACATGGGACTAATTCAGGGAATGGCTTTTTCATGCATCAATTTATTTAAGCCCATCCATAACAACTGTACATAGTAGGTATTATTATTATTTCCATTTTATATATGAAAACAATTGAAGCTTAGAGAATTTAAATAACTTGCCCAAGAAGACACAGCTAGTGATGTTGGTGAAACCCAAACCAAAACAGTCCTAACTCCAGAGGCTGCACTTTTTTTTTATTAAACTTTTTTTATTGTATAGTATAACATATATACAAAGCAAAGAAATAAAAAAGCAATGTTTTTTGGGCGGGGTACAGTGGCTTAACAGGCAGAGTTCTTGCCTGCCATACTGGAGACCCATGTTCGACTCCCAGTGCTTGCCCCCCAAAAACCAAAAAACAAACAAAAAAAAGCAATAATTTTCAAACCACTCTTCAACAAGTTGTTTTACAGGACAGATTCCAGAGTTTTTCATGGGCTACCATAGAATCCTCTCCTATTTTTCCTTCTAGCTGCTCCAGAATATAGGAGGCTAGAGGGCTTAAATATTTTTTCTATCATTACAATCAACTTTTTTCCTTCTTTCTTTTTGTGAAAAATAATGTAAATACAAAAAAGCTATAAATTTCAAAGCACAGCACAATTAATTGTAGAACATATTTCAGATTTTGAAATGGGCTACCATTCCACAATTTTAGTTTTTTATTTCTATCTGCTCTAAAATACTGGAGACTAAAAGAGATATCAATTTAATGATTCAGCACTCATATTTATTTGTTAAATCCTATCTTCTATGTATAACTCCACCATCACCTTTGATCTTTCCATACCACTCTTTAGGGTTGTTTGGGCTATGGCAATTCTAAATTTTTTATATTGGAAGGGACTGTCACTAATATGGGGTAGGGAGAGGGAACTATCTGATGTTCTAGAGAGGTTGGGCTAGGTATCAGGACTTGTCTGGACCAGGGACCCATCTGGAGGTTGTAAGTTTCTGGAAAGTTACTCTAGTGCCTGGAACCCTTCTGGAATCTTATATATTGCCCTTGGTGTTCTTTAGGATTGGCTGGAATGGTCCCGGTTGGGGGTTGACAGGTTATAATAGGTAGCAAGTTCTACCTAAAGCTTGCATAAGAGCAACCTCCAGAGTAGCCTCACGACTCTATTTGAATTCTCTCTGCCACTGATACTTTATTAATTACACTTCTTTTCCCCCTTTTGGAAAAAGGATGGAATTGTTGATCCCACAGTGCTAGGACTGGATTCATCCCTGGGAGTCATCTCCCATGTCTCCAAGGAGACTTTCACCCCTGGATGTCATCACATAGAGGGGAGGGTAATGATATCACTTGCAGTGTTGGGTTTGGAGAAACTGAGGCCACATCTGAGCAACAGAGGTCCTCCAGAAGTAACTCACAGGCATGCCTATAGGTAGTCTAAGCTTCTGTGCTACCTACATAAGCTTCACAAGCATAAGCCTCATGATCAAGGGCATGGCCTATAGATTTGGGTGTCCCTAAAGTTTGACACAGTATCAGGGGATTCCCTGATGGTAAGGTTTAATAGTTCCATATTCTTTCTGCCCTCCCTCAGGGGACTTTGCCAATAGTTTTTGATTATCTGCTTACTATACTCTAGGATGTTTCCAGGCATTACAAAAATCCATACAGGATTAAAGGACCTCTTTCTTATTCTGTGCTCCCTGTCTTTCAGTTATTCAAATGAGCTAAACAGATATGTTGAATTAGATTAGGCACTGCAGAAAATTTCAGTTCCAGATCAAATGAAACTTTCTTCCATTGGTCTCAAAGAGTATGTGTGGTTCTAAAATATAGGCACTGTCTTCCTTACCCCAATGTTCTGGATTACTTTAACTCCAACTTGTTCAGCTTCATTCTTATCTCTAAATATCAGGTTATATATATATATATAATAGCCTCTCAAAATCTAGAAATATTAATCAGTATTCCAGACTTAATGTTTCTGCTCTAAAAGCTTACATACAATCTAGGCCCCTGTTTTCTTATAAGCATTTTCTAAAGGTTACCATACCATTGTTGTTCTTTTGTTTCTGACTTATTCTGTCTCACCAAATGTCCCATATGTTCATTCACATTCATGCATGCCTCACAACATTGTTCCTTTTTGTAGTAGCACAACCTTCATTCAAAAGTATACACCATCGTTCGCCAATCTACTTCTCCATCAGTGCATCCTTCAGCCACCTGCATTCATCCGGCATCATTTAGAGGGCCCAAAGTCCACATTCCACCAACATTCTTATTTATAGATAATTTTGTTGTTCCCAAGAGAAAGAAAACCAGTAAACACACCCCCACCAAATAGAAAATCTAAACCTCGTCTTAACTCTTGCTCCTCCCCCCATCATTTACCTCTGCTGTTGCTGTGGTAGTGCTGAAGGTTTCCTTTTGAACATAGCTCATAGCATGCAGTAGCAATTTTCCCCTGTACCCTGAAACTTAAACACTCTTTAACCAAGAATCATATCTTTGAAGTAATTCTTATGAGAACTAATTCACATTTCTAGCATGAATCAATGGGATGTGTAGGTCTATAGAACGCCTTGCAATCTTGTTCATCTTCAATATGGTAATATTATTTCTAGACCCACTAGAGAATCACTTTCTCTTCTATCTGTTCCCTTACATTGGAGTTCAACCTCGTTAGCTAACAGTTCACCCATCTCTAGTTTCTATGTATCTCTAAGTCCCATATATTCTGTATTATAAGCTTCTGATTATTCCTTTATGCTGGTCACAAAAGTGGAATCATACAGTATCTATCCTTTTGCGTCTGGCTAATTTTGCTCAGCATTATGACCTCAAGGCTCAACCATCTTGTCATGTGCTTCAGGATGTTATTTTATCTTACTGCTGCATAATATTCTATTGTATGTATATACCACATTTTGTTGATTCACTCTTCTGTTGATGGGCATTTGATTTGTTTCCATCTTTTGGTGATTGTGAATAATACTGCTATGAACAGCAGTGTGCAAATGTGTGTTTGTGTCATTGCTTTCAGCTTCTGGGTATATATCAAGTAGTGCTATTGCTGGGTCGTAGGGCAAATCGATATTTAGTTTCCTAAGGAACCACCAAACAGTCTTCCATAGTGGCTGCCCCATTGAACATTCCCACCAGCAGTGTATAAGTGTCCCAATTTCTCCACATCCTCTCCAACATTTACAGTGTCCTGCTTGTTTAATAGCAGCCATTCTTATAGGTGTGAGGTGGTATCTCATTGTAGTCTTGATCTGCATTTCCCTTATAGCCAATGAAAATGAACATATCTTCGTGTGCTTTTGAGCCATCTGTATTTGCTCTTCAGAAAAATGCCTATTCATATATTTAGCCCATTTTATAATTGGGTTGTTTGTTCTTTTGTTGCTGCGTTGTATGATTTCTTTGCATATACAGGAAATCAAACCTTTGTCTGATATGTGATTTCCAAATATTTTCTCCCACTGACTTGGCCGCCTCTTCACCTTTTTGACAAAGTATTTTGAGGTGCAGAAGCATTTGATTTTGAGGAGTTCCCATTTATCTATTTTTTTTATTGTTGCTTGTGCTTCGGGTGTAAAGTTTAGGAAGCTGCCTCCTATTACTAGTCTTGAAGATGTCTCCCTACATTTTCTTCTAGAAGCTTTATGGTGTTAGTTTTTATATCTTGGTGTTTGATCCACTTTGAGTTAGTTTTTGTGTAGGGTGTAAGATAGGAGTCCTCTTTCATTCTCTTGGCTATTAATATCAAGTTCTTCCATGCCCAATTTTTGAAAAGACTATTTTGGACCAGTTCAGAGGGTTTGGGGCCTTGTCAAAAATCAGTTGACCATAGATTTGGTGGTCCATTTCTGTACTCTTAAATCAGTTCAATTGGTTAATGCTTCTATGTTTGTGCCAGTACCATGCTGTCTGACCACTGTGGCTTTATAATAGGTTTTAAAGTCAGGGAGTGTTAATCCTCCCATTTTGTTCTTCTATTTTAGGATACTTTTAGCTATTTGGGGTCTCTTTCCCTTCCAGATTAGTTTGGTAGTTAGCATTTCCAAATCTTCAAAGTCGGTTGTTGGAATTTTGATTGGTACTGTATTGAATCTGTAGATCAATTTGGGGAAAAATGACATCTTAACTATATTTAGCATTCCAGTCCATGAGCAGGGAATATCTTTCCACTTGTTTAGATCTCCTTTGATTTCTTTTAGCAATGTTATGTAGTTTTCTGTGTTCGAGTCCTTTATATACCTAGTTAACCTCATTCCTAAGTATTTGATTCTTTTAGTTGCTGTTTTGAATGGATTTTTTTCCTTAACTGACTCCTCAGCTAGGTCATTGCTTGTGTATAGAAACATTACTGATTTTTGCACATTAATTTTATATCCCACCATATAAATTTGTTTATTAGCTTAAGTAACTTTGCTGTATATTTCTCAGGCTCTTCCAAGTATAGTATCATATCATCTGCAAATAATGAGAGTTTTACTTCTTCCTTTCCAATTTAGGTGCCTTTTATTTCTTTGTTCCTGCCTGATTGCTCTAGCTAGAACTTCTAGCACAATGTTGAATAATAGCAGTGACAGTGGACATCCTTGTCTTGTACCTGATCTTAGGGGGAAAGCTTTCAGTCTCTCTCCATTGAGTGCTATGCTGGCTATTGGTTTTTCATTTTTTCCCTTTATCATATTGAGGTAGTTACCTTTGATTCCTATCTTTTGGAGTGTTTTTTATCAGAAAAGGATGCTGAATTTTGTCGAATGCTTTTTCAGCATCAATCAAGAGGATCATTATTTCCTTTTCAATTTGTTAATGTCCTGTATTACATTAATTGATTTTCTTGTGTTGAACCATCCCTGCATTCCTGGTATAAACTCTGCTTGGTTGTGGTGTATAATTCTTTTAATGAGCTGTTGGATTTGATTTGCTAATATTTTATTGAGAATTTTTGCATCTATGTTCATTAGGGAGATTGGCCTGTAGTTTTCCTTTCTTATAGCATCTTTACCTGATTTTGGTATGATGTTGGCTTCATAAATGATATTGGCTTCATAAAATGAGTTAGGTAGAGTTCCTTTTTATCCTCAATTTTTTGGGAGAGTTTCAGCAGGGTTGGTGTTAGCTCTTTCTGGAATGTTTGATAAAATCCCGCTGTGATGCCATCTTGCCCTGGGCTTTTTTTTGTAGGAAGATTTTTGATGACTGATTGAATCTCTTTACTTGTGATTGGTTTGTTGAGATCTTCTATTTCTTCCTGAGTCAGAGTGGCTTGTTTGTGTGTCTCCAGGAATTTGTCCATTTCATCTAAATTGTCTAATTTGTTGGCATATAGTTGTTCATAATATCCTCTGATGATTTCTTTTATTTCATCAGGGTCTGTAGTAGCACACCCCTTCTCATTTCTGATTTTGTGTTTATTTTCATCCTCTCTCTTTTTTTCTTTGTCAGTCTTGCTAGCGGCCCATCAATTTTATTGACTTTCTCAAAGAACCAACTTTAGGTTTTATTGATTCTTTCTATTGTTCTTTTGTTCTCCCATTCATTTATCTCTGCTTTAATCTTTGTAACTTCTCTTCTCCTATTTGCTTTGGGGTTAGTTTGTTGTTCTTTTTCAAGTTCTTCTGGGTGTGCTGTTAAGTCCTCATTTTTGCTCTTTCTTGTTTTTTAATGTAAGCATTTAGGGCAATAAAGTTCCCTCTTAGCACAGCCTTTGCTGCATCCCATAAGTTCTGGTAAGTTGTATTCTCATTTTTATTCATCTCCCAATAGCTACTGATTTCTCTAGCAATTTCTTCTTTGACCCAATGGTTGTTTAAGAGTGTGTTATTTAATCTACATATATTTGTGAATGTTCTTGTTCTTTGGTGTTTATTGAGATCCAGCTTCATCTCATTGTGATCAGAGACAGTGCTTTGAATAATTTCAATATTTTTATATTTATAAAGGCCTGTTTTGTGCCCCAGCACATGACCTATCCTGGAGAATGTTCTATGAGCACTAGAGAAGAATGTATAGCCTTGGACTTTGGGGTGCAATGATCTGTATGTGTCTGTTAGGTCTAATTCATTTATCAAGTTATTTAACTTCTCTATTTCCTTATTGATCTTCTGTCTGGTTGTTCTATTTATAGAGGATGGTGGTGTATGAAGTCTCCTACTATTATTGTTGAAACATCTATCACTCCCTTTAGTTTTGCCAATGTCTGTCTCATGTACTTTGGAGTTCCTTGATTGGGAGCATGGACATTTATAATTATTACATCTTCTTCATGAACTGACCCTTTAATTAGTATATAGTGTCCTTCTGTGTCTCTTATGATGTCTTTACATTTAAAGTTTATTTTGTCCGATATTGGTATAGCTACTCCTGCTTTATTTTGGTTACAACTGTGGGAAATCTTTTTCCATCCTTTCACTTTCAATCTATTCTTGTGTCTAAGATGAGTCTCTTATAAGCAGCATATAGCTGGATTATGTTTCTTAATCCATTCTGCCAATCTGTATCTTTTAATTGGTAAGTTTAGTCCGTTAACATTCAAAGTTATTACTGAAAATGTGTTTCTTGATTCTACCATGTTATCTTTTTAATTTTATTTGTCAGATCTATATATTTTTTTCTCTCTTTCTCTTTGTATTCTTTAAATGACCCTTAGTGGTACTGTTCAATTCTGTGCCCTCCTCCAGACCTCCCTCTCCTGTTTTTTTTTTTTTTTTTCAGTTGGCAGAACTCCTTTTAGTATTTCTTGTTGGGCTGATCTCTTGTTGACAAATTCTTTCAGGACTTCTTTGCCTGTGAAAACTTTAATCTCCCCCTCAATTTTGAAGGACAATTTGGCTGGGTACAGAACTCTTGGCTGGAAGTGTTTCTCTTTCAGGATCTTGAATATGTCGTACCACTGCCTTCTTGCATCCAGGGTGCTAGTTGATTAGTCTGAACTCAGTCTTATTTGATTTCCCTTGCATGTAATAGATTGCTTTTCTCTTGCTGCTTTATGGATTTTCTGCTTCTCTTCAACATTTGACAGACTGATTAGTTAGTGTGTGCCTTGGGGAAGGCCTATTTGTACTTATTCTGTTTGGAGTTCTTTGGGCTTCTTTGACTTGTATATTTATGTCCTTTATGAGGGTTGGGAAGTTTTCCCCCATTATATCGTCAACTACTCTTCCTAGTCCTCTACTCTTCTCTTCTCCTTCTGGAACACCAATAATTCTTATATTTGCACATTTTGTTTTGTCCATCATTTCCCTGAGTTCCCATTCATTTTTTTCCATCTTTTTTGCCATTTGCTGTTTTGAATCTTCAAAGTCAATTATCCTGTCCTCTATATCACTTATTCTCTCTTCTATCCCTTCACATCTGGTATTGTGTGCCTCTGAGTATGTTTTTTATTTACTAAACAGTCTTTAATCTCTGTGATTTCCACTATTTTTCTATATATTCTTTCAAATTCCTCTTTGTGCTTTTCTATTATTTTCTTGATCTCCTTTATGTCATTTGTGATCCTGCTTATTTCATTAAGTAGAGTTGTATGAACATCTTTGATTAGTTGTTTCAATGTCTGTGTCTCCTCAGGTGTTTTAATTTGGTCATTAGGTAGGGCTATATCTCTCTGCATTGTGATATGCTTAGTGATCGTCTGCTGTCTTCATGGAATGTAAATATCTTGATTGATTTACTTTGGGAGTTGATTTCTTTCAATAGTCTAAGGCCTTGTGTTTGCAGGATGGTTATACAGCAGGGAGCAGGGCATGGGGTGGGCACTTGGTGCAGTGATTTGTTTCAGGGCAGGTATAAGCACAGATTGGGAATGTTACTCTGATGCCTGTGGACATGGGCACCCAGAGGCCAGGGAGGATGTAGTTGTGTGGATGCACCATTCTGGGGGGGAGGGGGGGGTAATCCTGGTGTGTGTAAGGCACAGGGCACTTTGTGCACATGCATCGAGCTGTGGCAGCAGGTTGGCATTTTGCCTTCATGGATTGGGGGCAGATATGACCCACCTGCACAGGTCAGCACTTTCTCAGAGCTGGGAAGTGTGGCTGAGGGCCGTGTGGATGCACGGTTCTAGGACTACTGTAAAGTGTGATTTCCAGATCTGAATGATGTGATTGGGAGCCCATGTACATGCATGGGCCTGGGAGTGCCATGCTCAGGCAGGGTATAGTGAGGCTGTGCTGCACTATGGGCGGGGGTGTGTGTGTGGGGTGTATGGACAGGTGTAGCCTAGGTATGGAGGTTAGTGTCCACAGCCTTTATGTGTTGGCAACAGCCTGCAGGGAACAGGGATGGGGAGGTAGGGCTTGGGAGGGTGAAGGAGAGGTGGGTTGGGCTGCACTTGGGGTGGGGGTGTGGGGCAGGTACATGCACTGGGGGCTGGTGTGGTGGGGGTTCCTGGAGCGCAGGGAATGGGAGTGGGTGACGGGGTTCAGGTACGTGGGGTGTGGTGTGAGTTGCCGGTCATGGGGCTGCACTGGTGAGGGTAGCGCACCCAAGGAATGTGGCCTGACTTACTTCCTAGTCCCAGGCTCCCATCCATGTACAAAGGTTGCACATTTAACCACTGTGTAACTGCAGATGGAAGAGACTTAAAGGTGGGCATTAGCCTCCATAAGTAGTGATTCATGGTGATTATATACAATGTTGTTAGGTTAAACTAAGAAAATCAATAAATAGGAAATTGAAAAAATCCCTCTATTTAAGACTGATTACTTACTGGCATTGGGGTCCTTGGAAGGGACTCCCTATTTTGTGTATGGTTTTTTTAGTCAATAAAACCAAATGTGCAAATAGAATTAAGATGTACATATAGAATAAGATAATTTTAGATGATAACTGAAGAGGTCTTATGGACAAAATAAAATCTCTCAGTGGCTGAGAGATTCCAAATAGAGTCGAGAGGTTATCCTGGAGTTATTCTATGCATTGCATAGATATCCCTTTTTAGTTTATGGAGTATTGAAGTGGCTGGAGGGAAGTGCCTGAAATTGTTGAGCTATGTTCCAGTAGCCTTGATTCTTGAAGACAATTGTACAAAGATATAACATTTACAATATGACTGTGTAATTGTGAAACTCTTGTGTCTGATATTCCTTTCATCCAGGGTATGTACAGATGAGTAAAAATATGGATAAAAAATAAATAAATAATAGGGATGACAAAGGGTAAAATAAATTGGGTTGATGGAAATACAAGTGGTCAATGAGAGGGAGGGGTAAGGTGTATGGTATGTATGAGTTTTTTTCTTTTTATTTCTTTTTCTAGAATGATGCAAATGTTCCTCAAAATGATCATAGTGACGAATACACAACTATGTGATAATATTGTGAATTGATTGTACACTATGTATGGAATGTGTGTGTGAAGATTTTTCAATAAAAATATTTTAAAAAGAGATTGGGAAAAGGATCAAAGGAGAAGGCAAAGTTATGACAGAGAAGATAAGGTTTTAATGAGTATGACTGCTGGGTTATTATATTGATATTTCTTTTAGTCACCAGTGTTCTGGAGCAGCTAGAAAGAAAAACCTGAAATTGTGGAACTGTAACCCATACCAAACTCTAAAACTTGTTCTATAGCTACTTGTTAAAACATACTTTGAAATTTTTTGCTTTTTTGTATATATGTTATATTTCACAATATAAAAAACATTAAAAAAATATATATTGCAAAGATATAACCTTTCCAATATTCTTGAAAGTCTCCAAGGAGTGTAGTACAAAACCTCCTTAAAAAATTATGGACATGAATTTATTCTCTCAAACTGAAACATAAATCCTAATTTATTTAAGTAGAAATGAACATTTGCTCAGCATACGTATTCAAGATAACTCTACAAAATGTTGAGTATAGCTGCAGGCGAATGATGACATCTGGGTAAATTCAGGTTATTACTGCGAGGAGTGTTTAGGCTGGTAAAAATATTTATGACTCTCAAAGACTTTCTCAGTTGTTGATGAATATATCAAGTGTCGATACACAGCCACAGTAAAGGTCTAGGTAATGATTTGCACTTATGGATTATTCATACCCTTTTACTTTTCTCCGTTTGGTTGACTGCCCATATAAAGGCTCTGCTTATTTTGCAGTTAAAATCTATCCATCTTGCTATTCGTTAACAAATGTGATTACAATATATTTGTTAGGGGTAAAAACAACATAGTCAAAATAAAGTTATAGGTTATGCATAGATTTATCTTTTTAAAATGTCCTTTTTTTCCTTGCTAATGATTGACTCATTTTGTTTTCTTTGACATATGATGTCACTTTGTTGTAGATGAGCTAACTGAATTTGGTCTTGTTTAACAATAATGTGGTCTGTACTTTTCATTGATATGTTTCTCTCTTTTTATTATAAAACTTTTTCGTGGTTCTAGATTACTTTTCCCCAATTAGTATTTAAATGTTCTTGGAAATCTCACTTATCTATTTATTTACCAAACAGTTATAGCACCTTTTATCATCCTACTAGATCATGGGAATACAAAGATGAATAGGGCATGGTCTTTGGGAAGGGCTACCATAGAAATATCTATAGGTCATTATGGGTGCAAGGCAGGGGCCATGCTTTGGGAAGAAGTAGGGTCAAATGAGTTAGAACAATAATATCTGATATTTGCTTATTGAGCCCTAACTTTGTGCCTTAACCATGGCCAAGAGTTTTACACATACTATCTTTACAGACATTAAAAAAATTTATTTATTTTGTCTGTAACAAGAATATCTGTCATTTTTCATGACATTTTCATTGATACCTTTAGTTATAGTGTTTCTTCTTTGCAATGTGGCTGATATAAATCTCTGTTGCAAATGGCACTTCTCATTACATCATCATCATCATAATAAGTCAGTTCTACTTTATGATTTACTTTTTGTTCAACAGAGGCACATTTGTGCTGATTCTCATTAAAGGACATCATCACTCAAAGTGTTACAGACCCATAAGCATACCAGGAAGCAAAAAAATTAAACAGAAAAATAAATTAAAAAGGACCCAAGTAAAACTGATAGCATGTTATGTATTTAGTGACTTTTTTTTTTATGGCATGGCACTAACTAATAGATTCTTTTTTTCCTTTTGGTTTTCTTAGAGATGTTAATCCTTAACTGTGAGAATCACTGCTGCATTTTTATTATAAAGATATTATCCTCCCAACCCCCTCTTAGTTTGAAAAATTATTGCTTGTCTGGAAATTGTAGCAGTAGATTCTAATTCTGAGAAATTTGGAATCCTTATATTTTAATACCTAATGATACCTATTTCATTTAAGAAATTTCTTAGAGAAAAGAAATTTTGTGTTATTTCCAAATGTGTCTTGTTCTTTGTTACTTCACTTATATTCCTTGATTTTGATCTGATAAAAATAGAGTTTTAACTGTAAATGAAACTAGGTCTTATTTCCCTCAAAATGGACAAACATTAAGTGCATTTCGCAACTCTTTTTGATAGATTGGTTCCCAAAGGTGGTAAATCTAATAGTTTTGTATTTAAGGCCACAATAAGGAAGCTATTTAACCATTATTTTATTTTGCTTTTTTGTCTAGTGGCTTCAGTTTATTAACTTAAGTATTTCATTTGACTGAATTATTTGAGAGAGAGAAAAATGCCTGATCATTAGAATGGATCTGCTAAATGCCCTAAATTAAGCAGTGAGCAGATCATTTCAGGGCTGAGCAACTGCTGCTACCAGGTAGAAAAAGATGGAGAAATGTCAATTTTTCCTTTGAAAAACGCTAAAAAAAATTCATTTTCTCTGATAAGAGTGATACATGCTCTTTGTAGTAAACTAAGAAAATTTTATTTCTTATATCTGCCTGGAAAATCACATTTATCCTTTAGATTTAAGCTAAATTCCTCAGGAAAGCTTTCCCTGACTGGGTTAGTGTAGCCTGTGCTCCTCCTTGTTGAATAGTATGAGAATAATTCATTATTAATTTACATGATTATCTCCTTGATATCTGTGAGCTCTTCTATGTTTCTTATTCTTCACTGTGTTATCAGTTTCCAGCACGTTCTCTAGGTGCTTAATGAATAACAGTTAAGGGAATGAGTGGATAAATGGAAACAAAATGTCCATAATCTCAACACTCAGGAACAAAAACTGATAACATTTTGGCAAGCTTCTTTCTTATTTTTTAACATGATTGAGAAATTCTCTACATAAAATTGTTTACATTGTCTTTTCATTAAATGTTATATAGTTTTTCTTTTAACAATTATTTACTTTTATTTAAAAAGCAGTGTACATCCATGATAAAACAGAAAGTTCAAACACTGCTAAAGAGTGGAGAGGAATCGTTCCCAGAAACCCCAATCTTCATCCCCAAATCTCCAAGGATAACAGCTGTTAACAGTACCTCTATTAGTTCCCCATTACTGCTGTAACAAATTATCACAAACTTACTAGTTTAAAATGAAACAAATTTATTTTCTTACAGTTCTGGAGGTTAGCCCAAAATGGGCTGGTAGAGCTGAGTTCCTTTTGGAACCTCTAGGGGATATCTATTTCCTTTCCTCCCTCAGCTTCTCCAGGGACTCACTTTCCTTTTGCTAGAAGCCCTGTTTCAGTAATTGCATCACCCTGATCTCTTGCTTCTCTTGTCACATCTCCCTCTCTGCCTCTGACCCTACTACTTTCCTCTTATAATGGCAACTGTGATTACAGTGGGTCCCCTGGGATAAAGCCGGATAATCCCCTCATTTCAAGATCCTTAATTTAATCACATCTGTAGAGTCCCTTCTGTCATGTAAGGTAATATATTCGGAGGTTCTTGGGATTAGGACACGGGCCCCTTTACGGGGCCCACTATTCTGCCTACCACAGAATCCTTCCAGCAATTTTCGGGTAAAACACACATATTCTTCCTTCCCCTCTCTATGCCTCCAATGACCTCCTTAGAGAGATTGCTCAGGATGTCCTGTACTTTTCTAAACATGGCATACTTAAAATATCTGTTAAATATCCTTGGGATTTTGTAGAACTCACACAATGTTTCATTAATAAAATCAATGTACAATTGAATAAAAATAAATTGTGTAAAATCAATTGCACTTGTCAGAAATTTTCAGCTCATGAAAGCTGAACTATCAATTAGTTTTGTAATAGAACTAGTGGCTTTTTTATTGATAAGGAAGGGCTACAGTACTACTGGAGACATCAGATTTTATGTCTCTAAATTATTTGACATGACTTTCTGTCTGGGACATTATGGCACTTTAATGAGAGTACAGGATATCCAAAAAAGAGACTTGGAAGGGCATTTGCTCTCCTCTTGCTGAAGCAATGTTGTTATGAGTTAGTTCTAAGACTAAGGAGAAGGTCATGAGATGGAAATGGATTACAGCAGAATAACAAACTATTGTTAAATGGCTCACTGGAGAAAAAGGGAAGAAAGAATTTGAGGCCAGATAGAAATAGAACCTAAGGTTGTCCAATATCAAAATCAATACTAGGAAATGATGCGAGTACACAGGAAAGAAAGCTCTTTTGCTTTATTTTAATTAGTTTTTTTAATTTGTATTTTTATTATATATTTAATTTCTTTTTATTTAATTTCCTCTTGCCCAAAGAAATATTTTGACTGTTAGATATGAAATTCTTGCATCAAATACTTGTGGTGCTGATTGTTGTAGCAAACAAACTTGCCTGTAGCACTTAAACTGTTGAGGATAAAGCACACTGCAAGATCTCTCTTGAAGGTTATGTATTGACCCTGATTAATGTACTCTTTAAACTCATTTTGTAGATGAGCCCTCCCCCACCTCCCTGAATCTGGGTTCATCACTTGGGACAGCTTAATATGAGACACACTGAACAGGCTGAGGAGGCAAAAAGAGGTTTATTTACACCAGCAGGAGGGCAGGGGAAACTTGCCAAATCTGCCTCTCCTTAGTGATTTTTCAGTTGATTTTTATATATGTTAGAGGCAAATGATTATCTTGGGTAACAGATAACAGGGCTCAGGAGAACTTCATTAGTTCCTTATCTCAATTATTTACCACTTCCTTTAGGATTTAGGTCCTCTATGATTCCTGGGCATGGTGCCTCCAAGTATAAACTTACTCATATTTAGATGCAGACTTCGCACATATATTGCTCCTCTGTGAGACTATGAGCTCAACTTCACAGCTTGCTTATAGCTTTAAGGTTACAATTTCCCCCTTAAAACAACATCTACTTCCGATCTTGGGAATTTTGCTCTTCATTCTGGCTGTTTCCTGCTGAACTGGAGCAATGTACCTAGGGGGTTGTCTGGTGAAATTTCTGACTCATAACTTGCAGACATTGTTGATTTAATTCTGGGGAGAATGGATCGTCCTTGTCCGGAGTTCTGGAAGATGAAAAGGGTTCCATTTAACTAGAACAAGAATAGATACAATGAACAGGAATACAACAAGCACAGTTTAAAGAAGAATCTGTAACTGTTTGTTTGCTAAAGCTGCTGGAACGCAATATACCAGAAATGGGTTGGCATTTACAATGGGGTTTTATTAACTTAAAATTTTCAGTTTTTAGGCCATGAAAATGTCCAAATTAAGATATCAACAGGATGATGCCTAGACTCTGAAGAAAGGCTGAGGCATCTGGGACACCTCTATCACTGGGAAAGGCACATGGGCAGCATCTGCTGGTCCTTCACTCCCAGGTTTCATTGTCTGCAGTTCTGGTTCCAGTGGCTTCCTCTGTGGGTCCTCTCTTAGCCCCTCTGGGGTTTTTCTCTCTAAGGTCTCTCCAAACTTCCCTGGGTGCTTCTCTCTGCAGGGTCAGCAGCCGAGGTTCCTCGCGCTCCGCCGGCCTGGGGAGGCTGGGGTTTGCTAAGTCCCGGTCTCGAGGGGTCTCCGCGCCAGCGGACGGAGAAGGTGGTGATCAGTCGCCTCCAGGGGGCTCGAGCTGGTTTCGGAGCGCGCGCAGTCGACGAGAGAAAATGACGACCACGGGACCAGGAGGAGATAGCAAGTCTGCGCACCAGGACGTTTATTAGAGGAAGTACAAGGGTTCATATAGCGGTAAGGAGAGGGTGGAGATAACTGGGAGAAGGGATGGTGTCTGATAGTGATTGGTTGGGTAGGATATGTGTTTGTTTCCGATTGGGTGCGGGGTTTGCACGTATAGTTATATTAGCATGATAATGAGTTAAGCAGGTATGTTAATGAGTTAAGCAACATTATAATGTGTGGTTAGCTTTTGTCCTATCAGGTATGAGAAGCAGGATGGTATGATATGAGGTGATATATGCGGTTACTATGCTATCCTATGAAGAGGTAGCTAGCGTGTGGGGTGATATATTTGTCATAGGTTGCTGGGCAGATAGCTGAAAAGCTGGGGCCGTTTCTAAAGAGGAAGTTAACTGAGGCCTAGTTTGGTGGAGAAGAATCTGAAGCCTAAGGCCTAGGAGCATAAGTATGGCTATGTATACAACATCTCTCTATAAGCTCTCTCAGCTATTTCTGCCTTTGATCCTCTCATAAAGGACCCCAGAAAAGGATTAAGACCCACCCTGAATGGGGTGGGTCCCATCTCATTTGAAATAACCTAACCGAAAGGTCACCCCACAACAAGTCTGCACCCTCAGGACAGGATTCAAAGAACATGGCCTTTTCTGGGACACATGACAGCTTCAAACCAGTAACTGTGACCTATTCCTGGAGGTAGCCAACTAAATAGATCAGAGAAATTAAAATTACCAGCTGGAATAGTCATAGCCTGAAATTAGTCATTTAGGTGAACTAAGAGAGAAGAGATATTGCTAGATTTATCAGGAATATAGATACAACATTCTGTTTTGACTATAGTACGAGTTCCCCCTTGTGAAGTGGTAAGGATTACTTTGGCAATTATATCTTCATCTCTTATAGATGGGACAAAAATTGCAACTACATGATCATACCAACAGAATAGAGAATGAGTCCAATGAGCTTGTAACAAGGATAAATTCATAGCAAGCTTCCTCGCCATATGAGGGAGCTTGCTATGAATTGTTCCTGGGCCCAAGGTTAACCCTAGGGTGCATCACCCTATCTAAGTTGGAGTCAGGACCAAAAATTAGATCTGCAGATCTACTGGGCTGTTTTAGGGCAACCCAATATATTTCACATCTCAGATTCCACAACAATTCCATACTAATCACTAGCTAATAAAGTGGTGACTTGTTTATCATTTTCAGGAGTGACTGTCCCATTCTGCATTCTAAGGAAGGAATGTGTAGCAAGGAATGTTTTTTCTGTTTCCAACAAAGTGGAAACTTCTGGCTCAGTCTCCCATATCCTGCTATAAGCTAAAATATTCTATCCTAGAGCTGAATATGTCCATCTTTTATTCTCTCCCTGTTCTAGGTTGCTAGCTGCCGGAATGCAACACACCAGAGATGGATTGGCTTTTAATAAAAGGGGATTTATTTTGTTAGTTCTTCAGAGGGAAGGCAGCTAACTTTCCACTGAGGTTCTTTCTTATGTGGGAAGGCACAGGATGGTCTCTGCTGGCCTTCTCTCTAGGCCCCTGGGTTCCAACAACTTTCCCCTGCGTGACTTCTTTCTGCGCCTCCAAAGGCCTGGGTTGAGCTCCCAGTGCTGAGATGAGATATGCTAAGCTGCTTAGCCTGTGCTATATTGTGTTCTCTCGTTTAAGCACCAGCCAATTCAGTCAAACGTCATTCATTGCAGCAGGCATGCCTCCTAGCCAACTGCAGATATAATTTGCAACAGATGAGGTTCACGTACCATTGGCTCATGTCCACAGCCACAGAACTAGGTGCCTTCACCTGGCCAAGTTGACAACTGAATCTAACTACCATACTCCCTTTCTGTTTAACTGATAGCACCATTTCATTAGTGATTTTGGCAGAGAAAACATGACAATGTTCTGGCTGGGTTAATGGTGATGTTATTGGTGTACAAACAGCTCACTGTATTTCTCTTGCAGCTCAATTACTAATGATGTAGGAGCTTCCCAGTCTGTCCCCTGTAAGGGGGTATCCACCATGGCAAAGAAGAGATACTACGGATAGGCGACTGACTAAATATCCAGGTGTTAGACTGGTTTCTAGAAGTAGCATAAGAATGGGCCCATTGCAAAAAGAGATTACTTTCTTGCATTGTAACTAAAGGGCCCATTAAGGTCATGGAACAGTAGAAAACAAGAAACATCCTAACCAATCTAATTAGGAAGATTCTTTCTTAAGCGGTTTACAAGTCCAGAGGTTTACAAGTATACTTATGTTTTGGATGAGCACAGGTGGGGTGGGGTCTGCTGTCTCTGTGGCTTTCCAGCTAACAGGAGGTGTGTCTCCACCCTGGAACAGTTGTGGCTTGACACTGCTGTGGTGAATCCAGGGCTTTATTCCCTAGAATTTAAGAGAACAAGTAATATTACACAAGGCCTAACCCTTTTAGGGTTTAGTTGAGCCTGGAAATGCTGGTTCTTCTAAGTATAGAGCCAGAATTAATCTATGCTGGTAATGGTGTAAAGGGTACCTGTGGGGAATTTAAGATGATTAGAGGCATAATCATTAATTTCAGTTAACGTAGAATTTAAAGATTTTTACGAACTGAATCATAGTTAATTCTGAGCTGGATATCTGTTACTTGAATATTTAACTTTTAGAAATGGCCTGACAAATATCATTTTGGGGCAAGGGGTGAGTGTGATGCATGGTCCAGGAATTGAACCTGGGTCTCCTGCATGGAAGGTAAACATTCTACCACTGAACCACCCATACACCCACAAATGTCATTTTATAAGGGTTCAAATGTAACCCATATAAGGAACCAGAGTCCAGGTCCCACCCCCTCCTCCATTTTGAGAGCAAATCACTGCACATAGTTGCCCACATGACCTGGGACAGACATTAAAGGTCAAAAAATGTAAAATTCCACTCCCCCAGTCACTGTTGGTAACTAATTCTCATGAGAGTCTGCTGAAACCCAGATGGAACCGTATCTTGAGAGACTGTTAAACTTTATAAACTGCCATCTTGACACGTCCCTTCCCTTTTGATTTTTGGTGTGGAATTCTAACCTTCATGGCCCTCTGTGCTGGTTTGAAAGGATGTATGCCCCCTAAGAAAAGCCAAGTTTTAATATAAATCCCACTTCCTAAAGGTAGAATAATCCCTATTCAATACTGTATGCTTGAAACTGTAATCAGATTATCTTCCTGAATGATGGGATTTAGTCAAGAGTGGTTGTTAAACTGGATTAAGGGACATGTCTCCACCCATTTGGGTGGGTCTTGATTGGTTTATTGGAGTCCTATAAAAGAGGAAATATTTTGGAGAATGAGAGATTCAGAGAGACTCAGAGAGAGCAGAGAATGCTGCAGCACCACGAAACAGAGAGTCTACCAACCAGTGACCGTTGGAGATGAAGAAGGGAGACGCCTCCCGGGGAGCTTCATGAAATAGGAAGCCAGGAGAGAAAGCTAGCAGATGATGCCGTGTTCGCCATGTGCCCTTTCAGCTGAGAGAGAAGCCCTGACTGGGTTCGCCATGTGCCTTCTCACTTGAGAGAGAAACCCTGAACTTCATCGGTCTTCTTGAACCAAGGTATCTTTCCCTAGATGCCTTTGATTGGACATTTCTTTAGACTTGTTTTAATTGGGACATTTTCTCGGCCTTAGAACTATAAACTAGCAACTCATTAAATTCCCCTTTTAAAAGCCGTTCTGTTTCTGGTATATTGCATTCTAGCAGCTGGCAAACTAGAACACCCTCCTAGCTGCCATTGGAAGATTTTCCTCCTATTAGTAAGTCCCAAATTAAACTCATGGGGAAATTTTGCCTGGTGTGTTCCTTGATCTTGGGGTTAAACTGAATGGGAACACCTGGCAAGGTAGCCAGAAGACCAAAGAGATGCCAGCCATAAAAGGCATGGGTAGGGTGGGCCATGGTGGCTCAGCAGGTAGAGTTCTCACCTGTCATGCCAGAGACCCGGGTTTGATTTCCGGTGCCTGCCCATGCAGAGAAAAAAAAAAAAAAGAAAGAAGAGGCATGGGTATCAGAGAGGGAAACTCCCTGGGGGGAGTCCTGGGATGGCCTGCATTGTTCATATGGGGAGGGGTGGCATGCCGGTTTGAAAGGATAGATGTACCCTAGAAAAGTCATGTTTAATCCTAGTCCCATTTTGTAAAGGCAGCATTTTCTTCTAATCCCTATTCAGTACTGTATGATTGAAACTTTTTGTTTGTTTGTTTGTTTTGTTGCATGGTCAGGCTCCAGGAATCAAACCCGGGTCTCATGCTCAGCAGGTGAGAATTCTTGCCACTGGACCACCGTTGCTCTGCCCTGCATGTCTGAAACTTTAATTAGATCATCTCCCTGGAGATGTGACTTAATCAAGAGTGGTTGTTAAGCTGAACTGGGTGGAGACATGTCTCTACCCATTCTAGGTGGGTCTTGATTACTTTACTGGAATCCTATAAAGGGAGATGCAGAGAGAGCAGAAAAGAATGACAGAGCCACAAGAACGCCACAACAGAGAATGCTACAGAACCACGAAGCAGAGTCCACCAGCCATCGACTTTTAGAGATGAAGAAGGGAAACGCCTCCCAGGGAGCTGGAGAGAAAGCTAACAAATGACCTCATGTTCACCATGCACCCTTCCAGATGAGAGAGAAATGCTGACCATGTTTGCCATGCACCCTTCCACTTGAGAGAGAAACCCAGAACATCACTGGCCTTCTTGAATCAAGGTATCTTTCCCTGGATGCCTAAGATTGGACGTTTCTATAGACTTGCTTTAACTGGGACATTTCCGTGGCCTAAAAACTGTTAACTTGCAACTTACTAAATTCCCCTTTTTAAAAGCCATTCCATTTCTAGTATATTGCATTCAGGCACCTAGCAAGCTAGGACAGGTGGCTACCCTCCTAGACAAATGGGACCACTGAGAGAATACAGAGACGCTTATAGCTCTCTGACTGGACTAATAGCCCTCCTGCAAAAGGCTGTAGGACAGTTGGGATTTCATAAAAATAGGAAAGCTGTCAGGCCACTGCAGCTGTAGCCTGGCCTCTTTTGGAGTGTATGTGATCAGCTATGGAAGAGGCCTTGATGGCCAAAGTGGCAGTTTGCCATGTGAAAGAGGAACTTAAATTAGAAAGGGATGTGCCCAAGTAGAGTTGAAGGATGTTTTAAATAAGCGGCTATGCCAGGTAGATGAGAATTTGGAAATATTAGCATGTAGTTATGCTAGAGTAAGGGGGTAGAAGTTACTTAAGGCTCAAGTAAGACATTTTCTAACTTTTCCAAATTGGGATCCCAAAGTCTGGGACCCAGTGGATTTTTCTTCAGATAGTCCCAGTCTGACAGGTAGAAGGAGATGAAGGGTATAAATTATTCACCCTCTGGTTGAATATAAGATTAAGTCAGAGCATGTCCCAGCCCAACTGGGCCCCAGGTGGAGACAGAAATGACACCACTGATGCAACCCTAGCTGTACCCACCAAGCAAACAATATATGTTACAATGCAAGATATCATTGCTTCTGAATTACAAGAGATTGGGACTCACTATAGGCAAAACCCTAAAGAACTTTTATCAAATTGGCTACTGCAATTGTGGAACACCAGTATAGACAGTATATTGCTTGCAGGGCATGAGATGAGTAAATTGTCCTCTCTCACTATCCGTCTTTCTCCACTGGGGCCCAATAGTGTGGATGCCCACAAGGAAGCAGGAGCAATGGACTGTTGTCAGTTACCCCTTATGGAGAAAAGAAATGTGGGAGGACATCTGGACTGCTTGTCATGGCATGGAGTGTTGATCTTCACGTCCCTACTGGCTGCCATTGGAAGATTTTCCTCTTGTTAGTAAGTCCCAAATTAAACTCATGGGGAACTTTTTACCTGGTGTTTTCAAAATGATATCTGCTCTAGCCTTGGGATCCCTGACCGCATGAAAGAATTTGACCTGTTTGTCCATGAAAAGCAGGGCATTGCCTTAGGGGTGCCTGTGCAGCCTTCTGCAGGAAGTATATGACCAGTGGTTTATTTGTCAAAACAGCTTGACATCATGACCAAGGATAACTTTCTTATCTAAGGGAGTGGCAGCAATAGATTCATTTTGTACAAGAATGAATGGGATGAAATTCTGTATGAGCAGTGTTTTATGGCTCTAGCTCAGAATGAAAAATGGCAGAGAAAATGTTGTGGGAATGGCATTTTTCCACCAGCCAAACTCCTAGCCTCTTATCAAGAATTTCTGAACTTCGGGCTTGAGAGGAGATAAAGGAAGGCAACAGCCCCCAGGTTAGAAAAGTGCTGGCTGAATTCCCAGCCCTGAGGTGATTGAAGCCTTTTAACTCCAGGATGAAAAAGTGGTGGCTGAGATTTCTAGGCCCCAAGTTAGGGAATATCCAGGGTTCCAGACCCAGATAGTGTCAGACAAGGCACCTGTGCAGATTCTTGCAGGTCCTATGTCCCCCAATCCCTCTTGCTAGAGCCTGCATTTTTTGCACTCCCCTGTCCTCTCCACCAGAGTCTGTGACTTTACTACTCTCTCCTCTACCTCTCCCTGGGCTTCTTGTCAGAAGTCTGAGGACAAGCCCCTGATGTCTATGAGCTAAATAGCCTTCCCACTTCATATCTGGAGTGGTGTGCCCTTCAGGTAGGGTACCTATCTCTGGAGGGCAAAGTCAGGGAAAGTTCCCTCTCTGACAAGTGCCATCTGGCATAGACAACCAAGGCCAATTTAGGGGATATACGTATGTGCTTACTTGTTCTTTACCTCAGATCTATGCAATTAGAAAAGCTGGGTTCCCGGTTATCAAGAAGGTCCTGGGGAAATGGAAAATGTGTTCAACTGAATTTTTGCAATACATAATCCTAACTGGGTTTATATACCATCTTTATTAAATGTGCTATCAACCTCGGAAGAAGGGAGAATTGTAATTGAAAAGGCTCATGATTATGCTAATTCTCTAAGCAATAATCATCCAGGAAATCCAATATATGCTCCTGGAAATCTAGCCATTCCACAAGTAGGCCTCCATTGGAAACCAAATGAACAAGCTAAAAGGACAAAATTAGATCACTCTAAAGCATGCATAAATGTGGGATGCATTCAATAACTTGAATAAAATTTAGGAGGTTTTCCAACAGCCAGATGAAAAATCCATCAATTTGTTTTTAGAACATTTAAAGTTTACTGTAAATTTACTGATATAAGCCCAGAAGACCCAATAAACCAGCACAGTGTAAATCATTGTCATAGTGCCCATTACATTTGTTGGAAATTGCAAAAGCTAGGAGGAGGATTAGGTAAACCAACATCAGATTTTGTAGAAATTAAAATATGAGAAAATTGAATCCAACAATGTACAAAAAGAATTATACTCATGACCAAGTGGGATTTATTCTAGTTATACAACTCTGATTCAACATTCAAAAATAAATTAATGTAATTCACCACATTGACAGGCTAAAGAAGAAAAAATCATATGACCATATCAATAGATGTAGAAAAATAATTTGGCAAAATCCAACATTCACTCACAATTAAAAACTCTCAGAAAACTAGGAAAAGAGAGGGACCTTCTTCAACTTGATAGAGAACATCTATTTCAAAAGCTACAGCAAAGGAATACAGAAAGTGCAACAGGACTGACTGTAAAAATTCAGAAATGGAGGGTGCATGCGTGATTCTGTGGTAGAATGCTCGCCTCTCATGAGGGAGACCCAGGTTCAATTCCCAGACCATGCACCCCCCCCCCCAAAAAAAATTCAGAAATGAATAGCACAAAAAGCATCTGATGGTAACACAATAATAAAAGTACACTCCATAACGCTGAATGTGAGTATGATTGAGAGAGAAGGGCTGGGGGCACATATGAAACCAGAAGGAAGAGAGAGTTAAAGGCTGAGACAGCATAACTTAAGAATGCCTAGAATGGACAATGATGAGATTAAATGTTACAAATTTAAAAATATTTCTGCATGAGGTAGAACAAATGAATATCAACATTACAAGGTGTTGAAAATGGAAGGGGTGCCAGTTTAAATCTGTTATGTTCCCCACAAAAGCCAAGTTCTTTAATCCTCATCCAATATTGCTGGGTGGGACTTTTCTGATTGTTTACCTGGAGATGTGTCCCACCCAACTGTGGGTAGTAACTTTTGATTAGATGATTTCCATGTGGTGGGGTTGCTTACTGGAGACCTTTAAGAGGGAACAATTTTAGAAAAAGCTTTAGAGCCGTGAGAGACACCAGAACCAACAGAGCCAACAGAACAGACAGAGCCCTGGTGAAGCTGTTGAAGAGAAAGCTAGCAGTGCCCTTCCAGTTGAGAGAGAAACCCCTAACATCATTAGCCTTTTTTGAGTGAAGGTAACCTCTTGTTGGTATCTTTGGACATTTTTATAGCTTTGCCTTAATTTGGACATTTTTAGAACTGCAAACTTGCAACTTAACAAATTATAGTTTTTAAAGCTGTTTTGTTTCTGGTATGATGCATTCTGGCAGCTTGCAAACTAGAACAGATGGTATATAGGAAAAAGTACAATCAATGCAAACTAGGGTCTATAGTCAACAGTAAAATTGAAGTATTCTTCCACTGAGTATAACAAAGGCATTATGCCAAAACTAAATGGCAACAAGTGGGGCAGGGGGTGGGCATGGAGGAGGATGGATTCTTTGCTGAAGAAAAGGAAATGTCTTCACATAGATTATGGTGGCAAAGGCATGTCTATTTACTTAGGATGGATTGTATGCTGTGTGAATAAAATTGTTTAAAAATGAATAGAGAAACAAGTGCTAGAGAAAATGTGGAAAAAGATGTACCTATTCACTGTTGGTAGGGAAGCTAAGTGGAGCAGCCCCTTTGGAGGGCAGTGTGGTGGTTGCACAGTAGATTAAGGGTGGGGAGGCCATATGATCCTGCAACCTCATTGCTAGGTATACACCTGGAGGAACTGAGAGTGGGGACACGAATGGACATTTGCACACTGGTATTTATGGTGGCAGTGTTCAGATTCGCAATGGATGGAGATGGCCTAAGAGTGCAATGACTGAGGACTAGAAGGAGGAACTGTGGTATGTACATACAATGGACCATTGAGCAGCCGCAAGAAGGAATGAAGTTGTGAGGCATGCAACTTGGTGACTGAATTTTTTAAGGACAGTATGTTGAATGAAATGTTAGAAACAAAAAGACAAATATTATCATGCCTCACTCATATGGACTAACTATAATATACAAACTCAGAGAATTGAAGTCGAGAGCATGGGTTGTCAGGTAGGGTCTATTGTAAAGGGTCCTAGAATGTAAGCTCTTATAGCAGTCACATAGATTCAGAAGTTGTAACTTTTATTTCTAAATTCTGAGATACCAAGCTATTTGTGTATAACCTGGTCATTCCCTGAAACTTGGGGTATTTATGACACCTGCGACGTGGATTTAGAGCACTGAAGCTGTGAAAGTCAGCATTACCCCATACAGCAACAGTTTAAAAAGTTGAAAAAGTGATCAGACTTTGACTAGAGATATGAATGAAGCTAATTTGGATAGCAATAAGGTAAATCAGAACACAGAGTAAAGGATGATATTGTCCGTATTTTAAAACTTCAACTGCTGTGTGAGACCAAAATGAGTGATGTTTATTTGGTGCAAAATTTATATTTTGGGTAACACATTATCTGATTTAACATGTATGGTCAATTTACTTGAACACCATAATTATATGGAATATTGACTACGGCATGAGATCTCATTGGTTTGTACAGGTTAGTGTGATCCCCTGATATATCACAAAATAATTTGGGCAGAGAAGAAAAGAGTATTTTGCAAAGTCCCCTTGGGGAGCTGGGGAGAAAGGAGGAAATACTAAACTTCCCCATCTGGGGAATTCCTGATATTCTCACAAGCAGTGGGGACAACCAATTCAGTAGGCTGAGCCCCCAATCTTGGGGGTTGCCCCTATGAAACTTATTTCTGCCAAGGAGAATCTAAGCCTCCTTATAATTATACCTAAGAATCACAATGAATGGTTCTCATTTATTGCTCAGTGATCACAATGAGTAAAAATTCATCTTTTATTGTTCAGATGTGGCCTCTCTCTAAGTCAACTCTGCAGGTGAACTCAGTGCCCTCTCCCCCTACATGAGATATGACTCCCAGGGATGTAAATCTCCCTGGCAATGTGGAACAAGACTCCCATGATGAACCAGGACCCAGCATCATGAGATTAAGAAAGACTTCTTGATCAAAAGGGGAAAAAGAGAAATGAGACAAAATTAAGTTCCAGTGGCTAATAAATTTCAAACAGAGTCGAGAGGTTATCCTGGAGATTTTCTTATGCATTGTATCGATATCCTTTTAGTTTGTGGTGTATTGGAGTGGCTGGAGGGAAGTACCTGAAACTACTGAACTGTGTTCCAGTAGTCTTTGTTCTTGAAGGCAATAGTGTAAATATATAGCTTTCCAATGTGATTGTGTGATTATGAAAACCTTATGCCTGATGCTCCTTTTATCCAGCTGTGTTAGTTTGCAAGCTGGTGGAATGCGATGTACCAGAAATGGAATGGCTTTTAAAAAGGGAAATTTAATACATTACAAGTTTACAGTTCTAAGGAAGTGAGTGCCCAAACTAAGGCACCGAGAGGTTAACCTTCACTCAAAAAAGGCCAGTGGGTCAGGAATACCTCTGTCAGCTGGGTATTCCTGTGGCTGACATCTGCTGGTCCCTTGCTCCAGGGCTCTGTTGCTTTCAGCCTGTGGGGGTTTCTCACTTTACTTCTCCAGGGCTAGCTTTCATCTCTTGGTTTCCCTTGGCTCTCTGCAGGTTCTGGCTTGCTTATTGTCTCATGGCAATGTCTGCTGGGCTTTAAGCAACTCCCGACATCTGTGTCTCTGTTCTCCATGTGTCCACATCTGGGTCAGCTCTGCTGTGAAGTTTCTGTTGGCTCTGAGACTTCTGCCATTTCTGTTGTTTCTCAGCTCTCTCCAAAATGTTCCCTCTTTTAAAGGATTCCAGTAAACCAATCAAGACTCACCTGGAATAGGTGGAGTCACAGCTCCATCTAATCAAGAGTTAATACTCACAATTGTGTGTGTCACATCTCCATGGATATAATCTAACCAAAAGATTCCTACCTACGTTATTGAATCAGGATTAAAAGAAGTGGCTGCTCCTACAAGATTGGATCAGGATTAAAACATGGGTTTTCTTGGGTACATAATACTTTCAAATTAGCACACGAGGGTATGGGATAGATGTATAAAAAATAAAGATAAAAAATAAATAAATAATGGGGGGGAGTAAAGGATAAACCATTGGGTAGACTGCAGTACTAGTAGTAAATAAGAGGAAGGTGTTAAGTGTATGGGATTGATGGGGTTTTCTTTTTTCTTTTTATTTCTTTTTCTAGAGTGATGCAAATGTTCTAAAAATGATCATGATGATGATGCACAACTATGCGACGATATTGTGAGCCACTGATTGTATACTATGTATGGCTTGTGAATATTTCTCAATAAAAATATTAAAAAAACAAACAAAAACCCTACAGCTAACATCATACTCAATGTTAAGAAATTGTACACTTTTCCCTAATACTGAGAACAAGACAAGGATTTCCCCCCCGCCCCACAACTCTTATTCAATCTCACACTGGAAGTTCTAGCAACTAGACAAGAAAAGGAAATAAAAGGTATTCAAGTAGGGAAGGAAGAAATAAAATTGTTTTTGTTAAAGATGTCATGGTCTTTATAGAAAATCCAAAATTATCAACCAAAAAGAAAAGAAAAAGTATGTTAAAAAAATTATCCTGTAAGCCCAACTCTGCAAGAAAATCATTATCCTCCCCACTACGTGGATATGATGTCCATAGGTGTAAGTCTCCCTGCAATGTGGGACATGACTCTCAGGGATGAGCCTTGGCCCTGAAAACCGTGGGATCAACAATGCCATCTGGACCAAAAGGGGGAAACAAAATGTAACAAAATGAGGCATCAGTGGCTAAGAGAAGAGTTGAGAGACTATTCTGGAGGTTATTCTTATGCAAACTTCAGCTAGATATTGCTAATTGCCATGATATGCCAAGCCCCAACCAACAGTTTTCATGTAAACCCTAAAGAATACCTAGGGCTATATCTGAGACTCTATAAAAGTTTCACTCACTAAGTATATTTTTCAAATATACTCCAGATGGTTTCTAGGCCAGCTAAGCCCTGAAACCCAGAGTTACCAGTTTCTTCAAATGTGTCAACCAGCTACATCTCCCTCCCCCATAATGTCGACACTGCTTTTTAACATGAAGAAGTTAGAATGGTCATTGCCCAAATATCCCTAAAGATTGGGAGAAGAGTCAAAGGAGAAGGAGGAATTGTAACAGAGGGGATTGGATATAACAAATGAGTATGACTACTGAGTCATTATATTGATATTCTTTTTAGTCTCCAGCATTGTAGAGCAGCTAGAAGGAAATATCTGAAACTGTGGAACTGTAACCCAAACTATACTTTGAAATTTGTTGTAAAATTTCTTGTTAAAATGTACTTTGAAATGTATTGCTTTTTTGTATATAGGTTATATTTCACAATTAAAAATGCTGAAAAAAAAAAAAGAAGCCTCCTGGAAATAATAAGTGATTATAGCAAGGTCACAGGATACAAATTTAATGTAGAAAAGTCAATTGCTTTCTGATCCCAGCAAAGAACAATAAGAATTTGAAATTTAAAACATACCATTTACAAGACCACCAAAAATTGAAATACTTAGGCAAATATGTACAGGATCTATATTGAGAAAACTTACAAATTCTGATGAAAAAAGTTATGCAAGGATAATAGATAAGATGAGCAGGTAAAAATAAACATTGAACCAATAGTAGAGTCAATAAGGTCAACCTTAGTTACCATTTGGGAAAACAACAATAAAAGCAGCATAAATAGGCTTTATGTAGTGACTTACCCTGAAAGTCAGTAATAAACATTTTTAGTAGAGAAGCCATGGATTTGATTGCATGTGCATGTATGTGCATGTGTGTCTGTACGTGTAATTTTGATCAATCAAATGCTGGTTTTCTCTTTTAATGCTAAGCTATTTATTTGCTTAACAAATAATTGAATTGAATTCTAGTTTAGACATAGACGATAGTTAACAACTTTCACCGGAAAAATTTTAAACAATGTCTTCTCATGTATTAGTAAGTAAATTAGTCTGAATTCCCCCACATCGTTTTAGCTGACCTCTACTTCTTGTCACATCTTCTCTCCCTCTTCTTCCACTGCCATATCATGTGTTCTGATCCTCCTGCCTCCCTCTTATAAGGACCCTTGTGATTACATTGAGATTACATCCTAATCACACTTGCAAAGTCCTTTTTGCCATGTTAGATAACAATTTCAGAGGTTCTGGGGATTAGGATGTGGGCATCTTTGGGGAACATTATTCAGCCTATCAAAAAATTCAAGTAGCATTTTTTCCCCTTATAACTGGACAAGCTGATAAATTGAGCTGGAAAATGTGCAGGTTAGATCATCAAAGGTTTTGTGAATAAAAAAAAGTACAATGAAAGGTTCAATTCTAATGGCCAAATATTAAAAGCTATTAAAAGCAACAAGTAAAATCACATGATGTTAGCTTCAAAATTGACAGGCATTTTAATAGAAGAGGACAAAGCTCAGAGATATCTGTATTTCTTATAAGAATTTAATAAAGGAGTTATGACACAATGTGAAAGGTAAGGATTATGGAGAAAATTATACTGGGATAACTTTTGATAAAAGTAGTGGCAGATCATTCCAGCAATGGCTCCCACAGAAATGCACCTCACTGGATCCACACTGTCTCTGGCTTTGGACACACCATTAAGTTTTGGGAGGATTTATTATGTAGCAATAGATACCTGGTAAAACATTTTATAGCAACTACCAGAAAATATTTCAGATATGAAAAGTTAAACATAAAATCAAAAGAAAATAAAACTAGTTGAAAACAGAATACTGCAAATGTGCTTGTCTGCATGGCAATTTTTTTCTTGTCGCTCAAGTTTTAGCTCAAATATTACGTCTACAGAGAGCTTTTCCCTGACCACCCACTGATGTGTCTCCTTCTGTTACTTTACCCTGTTTTCTATCACTATATTAACTCATTGGATTAGCTTTTTCTTTTTTTACTTATTGTTTGCTTTCCCTCACTAGAAGGTAGGGTTCATGAGAGTAAGAACTCCCTAAATGTTTCTTACTATAGTATATTCCTATAGTGCCTGGTACATCGTAAGTACTCAATAAATATTTTTGCAAATTAATGAATGAAAGAAAGACATTCTAGAAGTGTTTTAACTTTCTAGGTTTCACAGAGGGAAAGCCTGAAGTTTCATAATCTAATATTAAATATTTCACAAAATGCAGTAATAAAAAAAATTAAGTAAAATGGAAAGAGATAAGAGAATGGGAAACGCAATAGCATAATATGTGGCAAGGGTTAACGCCATTTCTTTATACATATATCATACAAATTCATATGCAAAACATAAAGATATGAACAGAAGATTTACATGATAGGGACACGAAGATAGTTTATAAGCACAAAGAAAAACATCAGATCTTGATACTAATCAAAGGAACAGAAGCATAGCAAATATTTTAAGCCAAGGAATTTAAGTGGGGAAAAATGGTAATTTGGTATTAGGTTGTATTCTGATGACACTGTAATTTGTATACTTTAGAAGGCAACATCACTGATAGTCATTAAAAATTTTGTATTTTTTGACTCAAGATTCCTATTCCAAGCAAATTATCCAAAGAAATGAAAAAAAAAAAAAGCGAAATGTACAATGATACGTTTTACAATCTTATATTAATAGGAAAACTTGAAAACTTCACATTGTCCAGCAGAAGGGCAATTACTTTGGTCGAGGCCTCAATAATGAATGGAATTTCCTTTTACTATTAAATGATAAAATTACAAGGATTATGAAGTAGAATGGAAAAGCATTTATGTCCTGCTAGATGAAAAGTAGAATTAAAAATAAAACGTATAAAATGAAGAGAATGGAACGCATAAGCTATCACTTGCCAGGTATTTTACACACATTATATCATTAAATAATCAGATGTCTATTTGAGATAAGTTTTAGCTCTATAGTTACTGAAGAAACAGAAATTTAACTGTTTCTCATGTTTATCATTTTAATAACTGATAGAATCCAAGCCTGTTAGCTGTAGTACCTACTCATCTTTCCTTTAGAAATTTATCTTGTTAATCATATTTTTGTGCCCGAACGCTTGTACTTCCCACCACACCATGCTTCACATAGCCAAACTGACAGCACTGTGGAAAAAGAGAAACAGCTTCTCAAAGTTTATGGGATCATAGATTTTTCTCCTCTAGCCTTTCAAATATTCTGTAAAAGTTTATTCGTATTATTGTGCAATACGAAACTGAAAATATAATTAAAGATAGCTGATTTCCTTTCTTCCATCTGTCTCGTCCCAGATAATCGCAAACCACAGCTCTGCGAATGCGCCAACATCTGCAGTACTGGGGAGCCGCAAGTCTTATGGCGGTGGGGCTGACGTCGTAAAAAAGCTGCCCGCAGCGCTGCCTTACGGCATTGACTCCGCCTCCCCCCCCCCCCCCCCCCCAGGTGCGGGAAGTCTGAAGCCGGCAAATATGGCTGCCACCTACTCCCTTTGCCTGGTTGCGGCTTCCCTGGCAGGGTTGCTGTTCTTCCGCGGCTTGGCCGCTAGTCAGATCGAGGTAGGAGTCAGGCTCCTCTAATCAGCAGGGCTCTGAAAGGACGGCTGTGGCGTATTTACGAGTGCTCCAGCAGATGTCCGATCTAGAGCCGCTGAGGGAAGCCTCTGACCCAGGCTTGGCTGTGGGGAGGGTGTCCCCGGGGACCTGCAAAGAACAGTATCGGTAGATTTCAACCGTTTAAAACAACAAATTAGAAAGACAGGCAAATCCTCGGAGAGAGACGAGGACTTGATCTTCTGCTTCTATGCATGTGTCGTCCCTAAGAGGTGAAATATGGCCATGGGGCAGGTGAAATGTCAGCATAAGAGCACTAAGCCTAACTTTGCTACTTCTAAACAGCACCGCTTCCCTTTGATAGGAGTCAGATAAGTACGGTGTTTTATCTCTGGCCCTTCTCTCCTCGTACCATCCGCCACCCGCTTACCCCGATCCCCCAAGTCCCCCGTTTTTTGTGGTCACGGGAAGTTCTGGTTCTCTATGAAGACCTTATTATCCCCATGTACTCTGATGATTTCTCAGTCCATTTCTACGATTAGATCTCTAGCATCATTCCAGGCCGCGTATGCAGCTGGCTAAGAGGTCGGGATGGTCAGCAGACATTTGAAAATCCGTGTCCAAAGTTTTATGTAATGTCTACTAAGCGCCCTTTCCTCTTGTTTTTCTTAACCCAATAGTATTGCTCTTAAGCTAGAAACCTGAGAGTGTTAATACTCCTCTCTTTACCCCCTCATTCTAACAATCACTTAATTCTGTCTGAACTCTCAAGGTTGCTTTCGCCTTTCCGGTTCCACTGCCTTAATTTAGGTCCTGATCATTTCTTGCCTAGAGTGTTATGACACCTTTGTTTGTTTCCCCCAGGTTACCAGACTCTCTCACTTTGATACTAGATTGATGTTCATAAAATGTAAACTTAACTATCTTATGTTTCTGATTGAATCCTTTCAATGTTTCTTCATTCAACGAATGAAGCCTAAACATAATGATCTGGTCCTTGAACTTAGGACGAGTGAACTACAAGTTGGTGAATACACACCCCATCTGTTAAAAGAAGATATTAAGCATGTATGCTCCATGTATTATTACTTACCATTAATTTATTTAATATAAAACATTTTTAGATAAATAAATATGAATAGAAGTTTTGTTCTTTCATTTTAGTAGACCATCTGGCCTACTTCTTTTTGGATACCATTTTGTAGTTACACTATTACTGAGCTTTTCACATTACCAAGTTTTATACCTCCAGTTTCCTCTGATCATTTACTAAGATGCAGTAAAAGCATAACCTCTGTAGAACCTTTCCCTATCCCCACTTTTGCCTTATTGTTGTATATTGCACATTTACCTAGTGTTGTACTCAACTATTATAATACCTGTATGCTTTGTTACAGGTGCTATAATAATAGAAATAATACTTTCTATTATTCCATCAACTTTTACTTAGCTCACTACCTAGTCTGAGTCAAGTCATTCTTTCTTCCTTAGTCTTTTCTCCAAGCTGCAGCCTGGAGAATCATGACTGACAAAGGCCCTGCATACTTTGGCACCTACGTACAACTCCAGTTCTCTTCCTCTCTTTCAAATTTCTAGCTATGCTAATCTTTCCATTTCTCAAAACTTTTAAGCTCTCTCCTGCTTATCAGGGCCCATGTTTCCTCTCTCTGGAGTTGTCTTTTCTCCTTTTTCATCTTTTGGATTTTAATCAAAATGTCAGTTTCTTTAGGGAAAGCTTCCCTGAGCTTCTCAGACCAGGTCAGGTTCCCCTATTATACTTTCATTATGTTGTATAGTTTTCTTTATAGAATTTAAAGTTTACTATTATCTATTTAACCATGTTTATTCAAATGAAGGCAAGCACTATTGCTATTTTTGTCCTTCATGTTCTGAGCACTTAGGGCAATGAATGGCCCATGACTCCCAATGAATGTGATGAAAGGGTGAATGTTACATTATATTGTAGTGTATTTGCATGTTTATCTTCTTTATTGAACACTGGAATTCTTGAGGGAAAGCAGCTGCTTTTTAGTGATTTTTGTATCACTGTACTTAATATGTTGCTTAATATGGTACCTGGCATATAGTAGATATTCCCTTAACTATATGTAAAGTGACAACAGTGACTATGTTGTCTTAACAATCACAAAAGATTATATCTTAATGATATAAGAATTTTGGAACTGGAAGGCACATTGTATATTACTTGAGTCAATTCTTATTTTCTACATGAGGAAAGTCAATGAGCTAAGTGACTTATTCCAATCTCATAGACAACTGGAGAATAGGACCTGGGCTAAGACCCAGGTCTTTGAATTCCTAAACCAATGCTCTATCCACAATTGCATAATTTTCTTTTGTACCTAGACAGCTTACACACACAAATTAGTGGAATTTTGAATTTTCATTCTTTCTGAAATTTTCTTAGCTGAATACTATACTAGCCATAGTAATTTGTTATGCAATTACTATGTTCCAGTCTTTATTTTACATTCTGTGAGTCATGTCATTTTATAGCCTTTTTATAGAAGGGGAATGGAGGCAGAAACTTAAGCAACTTTCCTAAGTTTAAACAGAGGTTTGTAATAGAGTTCAGATCTGAACCCAGGAAGTCTGACTATTCTAGTAATACTATTAAGACCCCAGCAGATCTGGGGTCAGTATGGTTTATATCCACTGTTATTTTAATATATCATTAAAATCACATTCATTAGATTTCAGGTTGGCATTGAATGTTAAGATTTTTAATGTCTCATGATGGCAAATATAATTCAGAATTACTTTAACAAATTAGTGAAATGGTACATGTCAGTATGTTAGAGGATGTGCTCAATCAGATATAGTGTTGTGTTCAAATAACATAATTGAAAGCACCCAGCACATAGCAGGAATGAATAGTGAATGAAATTTCAATAGAAAAGACATTAATTTTTATGTGTAGAATCAAGATATGAAATAAGTGGTTCACAGTTTGAAAACTGACTGAAAAATCAGAAGCATATGGAAGACGTGTTTTTGACTGTGTTTGAGATAAAGTCTTTAAAAACAAACATCTGTCCCCATAATTCCAACAAAAATCTCAGCAATCTTTGTGAATTTTTCAGCACATGTGTCTGAGCCTTGATGTTTAATATTGTGACCAGCATTAAAGAGTGAGTTAGAATAATTGCAGAAATTTTAGAAAATCGATAGATGATTTCTGAATAGTTAGAGGATAAAAAAGATTATCTATGAGAAGTTATGGAGAGGAATGGCTTTTTTTTTTGGTTGAGGTAAATTATGTTACTTTCTGACAACAAACTTATAGGGATAAAAACTGTACAGTATTATTTAAAGTGAAATATTAATCTTTGAGAAATTCCTAGCATAAACATTTTTATCTTGCAATCTCATTGTAGAGACTGATCACTCTAATAGAGGGATTATCAGTACAAACTCAGGAGGGTTTTTTTTTTTTGGGTATGCTGTATAGTAGGATCACATTTCATTCTTTTTCCATGTGAGTATCCCGTTTGCAGCACCATTTGTTAAATTTTTGTTTGGTTGAATTTTGTGTTTGTCTGTTTGTTTGTTTGGGAAGTGCATGGGCAGGAATTGAACCAGGGTCTCCTGGATGGCAGGCAGGAATTCTACCACTGAAATACCCTTGCACCCTGCGCCTACCCCCCGCCCCGTCCCCCACCTCAGAGGAGCTTTTGAAGTTTACAACTTTATGATATAATCTTTATGTGCTAATATCTTCGGACCTTACTCTGAACCCCTCATCCATGAGTTTCAGTTTTCTAGGGCAGACTCTTGCTTCGTCCATTCTCAGTAGGCATGTTTGGACCATGTGTTCATTCTTTCAAAAAATCATAAAAATGTACAATGTGCCAAGTTGACTTGGGAAAAATCAGTGAAGAAAACAGATGAAAGCCCCTGTTCTTCTGAAACTTACATCCTATTGGGAAAAGACAGACAATAATGCACGTAATAAATAAGTTAATGATATATAATGTAAGAAGATGATAAACACAATGGAAAAAATAAATTATGGTAAGGAAAATATTGAGTGAGGTTGCATTTAAATAACAGCCTTGTTAAACACGTTGAACAAACCAACCTTGGGTTCTCTACTGAGAAAACTTTCTACTTTCTTAATAGTGCTTAGGGTATGGAAAATATTAAGAAATAAATTGTATAATACAGCTCTCATTTGTAAAATGCTTAGTAATTTATAAGCAGAAGCTCTTTCATATGTCTTTATTGTCTTCTTAAAATGGAAGTAGTGTTGATCTTGCTTTAATTTTGCGTATTAGGAAACTGAGTCTTGTTAAGGATCTTGTTCAAGATTACTCTGTTTAATCATTATCTAAGCCAGGGTGAAACCCAAATCTCTAGACCTCCTGTTCAGGGTGTCTTCCTGTGTAGTATCTTAAATAATAACATCTTTTTGATTTTTCATTTTGTTCTTCATAAGTTCAAATTCTGAAATTTCCGTAAACTTTTATAATAATAGATTACATTATTAAATTGTAAAAATTCCATAAATCTTAACTGTCCTTTATTAGTCTTTATTCTGGGAAATTATGCTCTTCTAATCTTTTTATTATTTCACTGTTAGGATCAAGCAGAACAATTCTTTAGAAGTGGTCATACAAACAATTGGGCTGTTTTGGTAAGTATATTCTATAAGGTATACTTTATATAATGGTTTACTTAGATATCTATCTGAGAAATCTCATGTAATTCAAATTTTTTTAAAATAAAATTTTACTTCCTTATGTTTTATGTCAGTAATTCTTTATTTTGATTTTGGCAATTTATTTTAAATTGATAGAATGAACTAATAATAACATTCTAATAATATTCTTTGCCTTCAATATGCCTGTCAAGTGGTTATCTGTAAAGAAGAACAGATTAGGGGTGTCACTATTTAAAGGAAACATTTTGTAAAATGTAGAAACCTTTTATTTTAATGCTGGAAACTTTTTATTTTATTGCTGGAATAATTATTCTTATGTATAATATTAGTTTGTAGATACTTTCTACCTGGGTTGTTTTATTTTTTATTAAATTGTTTACAAAAATAATAAATGATCCCTGTAGAAAATTCAGATTATACAGAAAGGTTTGAAAGAAGGCAGAATTGATTTTAAGTGAATTTTACCTCAATTAAAACAAGAAAATAGAAGATAGAAAAATGTCATTAAGTACCACATCCCAGAATCAACATTATGGTGAGCATTTTCTATCCCTCTTTCTCTTCATAACTAAGCATCAGAATTATGGATAAATGATTTTATATAAGTGGGATTGTATTAAGCCTACTATTTTACAACCCCTTGGCCTACATTTTTACTCTCTTTTTTTTTTGCTCTTGGCAATAGATTTTGTGGATCATTCCCTACCACTATATATGGGGATACACAGTCTTTTCTAAAGTCTCTATTGTTTTCTATTTTATACATGCACCATAACCCCCACTTCAAGGGCATTTAGGTTCTAAACTTTTCATTTTTTTAAGACAGTACTGTGCTTATCACCATTATCTTGTATGTGCATCTTTGAGAACTTGACTGATTTTCTGATTAGGATAAATTCCCAGCCAAAAGAATGTGAAGTTATAGAGCATAATTGCTCTCTAGAAAGCCAGCACTTATTTTTCTAAACCTAAGTCAGCTGTGTTTATCAATTAATTTAGTTTGTTATATGGTTTATTAATGTTTACCTTTTTTAAATTGCTGGGCAACAAATTATATTTTGTCTTAATTTGTATTGCTTTGATTATTAGTGAGCTTTATTTATGAGCCCATTTTTTTCTTCTGCCTTTTTTTGTCTTTTTAATGTGAATTATCATCTTTAGTTTATCTGGATTCATAAACTCATGTTTTTAGTTCCCCAAATTAGAATGCATGTAATGAGTTTTGTTTTCCCTATGCCTGGAAAATATTTGAATAATATTTTCACTACTGTGTTTTCATTTAATGACATTTACATGATTAAAAGAGACAGTGAGATTGCTTAATGAAAAAAATGTATAAAGGGTTAACTGGAAGAAAGGACAAGGAAATGAATCAGTTCAATGAGGCAAGAAAGAAAGCTGATTTTTTTGCAGAACAAAGGGAAATAGGGAATGTATAGCATCTTAAAGCTGGTAACTCATGTTAGAAAAGAAGGAAAACTGGAAACATGAATTTTAAGGATTTAGTGGGTGTTTTGTTTGCTAATGCTGCCAGAATGCAAGAGACCAAATGGATTGGCTTTTACAAAGGGGATTTATTATGTTACAAATGTACAGTTCTAAGTCCATGAATATCAACAAGATGTTACCTGGACTTTGAAGAAAGGCTGCTAGCGTATTGAACACCTCTGTCAGCTGGAAAGGCATGTGGCCCGTGTCTGCTGGTCTTTGCTCCTGTTTCCATTGCTTTTAGCTTCTGATTCCAGTGACTTTCTCTCTCTAAGTGTCTGTGAGTCCTCTCCTAGTGTCTTGAGGGCGAACTCTGGATTTCAGAGCTTCCCTTGGCTCTCTCCAGGTTCTGGCTCCTTTACTTTCTGTGGGTCCTTGCTTAGCATCTCCCAGGGCATTTATGTCTGCATCTCCAAACATCTGTGTCCTCTCCAAAATGTCCCTCTTGTAAAGGACTCCAGTAAGCAGATTAAGATACATCTTGAATAGGCAGGGTTTTATTTCTATCAAGTTCAGAGGTCCAACCCACAACTGGGTGAGCTGCATCTCCATGGAAGCAACCTAATTAAAAGGTCCCACCCAACAATAGGTTTGGTCCCACGAGATTGAATTAGAACAACATGGCTTTTCTGGAGTACATGGCAGTTTCAGATCAGCACAATGGGAATGTAAAGGAGATAGGGGAGAAATTAAACTAAAAGTGCAGAACAAGGATATAATTAGCTTTACTAAGGCCAAAGGTGACTTGTTCAAATGTTTGATGTTTTGTAAGTTTACTGAGAGTAGTTTATTAAATATATGTAATTATCTGTGAGTTGCTGGAGGTAAATCGTGATTGTACTTGCTATACATATTTCTATTAACTATAATTGTATTATGATTAACTGGGACAGTATAATATGGATTCATGGCTTATTTTCTTCTTCTCCAAGAGAGAGCACCCATATGCCACTCCTCACAAGAGATTTTATGAAGGAATTGAACAAAAACTGCTTGAGATGAGAAGATGGGCTTTCACTGACTACTCAGAAGAGGGGAAAACTATCAGGAGCCAGGCCATGATTCTCCAATTTGAGAGAATAAACTTGCTGTACAGTGAACTAAGGGCTCTTTATGATTGGTTTCTCTATGGGGAATTCTTAGAAGGGAAGTTAACTGCCTATAGATACACAAGGTCTTAACTTTTAGAGCTAAGAGCCTATTAGTTTATACCACACACACACATTAAATCCTTTCTTATTCTGAGAAACCTCTAACCAAGCCGCTCTCCAATTCAGTAATCTGGGCTCCTGATGAGAAATAGAAGGTGAAAAAGAGTTATTATTGAACATTTCCCAACAATTGCAGTTTTCATATTTTGCCAAATATCTTACACATTAACTCAGACTTAGTATACTGAAACTATAATAAATTGTACTCTCTTAAGTGGAAAATTATGAAATTTGGCAGAACCAAATTGAAAGTACTAAAAATGTATTTCTTCGATATTACATATTTAAGATTGAAAAACAAAAAATCTAAATTTTCCCCCTGATTTGAGTTAATTTGCTTTTAGTCTTGACTAGATGGTTAGAGGTAGTGAAATGCCCCTTTGTCACCAGAGAAAACTTTTGCCACCAGAGGGAGATAGAAGTAAAGTTGGATTCCATTTTCATTTCAGGATCTGCTTATACAAAAACATTTTTTTTTTTTTAATTTTTTTTATTAATCAAAAAAAAGAAAAGAAATTAACACAACATTTAGAAACCATTCCATTCTACACATGCACTCAGTAATTCTTAGTATCATCACATAGATGTATGATCATCATTTCTTAGTACATTTGCATCGATTTAGGAAAAGAACTAGCAAAACAGCAGAAAAAGATATAGAATGTTAATATAGAGAAGAGAATTAAAATAATAATACTAATAAAATATATATATATATAAAGGAAAAAGAAAAAAACAAAAACAAAAGATACAAACACACAAACAAACAAGCAAAAAACCATATTTCAGGTGCAGCTTCATTCAGTGTTCCAACCTAGTTACATTACACTTAGGTATTATTGTGCTGTCCATTTTTGAGTTTTTGTATCTAGTCCTGTTGCACAGTCTGTATCCCTTCAGCTCCAATTACCCATTATCTTACCCTGTTTCTAACTCCTGCTGGTCTCTGTTACCAATGTTATATTCCAAGCTGATTCTCGAATGTCGGTTCACATCAATGGGACCATACAGTATTTGTCCTTTAGTTTTTGGCTAGACTCACTCAGCATAATGTTCTCTAGGTCCATCCATGTTATTACATGCTTCATAAGTTTAGTCTGTCTTAAAGCTGCATAATATTCCATCGTAGGTATACGCCACAGTTTGTTTAGCCACTCGTCTGTTGATGGACATTTTGGCTGTTTCCATCTCTTTGCAATTGTAGATAATGCTGCTATAAACACTGGTGTGCAAATGTCCGTCTGTGTCTTTGCCCTTAAGTCCTTTGAGTAGATACCTAGCAGTGGTATTGCTGGGTTGTAATCCATTCTGCCATTCTATGTCTTTTGATTGAGAAATTCAGTCCATTAACTTTTAGTGTTATTACTGTTTGGATAATATTTTCCTCTACCATTTTGGCTTTTGTATTATATATATCATATCTGATTTTCCTGCTTTCTACACTTTACTCCATACCTCTCTCTTCTGTCTTTTCGTATCTGACTCTAGTGCTCCCTTTAGTATTTCTTGCAGAGCTGGTCTCTTGGTCACAAATTCTCTCAGTGACTTTTTGTCTATAAATGTTTTAATTTCTCCTTCATTTTTGAAGGACAATTTTGCTGGATATAGGAGTCTTGGTTGGCAGTTTTTCTCTTTTAGTAATTTAAATATATCATCCCACTGTCTTCTAGCTTCCATGGTTTCTGCTGAGAAATCTACACATAGTCTTATTGGGTTTCCCTTGTATGTGACAGATTGTTTTTCTCTTGCTGCTTTCAAGATCCTCTCTTTCTCTTTGACCTCTGACATTCTAACTAGTAAGTGTCTTGGAGAATGCCTATTTGGGTCTAATCTCTTTGGGGTGCGCTGCACTTCTTGGATCTGTAAATTTAGGTCTTTCATAAGAGTTGGGAAATTTTCAGTGAAAATTTCTTCCATTAGTTTTTCTCCTCCTTTTCCCTTCTCTTCTCCTTCTGGGACACCCACAACACGTATATTTGTGCACTTCATATTGTCATTCAGTTCCCTGATTCCCTGCTCAAGTTTTTCCATTCTTTTCCCGATAGTTTCTGTTTCTTTTTGGAATTCAGATGTTCCATCCTCCAGTTCACTAATTGTAGCTTCTGTCTCTTTAGATCTACCATTGTAGGTATCCATTGTTTTTTCCATTTTTTCTTCTTTGTCCTTCACTCCCACAAGTTCTGTGATTTGTTTTTTCAGATTTTCTATTTCTTCTTTTTGTTCAGCCCATGTCTTCTTCATGTCCTCCCTCAATTTATTGATTTGGTTTTTGAAGAGTTTTTCCATTTCTGTTCGTATATTCAGCATTAGTTGTCTCAGCTCCTGTATCTCATTTGAACTATTGGTTTGTTCCTTTGACTGGGCCATATCTTCAGTTTTCCGAGCATCATCCATTATTTTCTGCTGGTGTCTGGGCATTTGATCAGATTTCCCTGGGTGTGGGACCCAGCTGGTTGAAAGGTTTTTCTGTGGAATCTCTGGGCTCTGTTTTTCTTTTCCTGCCCAGTAGGTGGCGCTCGTGGTGGTCGTTTGTCTGCGGGGCAGTCGGCCCGGGAAACCGTGCATGGAGGCGGGGGTCACTGGCCGCGGCTTGGGGGAGTGCCGGTCCAAATTGCCCAGCTGGCCCGAGACACCAAGCGTGGCGGGAGGGCCCCACTATCCAATGTTCCCAGTCAGACCGGGGAGCCACATGCGTGGAGGGGACCCCAGTTGCCAGCCGCCCCGGCCAGGAAAACGTGCGCCCCTCGGGTATCTCACCGCAGCGGATTCTCCCTGCCCGTTCAGCCGTTCCAGAATGGGGTATGCTGTCTTTTTGGTCTCTGTCGTGACTCCGGGAGCTGTTTCGTATTGTTTCTGTTTCTTTAGTTGCTTTTCTGGAGGAGGAACTAAGACCCGCGCATCTTACTAAGCCGCCATCTTCTCCGGAAGTCTCCAAAAACATTTTTGTCTCTGCTTTATTATAACGATAATCCTTACTCCAGGTTAAAAAGAAAAAAGTACAGTAGGAAAAGGTGTAGATGGAAAAGTTAAAGCCCTCCTCTTTGATCCATGTTTTTATTCTTTTGTGGTAATCACCATTAACAGTTTCTTATGTATCCTTTCAGAAATTTCCTGTTCATATGTCCACATTTATTTCTGTCTCTCCCCCTTTTAAAGACTAATGGATCAAACTAGTGCTCTTTTATAACTTGCTTCCTTATTTTGCTTGGTATGCCATTCTGGATATGTATCATGATTTCTGTTAATTTAGTGTTTCCTGGTCCATTCTCTTTTCCCACTTTAATTTTCTATCTGGTATACTGCTGGTGAAAATGAGGGCAGTTTTTTACATTAAAATTTATTAAATAATATATATAATGTGTAATGAGAGAGTGAACTAAAAATACTGTTTTTTATAATGACTAATTCACATATAAATTGCTTTATCCTATTTCTGCTTCAAGTTTGGAAGCCTGTAGATTCTTTGCTATGGGTGGGCCTTGATTTTGTTTCTAGTTTTTTGTCTTTAATTATTGCCAAGATGGATAATGTTATAGTGAAAATCTTGTATACATACTTTTTGCAAACTTATTTGTGCTAAATCAAATAATATGTGCATTTTCAAACTTCATGTATGTTGGAAATTATCTTCCAAAAAGGTTTATATTAATTTACATTTCTACATTAATATATAGAATACTAATTTCCCCATGCCTCTTCCCAATACTGTACATTCTCATACTTTTTGATTCTTATCAGTACAATTTTATGACTGAAGTTGAATATCTATAAGGGCTTTATTGTTAATTTTTAATACTTTTTAAAATGAAGTGCTTGTTCTTATCCTTTACCCAGTTTTCAAAATTGGGTTGTTCATCTTTTCCTTATTGAGTTCTAAGTAAAGAAATTCACCTTTGCAATATTTAAAATTTTTGGTTTGTTAGGATTTTATAGTATTTTTGAATTTTTGAATTTTAATATTTTCATGTGATCAAAATTTCAGTCTTTTCCATCTTGGCTTCCAGTTGAGAGTTCATTTTAAGAAAAATAATCATGTAGTTCCTTTCTGTTTGACAGAGGCAAGAGCATTTATGCCATTCTTGGAATTGTGATTCTACCTACCATTAGCACAGGCATGTGGTAGGAGGAAGAGGGTGCTTGGTAGATGTACTACTGGCCCTCATCTCTATTTACTTCTCTTTGAATGGGTCCCCAAGAAGGCTCACTTTTGAAACATGGTATTAAATATACTTAGCATCTTTGTTATCATTTTTAGAGGTCAGGGTTTTTTTTAGTGTAAAAGTTGGTTGAATTTTTTCTAGTTTTCTGTTCAGTTCAACAGCTTCTTTATAAAAACAGTTCTTGTTTTATAAGTCATGTTTTAGTCTGTGTCCTACATTTCTTACAGCTAAAACTAGGAAGCAATTCAGAGTGAAAGGAATATTATATAACCCGAGGTAGCTAATTTTCTTTTCTGTTCTGTGAGGAGATTAAGGGCATTATCTTTTATTCTAAAGAGCTTTAGTATTTTAGAAATGGGAACATTTTCGAATCACAGAAATTGACAGTAACTAAGTCAGTTCCAACGTTGATTAAATTACCCAAAGATTTGTTTTCTCTTAAGCTTAATGACCTTTATTATTTAATACTAAGTTATAAAGTACTTCTCTTTATAGAGGTTAATTTTATTGGCAATTCTTTAAGTTCTTACTTTTTCTAAGAATGAATTATGTTATACTCTTTCTGTAGGCATCTTAGTATCCTAATATAATAATCAGTATTGTTAAAATAATTCTGTAATTATTTTACATGGCTTATTTTGATTCACAACAATAATATATTTTAATACTTTAGGTGTGCACTTCGCGATTCTGGTTTAATTATCGACATGTTGCAAATACCCTTTCTGTTTATAGAAGCGTCAAGAGACTAGGTATTCCTGACAGGTAAGAAACCTTATTAAATCTCACTTCTGAACCTCAGTGAAAATCCTTGGATAATTTATTTACTTTGTATATATTGGATATTTGCATTGATTTGGGAAAAATGATAAACCTGATTTGAAATTTTTGTTGTTGCTATTTTTAGACCATACCGCCTGTATAAAGTAGATGTTACTTAAGACCATAAAAGCAAGTTATATAAAAGAACAATCAATACTAAGGTAAAAATATCTGATGAATGATAATCATTTAGTGTCATTCATTTAATTATTAAATATCTCAGTCATGGATTTTAATTGCTGGCAACAGAAGACAATTCTGACTAATTCAGATAGGAAAGGAATTCATTGAAAGCATAATGATTGGTTCACCAAGTTATTGGGAAAGGTTAACATTAAATGGTCAGAAACAAGAGAGGCTATGCAGCAGGAAAGACAGAGAAAAATCATGGCTTAAAACCTGTCGGTGACAATAATGCAGCTGTCGTTGCTGAGCACTACACTCAGCCATTACATGACTGCTTCTGTTGCCAGTGGATACATGGAAGAATGCTGCTGCTGCGCTCTGTTGCCCAAATAAGTCTTTGCTGTCTAGACTGTTGTCTCTAGCTCTCAATTCAGAACACTTGGTTAAAATATCTTATTGGCAGAGCTTAGGTCAAGCACCCATATCCATCCTTGGGGGTAGCTGGGAAAATGAGTATATAGTGTTGTTAACTTCTGTGTAGGAAGGTGGGCTCTGCTTTCTGTGAAGACTCATAAATTGGGAAATTTACTAATTTCAGAGAGGGAGCTTAGGTCCTAGGCACTTCCACCCCCAGGTACATGTCTTCTACATTTGGTTTGTCAATTATGACAGCTTTTTTTCTTTGCTGCTACCAAAGTAGTTCTAGTAAGAGACTGCAATCAGTTTAGGTTTGATTCATTTAATCCCATGTTCCTTTCTACCTGTGAGGTAGTGTGGAAAGAACTTTGAGGTCCCATAGATCTGAGTTCAAAATCTGACTTTAGTGATGATTTTGATTAAGTCACCTGACCACAATAAGCCTGTTTCCTCATCTGTTACACGGTGATAATAAGATCTTCTTTATAGGAGTCAAGTAAATAGTTATGAGAAAAGTCCTACAAGAGTAGGAAGGAAGCAGTGAATGATTCCGGAAACAAAGTTATATTATGTGTAAAATAGATAATTTTAGTCTAAGAAGTTAGCAAAGCTATCATTTAATTCCGTATTTCATCTGAAAATTAAGACAACCAGATAATAGTACATTTTAAAAATACATTAAATGAAATCTGAGAAAGGATCATTTGTTATATCAAATATACAGGTATAATTCTTGTAATTAGCCAATTATTATAATTTGTCAACTGGGTTCTCCTCAAATAGGTCTATGTGGTTAGTTCTTTGGCTTTGGGTTTTAAACTGTTGTTAAAGCTGCTATTTAACTACTATAGGAGATCGCTGTGCGTGGTGTGGCAGTTGTTTTCATTGTGGTAAATGAATCTTTGTTCTTTGAATCTTTAGGATACATTTAAACTGTTTAAGATTTGGAGGGACTCTTTTAGAAATAGAATATAGCAATAGGATGTATTTTGTGTTTCTGTTATGTTTAGCAGATTTGTCCCTAGGTTTCTGAATAATGTTTTTAAAAGCTTTTTCTTTTTCAAATGACTGCTTGTCTACATCTTTGTTTATGAAGTCTTTATTGGGTGGTGAGCTAGAGCTATAAACAGTTCATGATTTAAACAATTTATTTAATACATAGATATCAATAAAAACATATTTTGTTTAGCTTTTAGCCTATTATGGTAAATATTCCTCTTTTTGGTGATTGTGCCATTTTACTCCTACCTGGAATTGAATATAAAATATAATTATAGGTAAACTTTTAGTCAGAAAGTTATAAATTATTATTAAACAACAGTTTGAAAAGTTTAAATCATTAGGAACAGTTATCAGTTAACTTGAGTTTCAAGTACAGGTTGAATTTATTTTATATGTTATAGAACCTTTTCAATTAAAACAATTTTATCATAACTTCGCTCATAATTCCAGAAATGTATCCTGAGAGAAATGATTGGTCATAGCATTTAATAAAAATTATGACTAAAGTTCTGGTTTTGTTCATGTATTTAAAGGAGAATTTTACTTTTATCTTGAAATGCAGTGTATTTCCACTTAGTTTTCCCATATGTTTCAATAATAAATTGGTTCATGTCACAAATCATTTACTGTGATATATGATACAGATGATTGTCTTTTTTTTGGAAGTTCACACCAATTCCAGAGGTCCTGTTTAAATTACAGATTAGTTATTTCACTATTCTTGTTCTCATTTCTTTCTAAGCCATACTATTCTCTCTGCCTAGCATGGTTTTCTATACTTCATTTTAACTCAGTGCTACTGTTCTAGTTTGCTAGCTGCCGGAATGCAATTTCCCAGAAATGGAATGGCTTTTCAAACAGGGAATTTAATAAGTTGCTAGTTTACAGTTCTAAGGCAGAGGAAATGTCCCAATTAAACAAGTCTATAGAATTGTCCAATCAAAGGCATCCAGGGAAAGATACCTTGGTTCAAAAAGGCCAACGAAGTTCAGGATTTCTCTCTCAAGTGAGAAGGTACATGGTGAACAGTCACAATTTCTCTTTTGATTAGAAGGGCACGTGGTGAGCAGGGTCATCTACTGGCTTTCTCCTGGCTTCCTGTTTCATGAAGCTCCCTGGGAGGCATTTTCTTTCTTCATCTCCCTTTAAAGGTTGCTGGCTTTTGGGCTCTCTGCTTCTCATGGCTATGTCGTTCTGCTCTCTCTGAATCTCCTTCATTCTCCAAAATGTTTCCTCTTTTATAGGACTCCAGAAACTAATCAAGACCAACCCAAATGGGTGGAGACATGTCATCACCTAATCCATTTTAACAACCACTCTTGATTAAATCACATCTCCAGGGAGATGATCTGATTACAGTTTCAAACATATAGTATTGAATAGGAATTATTCTGCCTTTATGAAATGGGATTTAGATTAAAACATGGCTTTTCTAGGGGACATACATCCTTTCAAACCAGCACAGCTACCCAACCTTGTCTGTAATTCTGCATCATTTGAGGTGCATGTTAGAAGTATGAATTTCCTGACTCCACCTCTGGAGAATCTAGTACATTAAATCTTAAGTGAGGCCACTACATATACTATTATGATACACAGCCAAGTTTGGGAAGCACAGCTTTCACTTTTACCTGACCTTCCAAATTCTCTTTACTCAAATACTGCTTCAAAACTCATTTCCTAAAGGGAAAATTCAACTTTCCCACGTGGAGAATTCCTGATATTCTCACAAGCAGTGGGGACAGCCAAAGCAATAGGCTGAGCTGTCAATCTTGGGGTTTGTTCATATGAAACTTATCCCTACAAAGGACAGGCTAAGCCTACTTAAAATTAGGCCTAAGAGTCATCCCCAGAGAACCTCTTTTGTTGCTCACATGTGGCCTCTCTCGCTCAGCCAACACAACAAGCAAACTCACTGCCCTCCCACTCTCTACGTGGGACATGACTCCCAGGGGTGTAAACCTTTCTGGCAATGTGGAACAGAAATCCTAGAATGAGCTGGGACTCAGTATCAAGGGATCAAGAAAACCTTGACCAAAAGGGGGAAGAGTGAAATGAGACAAAATAAAGTGTCAATGGCTGAGAGATTTCAAACAGAGTTGAGAAGTTATCCTAGAGGTTATTCTTATGCATTGTGTAGATATCACCTTTTTAGTTAAGGTGTAATGGAGAGGCTGGATGGAAGTGCCTGTAAATGTAGAGCTTTATTCCAGTAACCATGTTTCTTGAAGATGATTATATAATGATGTAGCTTTCACAGTGTGACTGTGTGATTGTGAAAACCTTGTGTCTGATGCTCCTTTTATCTACCTTATGGACAGATGAATAAAACATATGGATTAAAAATAAATAAATAACAGGGGGAACAAATGTTAAAATAAATTTAGTAGATTGAAGTGCTAGTGATCAATGAAAGGGAGGGGTAAAGGGTACAGTATGTATGAATTTTTTTCTGTTTTCTTTTTATTTCTTTTTCTGACTTGATGCAAATATTCTAATAAATGGTCATGCTGATGAATATACTACTATGTGATGATATTGTGAGTTATTGATTATATATCAAGAATGGAATGATCATATGTTAAGAATGTTTGTGTTTGTATGCTGTTATGTTTAAAAAATTATTTAAAAAAAAACCTCAATTCCTGATTTTCTAATTTGCTTTCATAGCATTCTGTGTATACTCTTACTATAACTGTTGTACATCTATAGATGTGTCTCCTTTATTAGATTTTAAACTCCTTAAAGGTAAGGATTGTCTTTTATTTCACTTTGTACCTTCAGCATCTATTATAGTGCCTGGTACATAGTAGGTGCTCAGCAGGTGTTGTTGGATAAATAAAAGTGTGACATGGAAACATTTTATCAGTTAATCAAACAGTTATCAGAAGTTTGTACATTAAAAACATTTCTACTGGGCAACGGTGGCTCAGTGGCAGAGTTCTCGACTGCCATGCTGGAGACCCAGGTTTGGTTCCTGGTGCCTGCCCATGTGAAAAAAAAAAATTCTACCCCTTAAATTGTGTTAGTCTATTTTAGCAAATGTTAATCTGATATTAAAGAGGTTTTAATAAATAAATTGCCAGAGTTTTATAATACTATTTCAAAATATTGACTCAGAAGAAGGGGATTTTATGTTTCTCAGGAAAGGTGAAAAGACGTACTCATCAGACCCTCAGGAACATTCTCCAGCTTGATAATTATTATTCTCACCTCAGTTCCATGGAGGAGAGGCTCTTGTAGCACTGCTTCTTAATCTCTCCCATCTTTTGGAGATTTTGCTATTTGTCTGGTTTTAGCTTCGTTGTAAAGAAGATATTTGAATACTTTTAGGTCATTTTCTACCCTCAAATAATTGTTTTGAACTAAATTCCTCTTTAGCTACTTCCAATATTTGAGTAAAAATTACTCCTAGCACATAGAGTATAGTATTGTCTTTCATCAGGTCTATCCCAGCCGGTTTCCCTCCAGTGCCAGGACACTACATTACTCTTTTCTTTGGTGAGCGTTTAGTGATTTGGTTTACTTCTGATTAGGGGCCATGTTTTATGAAGTTAAAACACATATCTTTAACACTAAAATTGTGATGCTTATGCTGTGAGAGTCACATGGGAATTGAAACTGATGGAGGAAATGTAGATTTATACTTCTCATACCATGTCATGTATACCTGGGGATTTTTTTTTTTTTTTGGTGGAGCTCACAAACTAAGTTTAGTTTTGGAGTTGAATGTGTATATGATTTTTTAAAAAATATGATTTAGCTCTACTGTAAGTTAGGTGGATGTGAAGTTTTTATAATAATCCTTATCTGATAAACCATCTATTTCTATAGGTAAATCCAACAACTTTTCTGAGTTCACCTAGCACTTTTTTCTTACTTCATATTTCTGTCTTTGCTGTGAAATGAATATTCCTAAATTAAATGTTTTATTCTTTACCTCCCCTTATTCAGAAATTTTTAATGTATGCAGAGTAAATTGAAATGCCTTTCCTTAGTACTCGAGGCTTTTTGGAATTTGGGCCCAATTCTGATATTTTGATCATTTCATTTCAATCCCTGTGCTCCAGCTAAATTCCTTTTTGTTAGTCACTATATTGTCCTTTGTACTTTGTCTGACATTGGTCCTTCCAGTTACAGTTCCTTCCTCCCTCCTTTCCAGTTTTCCTATGCCCAAATTCAATTTATGCTCTCCCTAAGGTTTTCCTGGTCTTCCTTGCACAAATAATATTTTATTTATGCTTCTTATGGCTCTTGCTTATATGTAATGATGTTATTTCTTGAAGACTGGGTCTGACACTATGTTTTTATTCCACACAGTACCTTCTTTGCTATGTTGTGCAGAGTTGAGTGAATGAGTGACTACCAAAGATCTGTAGCTTAAGTGGACCTTACTGGACTAGCCAGAAAGGAAATATTTACGTACTCAGTTTATTTATATCCTCTTTTAATCTTTTTGTTTCTCAACCCCCACTGAGCTAAAAGTGCTCTGTAGCTGATTATATAAACTCTTCCCTAATTCCTGCTTTACAGATATGTGGGTGGGGTAATCTCACAAAGGCACTTCAGACTGATTTTTTTCTTTCAGTTTGAAGTCTTGCCTAAGACAAATCAACTTCACCCTTACTTATTCCCTACCTTTTTACCATTTAAATTCCTTCAAGATATACTTTTTCCTTTTTATCCCTTGTTCTTTTTAACTTTTCTCAGGTAATGAATATTAGAATATTAAAAGTGGGATTATTTGGATAGGTACATGAATTTTGATTAAAAATTTCTAACTTTTAATTCTAAATTTAAAAAATTACTAACTTCCTATTTTTGTTGCTTTTAAATACCTTTGGTAATGTAACTGATTGTTACTCTTTATGGATTGCACATCTAAAGTCGAGGATTAATAAAGTATTTCAGCAACCTTCTTGTATAATTCCACATTAAAAGGATATGGAGAAGGACATTGCCATTATGGTCATTTAAAAATGCTTGTGGCTTTCTCTTCAGTATGGTCAGCTAAAATGTATTCCTATTTCTGATCCCTTCCCTCATCCTTCCCTGCAATTTACGTTCATTGTTCATCAAAATTCTGATGTAATGTTAGGGATTTTGTAATAATGAATTATTTCATTTATTCCTTGAGGGCTTTATAAAAAATTGTTTTTCCTATTTTACATATTAAAAATGGTTATTCAGGATGTTTAAAAAACTTAAGGTCTTATAACCATTAAATGATAGAACCAGAATTTGAGTTCAGGTCTTCTGACTTTGTGACTAGAGCCTTTCTATTGTCTCAGTTATCTCTTCCCTCACAATTTACAATAGTTAATATTTATGTAACATTTATAATTAGAGAATTCTTTTATTATATATTATCTCATTTTATTCTTATAACAAGAGATTGATATAATTATGCAAACAGGTCATTTAAATATCTTATTAAATTCTTAAATGTATATCTATAAATTGTATGTAGTGACTGGGGTTGTGAAAGTAGTTAATATTAATTAATATAAGAAATGCCTCTTTGACTGTCCCTAAATTTGCTTATTCTTTCCATTATTGTCATTGCTTTTTTTTGTTGTTGTTTCATGCCTGTACTTCATCAGCTCTGTAGCTGTTTATTCCCTGCCATTAGTCTCTTTCCCCCTCCAGTGTTTCTTAAACACAGCTGTTAGAATTATTTTTCTCAGACACTGATTTCATCTTTTTACTCCCGTGATCAAGATCCTTCATTGATTCCTGTTGCCTCTCTAACAGATCTATAATTTTCAATCAGCCTTCAGTTGTCATTGACTGCTTTGCTATTCCAGTTAACTATGTTCAATTGTTGATTTATTGTCACATCTACTACATTATTTGGTCATTCCTATTCTATTTGTGATCATTTTTCTCACCTAGAGTGCCTACTGTATTCTCCTTGCCTACCCATATATCTCTTCTTTGTATCATTATATAGAATTTCATAGAATGCTCTGTACAGGGAAGTCACTGATTCATTTTCATTTTTAGTCATTACAATTCAACTTATAGAATTTTATAAATAATTAAAATACATGTATCTGCAAATTTTTGTTCTTTTTATTTTATGGTTTTGCCCCATATTTTTCTATGAGCAAAAGAATTGGAACTGGATTAAATGTGCTTTGTAAATAATTTGCAGTATAGTATCAGAGTTATTAACTCAAGCCTTTGCATCTTCTTTCTCTGTTCCCCTATGACTTACCAACCATTTTTTTCTCATTTAGTCCTTAAAAATATAAATAATAGTATTTGAATATAGGTTCTTATGGATTCTTATGGTTCTTATGAACAAATCTGTCATTTCATTCTCACATTGGCAGCTGATTTGTCTGCCACTCCACATGATGTTTCTTGTGGAAAAGTGTAAAATATCCTGAATAGAGAAGCATTTAGAATAGTCTGAAAGTTGAAATGTAGGGAAGAGAATCGTGATAAAGGTAAAAGAAGCATTTTGGCAACTACCATCATACTTTTGTGTTTAGGTAATAAATAGAAACAATTTGCAAGATTGATAATACCATGAAGGGATTTTATGGAGTAAAAGGGAAATTTCTTTATTAATTTATACATAGATAGGAAAGTTTTGGAATGATGTAAATAAGAGATACTTATCCCTTCACAAATACAACACTGTCTTCTTTACTGTTCCCATCCTGTATCTGATAACCTGATCTTGATTTTGTTGTTCTTTAGAATCATCTTTGTTCTTCTTAGGTCTTGTTCTTCTATGTTAATTTTAGAATCAGTTTGTCATGGTCTTCAGAAACCCTTTTGGGATTTTGATTTGCATTGTAGTGAATGTATAGATTAATTTAGAGAGAATCACTTTCCTTATGGTATTAAACGTTTGAATTTATCAACAAGTCTTCTCCATTTTATTATGTCTTCTTTAATGGCTTTCACTCACGTTTTATAAACTGAAATTTTTCTTTGTAAGCATCTGTTTTAGTTTCCTAGGCTGCTCAAGTAAATACCATGAAATGAATCAGGTTAAACAATGGGAATTTATTTGCTTATGATTTTGAAGCTAAAAGAAAGTCATTTGCGAGGCATCATCAAGGCAGTGCTTTCTTCCTGAAGACCAGCTTCTAGGGCTGCTCCTGGTGATCCTTGGCTCCTCTGTCACATGGCAAGGCACATGGAGATGTCTCCTAGTTTTTCCTTTCTCTTCCAGGTTCTGCCAGTGTCCAGCCTCTTGCTTGCTGTGATTTTCTCTCCATCTGTCTGAATTTCACTCTGCTTATAAAGGATTCCAATAATAGGATTAAGACCCATCCTAACTGAGGTGGGCTACACCTTCTTAACTCAAGTAACCTTTTCAAAAGGTCCTCTTTACAGTGGGTTTACACCCACAGGAATGGATTTAATTATAAACATGCTTTTCAGGGTACATGCAGCTTCAAACCACAACATTTCTGTTAGAAATTTTTTACATTATTTTGTTGATACTGTAAATGGTATCTTTTAAAAAATATATTTTCTGACTCCTCTTGCTTTGCTTACATTTGATTTTTGTATATTGTTTTACCAACCTGATGAACTCTTATTAATTCTAATAATTGACTCTTCTCCTCTTTCTGTGATAGCCTGAAAATCTGTAAACAATGATAGTTTTATTCCTCTCCAGGTTTTGTGCCCTTTACACATTTTTTTTTAATCTTCAAAAACCTTTCAAATTGGAATATTTGGGGATAAAATTGCCTTTAAAAGCCTCAGAATTAATTGTCCGGAGAAATCCTTTCTTTTATATGTGAAAAAAACATGTCCCTGAGCGATAAAGGGATGTTTAAGATCAGCAATTAGGTAGTGGCAGACCTATTACTAGAATCCTACTGTGGTGATTATATTGTACTGTGTTGTCCAATTCATCAGATAAATAAATGAAATAAAAAAGAAAAAGGGCACATGTGCCAGTATGAAGCTATTATGTATCCCAGAAAAGCCATGCTCTTTAATCCACCATTCAATGGTGAGATCTTTTTTTATTGTTTCCATGGAGATATGACCCACCCACTTGTGAGTGGTAACTTTTGATTAGATGGTTTCCATGGAGATGTGTCTCTACCCATTCAAGGTGGGTTGCTTACTGGAGCCCTTTAAGAAGGAATCATTTTGGAAAAAGCTTGAGAACTGAGAACCCACACAGCCAGAAATCTTTGGAGATGCAGAAGAAGAACACCCCTGGAAAATCCCTATGAAATGAGAAGTCAGGAGAGAAAGCTAGCAGAAATCGCCATATGCCTTCCCAGCTGACAGAGGTGTTCTGGACCCATTGGCCTTTCTTGAATCAAGGTCTCTTTCTCTGGATACCTTAGTTTGAGCATTTTCACAGCCTTAGAACTGTAAACTTGCAACTTAGTTAATTCCCCCTTTAAAAAGCCATTCCATTTCTCATATATTGTATTCTGGCAGCTTTAGCAAACTGAAACAACACATGAAGCACTTATTTAAAAGTAAAGATAAATGTTGATTGGCCTTGTGAACTTGGTGTTTGCATGATTACTTAACATACTTGATATACTATTGTAAACTATAACTCCATGTATTAATTAGGGTTCTCAGGGAAACAGAACCAAGAGGAGATTTCTGTAAACATGAGATTTATAAAAGTGTCTCATGCAACCATGGAGATGAAAGAGTCCTAAATCTGTAGGGCACACCACGAGCTGAGTTCATGAAGGTCCTTGACAAACTCACCAGGAGAGGCTGGCTGGCTGAAGCAGAGAGAGAGAGATTCTCTCTTCTGAGTTCTCCTTAAAAGCTTTCAGGTTATTAGATTAAGCATCATATTGCAGAAGACACCCCTCCTTAGCCGACCTCAGATGTAATCAGCCACGGATGCAGCCAACATGCTCATGATTTAAGTCCACGAAATGTGCTCACAGCAACATAGGCTGGGGCTTGCTTGACCAGACAACTGGCACCATCACCTGGCTGAGTTGACACATAAGCTTGACCATCACACCTAATAACCTTACAAAAATTACAGTAGCCCATCTTCAGAGCTTTTCTACTGTAAGCTTTCTCTAAAATTATCCATCTGTTTAAATGAGGATAACTCAGCAAATTATTTTTATTTTTGATAAAATAGAATACCTGTATAGGAGGTATCAAAGAGTAGAATGAACTTTTGGCTTCTTACGTCTTGTATTGATGCTTGGGTATATAATGACTTGGTTTCCTGAGTTTTTGTGATAGGATTGTTTAAAATCAGTCATAAACCTCAGATGCTTCTAAGGATTGGCAATGAAAGAGAACTACAAGTGAAATAAGAGGCAATTAAAATAGTGTTTAAGAGTATAGGCTTTAGAATCAGACTATTGTATTTTAAATCTTGGTTCTGTTGAGTTAGGTCAGACCACAAAGACTGGGCAAGAATGATGACTTGACTTAAATTGCTTTCATTTCAAGTTATTACCAAACCAACAAAGAAGCAATGCAAAGGATATATGATATAAGGATATGAGTGAATGGCCCCAGTCCCCCTCCGTATCCCTAGTTTCTCACTGTGATGATCCTGAGGTTTGACAGTTGGCACAGCTTGCAGAAAGTGAGAATCCCCTCAGGTCAGAGGAATCCAGAGCAGTCACTAGTGGAAGGCCCATGTTGGCACTCAGAGTTCTACCTAATATCATATAAGGCAAGTCTTTGATGTGCTGGAGGTGCATACTTAGGTGATGTATTTTTACTGCATTATCAGGACTCTAGTAAGCTGTGAAACTTACTGTTTTAGTTTGCTAATGCTGCCAGAACGCAGCACACCAGAGATGGATTGGCTTTTTTAATAAGGAGATTTATTTAGTTAAAAATTTATAGTTCTTCAGAGGAAAGGCAGCTAGCTTTCATTTGAGTTTCTCTGTCACATGGGAAGGCACAGGGCAATCGATGTCTGTTGGCCTTCTCTTTTGGCTTCTGGGTTCCCCCAACAGTTTTCCCCTGGGCAGTTCCTTTTGCATCTCCAAACGTCTGGACTGAGCTGCTCCTGTTCAGATGATGTATGCTGAGCTGCTGAGCTCTCTTCTGACTTCTGTCTTTTCAGCCTGCAGCTAATTAAATTAAACTTCATTCATTATGGTGGGCACTTCCCTTAGCCGACTGCAAATGTAATCAGCCATAGATAAGTTTTGCATACTGATGATTTAAGTCTACAGAAACAAAACAACAGGGCATCATCATCTAGCCAAGTTGACACCTGAGCCTAACTACCACACTCCCTCTCAGTTTTTTGACCTTGGAAAATTTATTCAATCTCTCAGCCTTAGTAGCCTCATTGAGAGATGGTGAAACAATACCCATTTGGCATGAATATCGTTGACTGGCTCATCCCACAGTAATTCTCAGCTCCCTTCTCCCTTGCTTCTTCCCACAGTTTCTCAATTCATCCTGTTTTCATACTACTTTGATTGCATTGGCCTCACATCAGTTCACTTGGAATTAATTTAATGATCTTAAAAGTTAGTTTTCTTATTACTGTGAGAGTCTTGTCATAAGAAAGATCATGAAAAGGTAGTGATTTGTAAGTTGAGCCATTTTCAGTCATGAGTTGTCTATATACAGAATAGAAGGGAATAATAAACCTATTAGTAGGGAAAAGTGAAAGAAGCAGATGTTTTCAGAATGGCTGAGTCTCATTAATGGCAAAACACTGGATTCAGGTTCCATACATTTATTCATGTAGTTCATATTACTGTTTTTTATTTTTTATTTTTTATTTTTGCATGGGCAGGCACTGGGAATCAAACGCGGGTCTCCAGCATGGCAAACAAGAATTCTGCCACTGAGCCACTGTTGCACCACCCACTCATATTACTTTTTAGTGCTAGTTTCTAAAAGATGTTATTCTTGAATTTCCATAGAATTGTGTGCTATTCTAATGCTCATCCTTCTTACTTGAACCAGGTTTAGTGATTCCTTGCAGTTAAAAGAGCTTAAATAGAATAAACATTAAGGTGTGGGCAAGGGGTTGGCAAAGCCCTTTCCTTCTACATAAGAATTTGACCTTTATTCGCTCTCTAATTCTGTTCCCTTGGAGATTTTATATAGGTAGACAACATTGCTTATGATAAAAATGTCCCCTTATTGATTAGATGACTGCTATTGGACTGGGATCAATAAATTATAAATACCTGAGGAGAGAGCCGCATTTTGGGCTTCTGTACTGTGGCGACTCTTGTAGTTGGACTTGTTCCTTTTTTGGGATCCTGAAAAAATCTATTTATGAAGTTGTTGCATATGATATCAACTCCAGTGGGGCATGCTGCTTCTAAGCCAAAGTGGGCATTCTGCTTACCTGATGAAATCTCATTCCTTCATACCTGAGTTGTAACCTGAAGGACCAGAGAGTAGATCCTAGACAATTCTCTGAATTGCTGTATAGTTTGTTGCGAGGTTACTCCTATGGAAGAGGATTGCCTAGGATGGCCTGCATCCTTTTCCTGTTGCTGCCTTAAAAAGTTATCGCAAAGTGGCTTAAAATATCCCGGATTTATTATCTTATAGTGCTTGGAGTCAGAAGTCCAAAATGAATTCAAGAGAGCTGTGTGCCTTCTGGAGGCTCTAGGGGAGAATTTATTTCTTTTCTAGCTTCTAGAGGCCATCTACATTCCTTTGCTTGTGGCACCTTTCTCCATTTTCAAACCTCTTTCTGACCTTTCTTTTGTCATCACATCAATTTCTCTGATTCTGAATCTACTGAGTCCCTCTTGTATCGATCTTTATGATTATATTGGGCCCACCTAAATAATCCAAAATAGTCTGCATCTCAAGACCTTTAATTTAATCATATATACTTTACCATGAAAAAGAACATATTCACAGTACTTGGAAATAAAACATGGATATCTTTGGGGATCGGGTGGGCATTATTCAGCATTGTTTCCTTCCTATATCCTAATTGAATTGAATTCTAAGTATGGTTGGTGGGAAGTCCTGTTAGTTTGACCGCTTAGTGGGTACTATCAAGAACACTCATGGTTGTTGCAATGTAGAAAGAGTTGGAATACTGGAAAAGAGAGGAATCATGGAACCCAAGAGAGGAATTTTGAAAAGACAGTAGCCAACAGTGTCAAATATAGAAACATCCTATTAGAGATGCACTCAGTTCTTTTTTGAATTAGGTGAGTAAAAGTATTATTATAGTGGTTTGAAGAGTTATTGGGAAGCAAAGAACACCCCTTGGCGGGTATTTAAAGAGAAAGGGAGATAGACTGAGGGGACTTAGAATCAAGACATATTTTTTATTTTGAGACAGAAACAGTCTATAGATTGTGGAAAACTGTCAAAAGAGAGGAAAAGTAAAAAACTGGAGAGAAGGAATAAAATTTTGGGATTCGTAAGTATCTGCTTTGGCTCTTCCATTTATGTTACTATTTCTAAACTAAGATGAAAATTTATGTGGACACTGATACGCATATGTGAAAATAATTTCACTTCTTTAGAGAAAAGATATTTCAAAGTTTCAAATTAATGGTTTCCAGGAATTTGCCTGAACATCTGTTGGAGTTTACTCAATTCAGTAAAAGACACCCTGACATTAAATCTTTACACCCATTCATTAAATTGTATTTAAAATTGCTGTCTCCAAAGCTTCAAATCATGAAATTCTGATTTGTTATTTTAGAAAGTAAATCCATTTTAATCATAATTAATTTTTCTAAACTAATTCCTCCCACCTATATGGACAACTAAGGAAATGAAGGAAAGGACAATCAAATAAGGTCTTACTAGGGAGTTGGTTCTACTAATTTGTTTTAGGGTTCTAGGGCAAATAGCATTCAACCTAATTTCCTGCACTTCATCTCATTCTATCTATATTGTTTGCTTAGTAAAAGTAACTATTCAAATGCTAGCTTTGATATGCTGATAAAAAAGGTTATGTTTAGTAGGTTTTACTTACTTAAGAAAGTAGTTTAGTTGTTGATTTTGGAAAAAAAAGAACGGAAATCAGAACATTCTGTTTCAGTTTCCTTCTCTGCTCAAGCAAATATGCAATGAGATGGCTTCAACAATGGGAATTTAGTGCTCATGGTTTTGAGGTTAGGAAAAAGTCGAAATCAAGGCATCATTCTGACGATGTGATGCTTTCTTCTGGGGCTGGTTGCCAGTGATCCTTAGTCCTTGGCTCCTCTGTCACACGGCAGTGCACATGGCAGCCTCTCCTGGCCTCTCCATTCTCTTTCAGATTCTGTTGAACTTTAACTTATTGCTTCCTGTGGCTTTCTCTTTCTGTCAGGATTTCACTCTCTTATAAAGAACTTCAGTAATAGGACTAAGACCTGTCCTGATTGAGGTCCGTTACACCTTAACTCATCAAAAAGGTCCTACTTACAATAGGTTCACAACCACAGAAATGGCTTAAGTTTAGGAAAATGTTTTTCTGGAGTACATACAGCTTCAAACAACCACACACCCCATCCTTTAAGCATTCTCACTAATTCAGATTTTGTTGTAATTTTAAAAGATTTTCAGTTCTTTTAAGGTAAAAACAGACGTCAATCTTTAATTCTAAAATTAAATGATTTACTTACTTAAAATTTAAAAATTATAATTAAGTTTGAAGCATATATTTCATTTAGCCATGAAAATAGAAGCATTCAGATGAGGTTCTTTTAAGGAAAAATGTTGTCCTATAGTCTTTGTAAATACAAGTATAGAAATTATTTAAGGTTTTCCTTTAGCTTACTAATGGGGATGGGGTGGGGTGCAAAACAGTGATTTTCTTTGTGCTAAAGAAAGACAGTAGTGGGTGAAAAGTGTGTGGGCTAAACAGACAAATCTCAGCTCTTCTGTTAACCATCCATGCAACTTTGGGCAGTGATCTGACCTCTCTGAATTTCCCTATCTTTAGAATGGAGATAATAATAGTCTTCACAAGATTATTGTGATTTAATCAGAATTAAGTATCTGAAAGGACCCCACTGTGGTGACTGTCATATCATATACACAACACATTTGTCTCCAATATCCCAAACTATATCCCATTACATCTAGCATACTGTGGCTAAATTCTGAATATTAGTAGTCACCATTCCTATGTTAGACCTGGAAGAAATTTTAAAAGTTATCCAGAATTCTGTTTTCTCTTTTATTTTTAACTTGCTTGTCTAAAATTCATTGAGAGATCTTTTTGAAAGTTCTGCCATATTGTAGCTGTTCTGAATTTAAATCAGTTTTCTCTTTTATTTTCTGGAAAATGAAGTACAATGGTTAATTCTATAGTGTTATCTTGTTTGCATTTTCCATAACTGCTAATCTTATTTTTCGATAACATTATTGAAATGTGGAATCCAAATGTGTTAATTTGGATAAAATTTTTTGGTAAGCAACAGACAATTTAGTATCATGGAATAGTTAAAGCCAATTCCTGCCAATCAACACTTATACTATTAAAAAATATATATATATATATATATATATATATATATATATATATATATATGAATTATATTTTGAGATTTATTGTTATCTTCTCATTAATTACTTTCTGATTTTTTTTCTGTGACAGTTCCCATTTTGTATTTTTCCCCTTTAATTTTTGTTCTAGTTGACTTTTATGCTCAAATTGAAGAGCAGAATCAGTGGCAATGTGCTTCATACCACCAGTGTTGTGTCTCTATATTTTATCCTTTGCCAAACAGATTAAAAAATAGTAATGAAAGTGATACCTCAAAAGAAATGTCCTCTTCATGAAAAGAATATCATAATTATCTTGCTTAATGTATAGAGAAAATTATAAAGACCTCTGATTTTCTTACCGTTTGAGAATAAAAATGTACTAAAGAAAGCATTATTAATGGTGTTTGCATTTGTTTTTCAGGCAAAATGTATAATTTGGGTTTTGTGGTCAAGTCCTAAGAAATTGTTTGCAGCCTTCTAAAGAGGCATAGTGACTATTGAAATCTTCTGTTAGTGTTAAGGAAGAGTCCAAGATTCTTGTCATAAAAGTAGTTGAGTCAGGGAGACAGACTAAATCAGTCTAGATCTGTTTTAGTTTGTTAAAGCTCCCAGAATGCAGTGTACCATAAATGAAATGGGCTTTAAAAAGGGAATTTAATAAGTTGCAAGTTTACAGTTCTAAGACCATAGCAATGTCCAAACTAAGACATCCAGAGAAAGATATCTTAACTCCAAAGAAAGGGCTGATGAAGTTTGGGGTTTCCCTCCTCTGGGAAGGCACATGGTGACATCTGCTAGCTTTCTCTCCTGGTTTCTCATTTCATAAGAATTCCCTGGGGGATGTTTTCCTTCTGCATCTCCAAAGGTCTCTGGCTGTGTGGACTCTGTTGGTTCTGAGCTTTTTCTGCAAATGGTTCCCTCTTAAATGGCTCCAGTAAGCAACCCCACCTTGAATGGGTGGAGACACATCTCCATAGAAACCATCTAGTCAGAAGTTGCCACCTACAGTTGGGTGTGTCACATCTCCATGGAAACAATAAAAAGATCCCCCCCCACAGCAATACTGAATGAGGGTTAAAGAACATGGCTTTTCATGACAGTTTCGAACCGGTACAAGAACATTACTAGGAATTGAACAAAAGTAAATTTTCTGGTAAGCATGGGAATATATGAAAAATTGTACATATTGGTTTCTATTGTAATGATATATTTGTTATATGTCAAGTTTTTAAAAAGATTTATCTGATGTATTTTGGCAAAAATAGATTATACTGGATCAATGACATTCATGAATGCAGCATTGTTAGTTTGACTATTTCTGTGAAGTTATCATCTAAAATATAACTTATAATTTTGTTAATGTAATGCACAGATTAAATTCGAAGCCTTGAGCTGGTGTGTTTGAGTAACCATTTAGTGGTCAATAGAGCATTGGAAAACAGGGAAAAAGAGATGGGGAATTTGTCTACATAGTAGTGATATTAACTCAGAGAGAAAAGGGTAAAGGTAGAATGGGGTCTCTGCTGCTTTCACCTCCCCATGTAGGACAAGTGGTTAACATTGGGGGGGAATTTGAAGTAGAAGTGAAATATGAAAGACTTAGGGCATAGGGTACTGGTGCAGATGATTGGGAGTGAAAATGTCAGGCTTGATACTGATGAGACCTCCTGAGAGAAGAGACAGCAGCAGGATGTAACCCCAGTGCTTTTTTTTGTAAGAGATAGAGGCTTTGGGGAGTTGAGTAGAGACTGTCTAGGGCCTTAACCTCTACATCTCCTTGAAATTCTGTTCTCTGATTTCTGCATTCAGGGAGGCACTTAGGTTTTTCTGTTGTACTTCACTACTTTTAAAGAAGAAATTATATGCTGTGGTGCTGTTCTTCAATTTGAGAGTTTGCTAAGGTCTCTGGGCGACTCTATTTAGAATTTCAAGAGTCTTACTTTATTTCAGTTATGGGCCATAGATATTGAACCAAAGCAATGATTTCATTTAATCACGAGTTGATTAAATTATTGGTACCGCTTAAACCACATCATTAAATCCTTTCAGATTCTGTTCACGTGGTTTCAGGATCATGTCCAACAAATCTAGATTTGAATTCAAGCTCCACTGCTAACCAGCTATGTGACCTAGAGCTTATCTGTGCTTCAGTTTTATCACCTGTAAAATTAGGAATGATAATAATATATATCTAATAGAAGTAATGAGTGAGATAATACTTGAAATGTGCTTGTTGGCATATTACTTGAGACATACCAAGTGTTCAATAAATATTAGCTATTATGTTATTATAGTAAGTCACGTATCACTTTAAATATATGAACCTAAAGCCAGCTCTACTCTTAGGTAATTTGGTAATATGATAACATGTGTACTACTCATGACTCTGTCCTGGTGATACCATTTTTTTTAGTTTTAATTTCTAACAATATAAGTACAAAGTGTTTAGCAATCTATAGTTTAGTAATGCCAATTGTTTGACGTTTGGAGATTGGAAAGTAATACAGAAAATCATGATGGATCAGCATCTGTGACTAGCAGATTTGTTATGATTAGTTTCTTAGTGCTTTGAAGAGAGTTAACTTGGAGGTTCCTCAGGAAATTGAAGAGGAAAAGATGAAAAAGCCTAAAAGTTAATTACCCTGGCATGAAGCCACCAATTAAATAACAAAATATGTTGAATTTGCTTGGTCCAACACTCATTACTATACTGCAAAAGCAATAATCTGCAGAATATCCTGAATAATTTTTCAGGAAAAAACCAGCACTTGTGAGGCAGAAAGGAGAGATTTAACAGAGCATCAAAGATGCCTTTGGCCCTTATATCTCCTGCTACTTTAATTTCAGCTACTGGTCTAGATTGTAATGGCGATATTATTGAAGGTAAGTCTGGTGATCTTATCCCTGGTAGTTGAAGATGCTGCAAGCTAGTAATATCAGATTAATAGCATGGTTACAGATGCACAGTGTTTTTAAGTGAACGGTTTAAAAACATTTTGAACAATATAGAAATTTATTTAAACTTCATTCAGTGAAAACATTTAATTAAGGTAATAGCAGTCTATTTTAAATGGGAAGTTATACTTTTGAAATGTCAAACTCTAATGATCCAGGACTGTGAAGAATTACTAAAATATTTAAATTTCTTTTTCCTTTTTTTTTTGTCTTTTGGATACTTGGTATTGGTTAGACTAAGGAATAATGTCAGGAAGGCAGATTAAAAACAGCCTAGCAGCCAGATACAGACCTTAGCAGTTCCTGCAATGTTTGACAACATAGTAATGGGAAAGTATTTATTTTAGGCCATTTTTTTCTTACGTGATTCTCAAATTGGGTTTCACACCCTCTATCTTAGTTAACCAGACTACTATAACATATACTATGCAATGGGAAATGCTCACAGTTTCAGAGGCTAGAAGGCTTGCTTCCTCTAGGGGTCATTCGCGTTCTGATGCTGACTTGCTGGCAATCCTTGGGGTTCCTTGGCTTTATTTCTGTTTCCCACCATAAGGTGATGTCCTCTCCTTTTCTCCTGCATTCCCTCTGACTTTCTGCTTTGGCTCCTTCTCGTGGCTTTTTCTATGTCTGAGCTTCTGTTTATACAAGACCCCAGTAATCCAGATTAAGGCTCAGCTTTATTCAGTTGTACCACACCTTGACTAAAATAACTTCTTTAAGAGATCCTATTTACAATGGGTGTATACCCATAGGAATGTGGATTAAGATTAAGAACATATCTCAATTGAGGCACATAATTTATTTAACCTACCACACCTTTTTTTGAGAAGTTTAAAATTTCATTTACATATTGATGATAATCTTTTAAAAATCTACATGATCATCAGATACCAAAGTGTGGTAAGGGAAGAAAATATTTGCAGTTTTGTTAATGTCTGTTTTTCTTCTATAAAAAGAAGGAAGTTATGCCTTACTTTCTTTTTTTTCACGTCGTCTGACACCGGGAATTGAACCCTGTCTCTGGCATGACAGGCGAGAACTCTGCCTGCTAAGCCACTGTGGCCGGCCCTATGCCTTACTTTTAAATATATGTATTTAAAGTAGTAAATGTGTAAATACGTATAACAAAAATAGAATTCTGGATGTGTCTTCCCATTTCTTTTCTTTTTTTTACTGTTAGGACTGCATGATTCAAAACATGTAGAAACCATTTATGTAAATAACCACTACATAACTGAACTTGCCATATAATTTCAGTGCTCACTTTTTCTTTTGGTTTTGTAGGAGGGAAGACCATATTACCATATGCTTTGTAGTGTGATGGAGGCTCTTACTGGGGCTTGAACAGAATAAAGTGTGAGAATTGAGTCATCACACATGGTAGAATAGACTTGCCAAACTCTAAGAATATCATTAGTGTGAAGTGGATATATTTTGTGAATTTTGTCTTAATACGAAGCAACTTGCTTTCACTATTTGCAGGAATATAGTAGTATGTCTTCAGTGTAGATTTTTTTGGTCTTTATTTTAGCAGTGATTGATTTGATACCTTGCTTCAGAAGATTTAAATAACTGCTGTGATGCTTAACTAATATTCAAGTGAAAAAGACATTTTAAAGCGTCATCAAGTGACATACATTTAATGTATGTTTATTGGCGAAGTCTTAGTTAAATATTAGATCTGATTATCCTGAGCTGGTAAACAAAGGCTGGAAGTGAATAGCATTTTCTTACAACATATTTTGTGAGGAGACATTTTCTGTCTCATCAAATTATATTTAGTGTGGATGTCAAAATGTTAAAAAAAAAATAAGTATGAAGTCAGTCCTGAGGCTTTTTTGTGTGTGTTCACATAGCAACAGTCATTTAGTATACTAAAAAACATCGTAATAAAAGTTGAATTAATATTCTTAGAATATTATTAATTTTGTAGTACTGTTAGAATTTAATTTATAATTTTGTCTTGTTTTTTTTTTTTTTTTATAAGAACAGTAAGCTTAAGGAGTTGTCTTAGTTTTCTGACTGTTAAGACAAATGCCATACAATGGATTGGCTTAACAATAGGAATTTTATTGGCTCATAGTTCATAGGCAGACTTGCTTCCCCCTAGGGTTAATATCTTCTGGCTGGCCTATGATCTTTGGGGTTCCTTGGCTTTTCTGTCACTCGACAATGTCTTCTCCTTTTTCTTCTGGGTTCTGGTTGATTTTCAGCCTCTTGCTTCCTATCTTCCATATGACTTTTTGTTCATAAAGCCTCTAATAATAGGATTAATAGCATTAAGGCCCAACCTCATTCTTTGCGCCACATGTTAACTAAAAAAAGGTCTTTGAAAGGTTCTATTTACACTCCATTTACAGGAATGGATTAAGATTAATGAGGTCCATATTTCATCCTACCATAGGAGTTTACTTTTATGTTGTGTATTGTGATGGCTAGGTTCTGATGTCACCTTGGCCAGTTGATGGTGCCTAGTTGTCTGGTCAGGCAAGCACTGGCCTAACTTTTACTGCAAGGATATTTCATGGCTGGGTGATACACTAGAAGGCTGGTTTATTAAATCATCAGTTGATTGTAGCTGTAGCTGATTATATCTATGATCAACTAAGGGTGTCTCCTGCATATGAGAAAACACGGCCAGTTGGATTTGATCCAATTAGTTGAAGACTTTTAAGGGAAAAGAGAATTTTCACTGTTTCTTCAGCCAGTGAGCCTCTCTTCTGGAGTTCATCAAGGGGCTTCAATGGTGTTGCCAGCCACGCAGCCTGCCCTATATATTTGGGACTCCTTCATTTATAAAAGTGCATGAGGCACTTGGGCCAAGTGAGTATGTTTTTTTCCCCCCTCCAGAAGAGTTCAAGCATTTCTTAAGTTTCAGAAATAACAAATTAGAATATTTGGCTGGACTTATAGACCTTTGAAATGCAGTCTGTTTCCTGATTCATTTCTTATTTATCCATATTACTGCAAATATTATAATTTTTATGATATATAGGTTATATTAACTAAGGGTTATTATAATTATACTGATGGTAAAAATTATCTGTGGGAAAAATGTTGATTTAATTTATGATTTTGAGCTGAACTTGCTACTTCTTTATGAGGATATTGTATAGATACTAAATAAACATTTAGTTTTATAGAGTGAAGTGAGTCTTAAACAAAAGAATACTCTTATCTATATTGAAATTTGGAGGTCAGTTCAGTCTTGTACAATAGTGGCCTATAACTCAACAAGATATAATTGATAAAAGCAATATAATTTAATGATCTCCTTAAGTAATGAAAAAGAACAGATATATTTTCCATTTTAAGTGGACTAATTTTTACTGTTCTGGGAGTATGAATCAGTAACAGCTGAAGATGTGATCTTTGAATGTGACAGGATTGGATCCCTTTCAAAATAAAAATCTAGCCAAGTTTCAAGGAAAATCATAATGTTTCAGTTTTGAACTTTAATGTATTTGGAGCATATGCAGCAGAACATTTTCTTCTTGTTGTCTCCTGCCAAGCAAATAGTATATCACGTTAATTTTTCCCTTAGGTTTGGAAAGTTAAGTATATGGTAGAATAGTGAATTGCTTGATTCATATTTGCCAGTTTTATGGTAGGATCAAGTTGAAAATTAAGTAAGAGAGATTTGTAATTTTCTTTCAAAAAATATTGCAAAAATGAAAATGTTGCATTCATTCAGCAAGTATTTATTGACCACCTACTATAGGTCAGACACTTGTAGTGTGTCTTGGGAATACAGTGCTGAGTAAAAGAAATAAAGCTCTTACCCTCAGAGAGCTTACAATGGGGGTGGGGGGTGGGGGGTAGTGATTGGAATTTCAGACTCATAAATAATCTGTAGAAAATAAAATAAGGTAATGAGATATGTAAGTTGAGTTTGGAATGATATGAAGATCTTGGAGGACAGAAGTCTAAATGTAGTCAGTAGGGACAACAAACATAAAGGCCCTGATGTGGGAAAAGCTTGGGATATCCGTGGAACAAAAAGAAAGCCAGTGTGGAAGGAGCAGAGTGAGTGTGGGTAGGCAGGGCTGAAGTTGGAGAGGTAGGCTAAGGGTTATTTGGGCCTTTTAGACCATGTTCAGGAGTTTCAATTTTAATCTAATTATATTGGGGAATCCTTGAAGGATTTAAATTGTCAAGTTTAATGACTTGGCTTAAGAGAGATCATTCTGGTGGCTATAAGGAGAATGAATAGTAAGGGGGCAAGAGTGGAAGCAGGGCGCCAGATAGGAAGCTATTCCAGCATCTAGTCAAGCTGGTAACAGGTATTAGGGGGATGGAGTTGGAGCTAGTGATTGACTTGAAGATGTGTTTTGCTGATAATACTTGTTGGTAGATTGCATGTTTTCATATTTAAGCATTTGAAAATGCTTCAAATCGGTAAGTTCAGTTCTTTGGAAGATCATAGTTTTATGTGGTGTTTTGGTTTGCTAAAGCTGCTGGAATGCAATATACCAGAAATGGGCTGGCTTTTACAATGGGGATTTATTAACTTACTTAGTTCTTAGGCTATCAAAATGTCCAACTCAAGGCATCAACAGGAAGATACCTGGAGTCTGAAGCTAGGCTGCTGGCATCTGTGATACTTTCGTCATGTGGGGAGGCATATGGCCAGCATCTGCTCATCCTTCACTCCTGGGTTTTGTTGCTTTTAGCTTCTGGCTTCAGTGGCTTCTTCTCTGAGGTTCTATGGGTCTTCTCTTAGCTTCTCTGGGTTCTTCCACTATGAGCTTCTCTTAATTTCATCTCTCAACTTCTGTATGTGTTTTATCCTCTTAAAAAGGACTCCAGCAAGAGATCAAGATCCACCCTGAATGAGATGGGTCACATCTCAATTGAAATAACCTAATGAAATGGTCCCACCCACAACAGGTCTACACCTGCAGAAATGAATTAAAAGAACATGGCCTTTTCTGGGGTACATAACAGCTTCATACCACTACACTTGGATTCTGTGAGAATATCAAATATACTAGAATTCTTTAAAACATCTAGGAAAGATAGTGTAGCTCTTGTAACTCACTTTCTTTTGCTTTATGGAATAAAGTATCCTTTGTTGGGAAAAAATTTTATTTAGTAACCTCCCATTCTGAGGGTAAGTTCATGCCAGATTGCTCTAATTTCTTTAAAATTTATGCTAAAAAGGGTATAAAGAACAGTTTTAAAGTCCCTTTAAATGTATGCTTTAATTTTTTAGAGTTGTGGAGTTACTTTTAATGAAGAAAAGAGTGAACATAATTTTAACATGATATATAAAAATGTATATTTTAAAATTTCTTTGGTTTTATTTGAATAGTATGTTAACAAATTCTTTTTTCTGTTTTGCTAGTCACATTGTTCTAATGCTTGCAGATGATATGGCATGCAATGCTAGAAATCCTAAACCGGCTACAGTGTTTAGTCACAAGAATATGGAACTAAATGTATATGGCGATGATGTGGAAGTGGATTATAGAAGCTATGAGGTAAATTGTTTAATTTTGCAACATTTTAAAAATGTAGTTTCTCTTTTAAACTCTAAAATAGTGGTAGAATAAAATTGACTTATTCTTTTCCTTTAAACTCTCTACATAATTATCACTGAAGCCTTGATATAGTTCTATTTCTGGAACTTATATTGAGGAAATTATGGAAAACTGTTAAATTATGAACTTTTTCATATATGTATCTGTTTCAAATATGTATCTGTAATTGCTAAAGCTGCCAGAATGCAGCTTACCAGAAATGGGTTGGTTTTTATAATGGGAATTTATTAGCCTACAAATTTACAGTTGTAGTGTCATGAAAATGCCAAAATTAAGGAATCAGCAGGACGATACCTTCTCTGCAGAAAGACTCCTGGCATCTGGAATACCTCTGTCACACGGGAAGGCACAGGGCTAGCATCTACTAGTCCTTTACTTCTGAATTTCTTTGCTTCTGAGTTTCTTCCTCTCTGAGCTTCTGTGGGTCCTCTCTTAGTTTCTCTGGGAGTTTTCTCTATGAACTTCTCTTAATTTCATTTCTCTTAAAGGACTCCAGTAAAAGGATTAAGAACCCCTCTTGAATGGGTTGGGTCACATCTCAGTTGATATAACCTAACCAAAACGTCCCACCTACAACAAGTCTGCACCCTCATTAATGTATTAAAAGAATATGACCTTTTCTGGGGTATCTAACATCTTTAAACCACCACAGTATTTAAAATAGAAAAACTTTATACTGCCTTGTATGTTAATATTTACTTTAGTGAGGTTTCATGTATCAACTTTTTTTGGTAGTAAATGTATTGCTTGTCTTTTATATCCAATCTAAAATTTCAAGTTTAGTACTTTTAATAAATATATTAATTATGGAAAATTTAGAAAAATGACTAACAAAAAATTTAATCATATTTTCACTACATGGAAATAACTACTTTTCATGTGCTTCCAGTGTTTTAATTAATGCATAGATAATTAAATATGTAAATGTTTAAAATGGCAACATACTGTATTTTCTGCTTTTGAAACTTCATTTTAAATTTAATAGTAGATTGAAGTATGTTTAAAATTTGAAGTCCTTCTCTATGAAGTTTTCCTTGTTAATACGTCTTCCTTTTTTACCAAGTCTTCTAAAAGTAAGATACAATTTCTTCTGTGTTCCCAGGCCTCTTTTGAAGTATATCTGTCCACTCCCAGACTGTAAGTTCCTTAAGGATATGACCTGGATCTTATTTCTCTTATACATAGCATGCACCTGTACCCCATAGTTGGCACTCAGAAATATTTGTTCAATGATGAAATATGTATGAATGGTTGAATTTTTGCTTATTTATTCATTCATCTCAAAATGTAGACCCAAAATTTCCCTTCCTCACTTGCTAACATAAAGTCCTACTAAAACACTTAACGTTTTGCTATCTTCTAAGAAAACTGTGAACCTAACAGTATGTATACATGAGTAGTATATATATGTATATGTATACATATATGTCAACATTTTACCCATCCATGATCTAGGGAAAAGTTGAAGAAGAAACCTCAATAGATTTTATAGTTTTTAAATTTAAATTTATTCAGTTTAAGTGAGCTTTTTACTCTCTATGATTTTTTTAAATACACCTTCAAAGAATCTCAGAGATCCAGAAATTCCACGTTGGGAAATCTAGTTTAAAAGTTATTACATGTTAGAGATAAACCTACTGAAATCTAAATAACAAATACATTGAAAATCAAAGACACCTCTGGTGTGATTCTGTTCTGTACTGCTGTACTTGTTTATCCTTGTACTTGTCTATTTCTGTGCTCCAAACATTTGCTTAAGCTGTTGTCTTTGCTTATGATTTTCTTTCATTCACCTTGCTGCCTTATTACTCCTTACCTATTTTAGTTTCAGCTCAGGTGTCACTTCCTTCAGTGACTTATTTTCTAGGTCTAGAGTGACCTATGTCCTCAAATTCCCTAGGACAGCCCAAGTTTATATCTGTTGTCCCAATGTAATTATTATAACTTCTCCTTTCTCCCTTCAAATAGTATGAACTCACCTACTTGAACACTGTATGTTATTATTGTCCTACCTAAGACCTTTCACATTTCTTTGGCTCTCCTAGCCTCTATCACAGCATTTAAATTATTACCTTCTTGTTTGCATATCTAGTGTCTTCACTAGAATTTGAACCTTCTCTTCCACCTTAGTGCATGCCACCATTCAGTGGTGGAGATTCACTGGACATGGGCATAAGTCCCGAGGTCCTGGAACTGTTTTCTCAGTTATGAACTAAAGGCCAGTGAAGATTGTCGCTTTAAGGTAGATAATGCTGAAAATGAGCACCAGTCATCTTTAAGAAAAGTTAAGTTTAGGGACAGTCCCAAAGGATGAACTACACATCGATGAAGCAAAGGTAATGAATTGTGAAAGCCACCCAATTTTGAAACTGTGAAAACATCTGTACAGCCAATGGTTTTCCTTAGAGGATTTGGAATAATGCCACCTGTGGTCTTACAGTTGAGGTGTGGTTCAGCGTCTGTGCATATTAGAGAACAGCACTTAGTGGCTAGGGAGGAAGATGCAGTATCAGAAGATAAAGAGGAGGAGGATGTGAAACTCTTAAGTATATCTGGAAAGCAGTCCGATCCTGGAGTGATAGCAAGTTTCTACAACAAAAAGTGATACTTGCTGCTGCTGCTGATGATGAAGAAGAAGTAAAAGAGGAAAAAGAAAAAATAAAAAAAGGGCGGGCCATGGTGGCTCAGCAGGTAAGAATGCTTGCCTGCCATGCCCGAGGACCCGGGTTCGTTTCCCGGTGCCTGCCCATGTAAAAAAAAGAGAGGAAAAAGGAGGAAACTGAAAAAAGCTCCAGTGGCAAACTCTGTACAAGAAACTCTAGCCAAAAATGTACGGAAATCAAATCAGAATGGATTGATTTGGCCCACATCAACACCAAGATTGAATGTCAAGAATCTTTCAAAAAACAGGTAAAGAACTTCCTAGGACACTGAAAGGATCTAGTTTTGTTGAAAGATGTTAGCAAAAATGGAAGCAAGTATAGAAAAATATGGTTCCCTTCCCAAAGTGGAAGCCAAATTCATCAATTATGTGAAGAATGGCATCTGGATGACTGACCAGGAGGCTATTCAAGATCCCTGGCATCTTAAAGAGTCTTCATCCCTGGAGGAAGTCTCTTTAAGAAAACAATTTAAACAGTTTGTTAAAATTTTCTATCTTTTTTCATTTTGTAACAGCCGATATCTATCTGGCGGTCCTTTTTATAATGCAGAGTAAGAACTTTCCCTACCTGTTTGATAAATATCCAGGCTCCTTTGTCAAGGATGTGTTGTCCATCCAGTTGAATTTGAATTTCAGATGAATAAGGAATTTTGTATGGGAAATATTTATATTAGAAATATTCATTGTTTATCTGAAATTCATATTTGACCAATGTTCTGTGTTTTATCTGGCAACCCTAAAAAAAGTAAGGAAAAAAAAAAAGAATGTGTCATCCAAAACGCTTCATTTTTGAAGATGCACCTCCACCATTTGCTTGGTTATAAGTATGTATGGAATGTTGATAAGACATACTTGCAAAGGTGATCAGACAAATGGACATGGTGGAGTGACAAAAATCATGTGTATGAAATCAACTCAGTATTTTAATTTAAAAAATCAAAGATATGTAATTTGGAGTAATAGTAATTTATTACTATTTTCTTTTGTGGTTAATCAAGAATTAACTTGAATATTCACACAGATTAACTGCAATAGTTAAATGTGGCTTAATTTAGTTACACATTTTTATATTTTGTATCTCCCTGAAGAATTGTCTCTGAAGAGTGATTAATACTTTTTAAGTTTTGGGGTTGTTTTTAAATGCAATACTATGCATAGCACTTAAAGTTTAAAATTCAGAATGAACCTATTTATTTTTCTGTTAGTTTTTAGCATATATATATTCATGAAAGTGAAGTTATTTTGAGTTATATATTTTAATTAATATATATATATTTTGTGAATATATTCTGTTACACTTCTTTGTATTTTGTTTTCAGTTTATGTTGAGTGATATGTAGATAAAGAGGATGGAATATTTTTGAGAGTATAAATAATTTCTCAGGTTTCTCCATTTTTTCTTACTATTGCAGGTAACTGTGGAGAATTTTTTACGAGTATTAACTGGGAGGATCCCACCTAGTACTCCTAGGTCAAAACGTCTTCTTTCTGATGATAGAAGCAATATTCTTATATATATGACAGGTAATTTAAGAATTTAGAGATTTTATCATACACCATAATGAACCTTATTTCAAAAAGAAATCCATGTGAAAAGAAATTTAAACAACATAAATGATTTTTTTTTTACAATTGTCATGCAGTTCTCTTTTCCCATGGTATATAACAACTTAAAATTGGTATCTAAAAACAATATAATATTTGTGCTGTTCTTTATTTTCTTTTCTCCATTCTTTTTTACTATTTCTCTAGTAAAGTTCATCACCTTTTACTTAATGTCCTGCTATAATGTCCCTCCCTTTAGTTTTGTTCTCTTTTTAACCATTCTACTAAAGTGATTAACTGCAAATCTGTTCCTCTTTTCCTTAAAACTTCATAGTGATTTCCTTTTGAGTCTGAAATTTTAGTGTGCACATGGACTATCTGTAATTCAGGCACTTGTGCCTTATTGCAAAATTCAGACTCAGTTTTGGTTCAGGGTGGGGCTCAGGAATTTGCATTGTAAATGTACTCCTAGATATGAGATGAAGTAATCTTTTGACTGTGTTTTAAGATCTTTTGAAGATAAAGTTCTTCGTAATATAATTTTTCAATCTTAGTTCTTATACTTATTCTAATTCTCTTGCAAGCACTTGTCTATTTCTGTGCTCCAAACATTTGCTTAAGCTGTTGTCTTTGCTTATGATTTTCTTTCATTCACCTTGCTGCCTTATTACTCCTTACCTATTTTAGTTTCAGCTCAGGTGTCAACTTCCTTCAGTGACTTATTTTCTAGGTCTAGAGTGACCTATGTCCTCAAATTCCCTAAGACAGCCCAAGTTTTTATCTGTTGTCCCAATGTAATTATTATAACATCTCCTTTCTCCCTTCTAAGAGTATGAACTCACCTACTTGAACACTGTATGTTATTATTGTCCTACCTAAGACCTTTCACATTTCTTTGGCTCTCCTAACCTCTATCACAGCATTTAAATTATTACCTTCTTTGCATATCTAGTGTCTTCAAATTCCAAGACACTCCAAGATGAACTCCAAGATGTCATTGATTATGTCTTTTTAATCTGTTCATCACTAGTATTCATCTTATAGTTGTATTCAGGAATTTTGATCATATGTTCAGTAATTTTTCAGAGGGCATTCTATTCAACCATATGGCCCACAAGCCTAAAACATTTATTATCTGGCCCTTTACAGAAGAGTCTGCTGACATGAGAGAATGTGATTTGAGAGGATAAGAGGGCTGATTATTATAATAAAAATGATACTAGCTACTATTTACTGTCAACGATATTCTAAATGTATTACATGTATTAACTATTTTAATCCTCACAACAACCTCATGATTTAGATGCTGATATTCAGGGCTAATATATATGGGAATGTGGTTGTGCATAGCATATGAAAATGTTTGGCCTGGCCAAGTAGGTGAGTGGGAACGGAAATCTAGTATGTATTTACATTTCCTAAGGTATATGCCCTGGCAAAGGGTTGTATTTAAGGGGAGAAGTACTCTTCTTTCCCCTTCAAAGGCATTGTCCCTAACCATTTGTCAGATCACAGGCCCGCATATTTCTGGAGGAGACACTAAAATAGTCAGAGTTTTCTATTTTGATGCCCAGAGGCAGGTGCTTTTTAAACATTTGCCTAAAAGGAGTTGTACAGGCAGGCTACTGATGGTCTTACTGGTATATTTCTCATTTCACTGCTGAGGAAACTGAACATAGAAAGATGAAATTATGCATCTAAAATATCAAAGCTGCGTTTTTTAAATCTAGACAGAATGACTGTATCATGCATACTTAATGTCAGAATCTTCCGATGAACTTTTATGGGACATGGTTGATGCTAGTGAAAACATTAATTTTTAGGTGAGAGCTGCATTTCTTAGTAGTAGTAGCATTCTAAGAATACACTGTTGATAGTACTAGCATACCATGGGACTAGTTAGTGTCTTCAATTCCTTTCCCACCGAAAATGTTTGCTAAGTGTATTGAGGAATTTTTATCTATGGGAACTCCTTTCTAATGTAATATTGGAGCCAGCAGAAAAGTATATAATGAATGTATTAGTGTTTACAAAGTCTATCATTATTCTCTTTTTAATTGATATAATAGGAAATTAAATTCATTTGTTTTCACAGTGCTTCTTATTTTAGAGTATAAATTAACAAATGATATTGAAACATTGCATTGTGCATAAGTTAGGATGTATGTAATTTGCATTTAAAAAATGTGTATTTGATCATTTTGACTCTTCTTATAAGGACATGGTGGAAATGGTTTCTTGAAATTTCAAGATTCTGAAGAAATTACCAACATAGAACTTGCAGATGCTTTTGAACAAATGTGGCAGAAAAGACGGTAATTAGCAAATGACTTTTTTTCCTAAGATAAATTAGTATTATCTTAGTGATTTTCCCATGGTTAGTAGATGTGTGGTTCCTATTTTATAAGATTTTAACTTAATCTAATCCTTCTGTCTATCCTTTTAAATTTATCTTCATTAATTCCACAGACTGACTTAGTTTTCAAAGAGAAATTCAGGATTATCAAAAATGTGAAAAAAAAATAATTTTTTAAGGTCACATCTCTTGTAATTTAGCATCCTTTTCAGAGGAAATAAGAGTCCCTCCAACCAAGTTCCCTATTATTTATAGGGATTAAGAAATATGTGTGTATATATATATTTGTGCCTATTCCTTACTTTCTAGCTCCTTCTCTAGCCCTCAGTGTGATAACAATATGTTATTTCTTCTTTAGGAAACTTCTTTTAGGAAAGGATGATATATTGTTAGTAATCCATGATAAGCACCCTTTTAAAAGTGTTGAAATTTGTCATATACATGAACTTAAATGCATTTATAGTAACATTAGAATAGTTTTTATATTGACTACCTTCAATAAGCACTTATGTGCTGGCTTCTATGCATATGTTACAAAGGGAAATATAATGCTCAGTCTGCTTGCAAAATATTTGAAATATAACTGAAAAGAGAAACATGTAAACAACTGTGCTAAAAAATAAATATTGCAAATATTAGAAAAGAATCCATAGTCAGAATGTATGGAAGTGTTGAGGAAGAAGCTTTTACTATGTAATGATTCTGTCTTATTCATAGCTTACATTTATTAAATGCATCTATGTGCTAGGCATTGTGTTTTACATGTATTGTCTCATTTAATCCTAACTGCAGCTCTATGAGATAAGTACTGTTATTCTGATTTTTACAAATGAGTAAACTGAGGCACAGATAGAATAAGTAACTTGTCAAAATAGACACACCTAGTAAGGGTCAGAGCTAGGTTTCAGACCTAACTGATCTTATTCCAGAATTTGCTTTCTTATTTGCTTAACTGTACCACTTCCATAACCTCAGATATTTCCAATCTTCAGGGACTTCCACAGATTTTGCCTTAGAACAAATATGCCATATTAATTGTATCTTCCACCACCCTTTTAGATATTGTGCTTAAGATTTCATACTTTCTTTTCTAGGTATAACATTAGCCATTTATCTATATCTAGTGTCTGAGAAAAAACTGTCAGAAAACATTTCACCTTCAATAGCTAGCTAGCTCATTTTAAAATATAGAGCTCATTATATTATTCTTTCACTTCAAAAACCTTTGGTGACTTCCTAAAACTTATAGATAAGATTCATGCTTCGTATGGGATGCTTTACAAATTGTCTCTAACCTACCTTTTTTAAACTAATTTCCCCCCGCTTCCAAATTTTCAATGAAAATTCTCTTTTGCCTGGAACATTTTATACTTTTTCATATTTGGGTGCCTTAGTATTTACTTTTTTCTCTTCTAGAATGTGGTCTTCCTTTCTGTTAGATAAAATAATGCCTACCTTTAATTGCTTATGTAATGCATCACCTTTCCCTGACCCTTTTCCTTCTATCTGTTCCCTTCTCAGTGGTTTCTGAGCATTTTGACTTTGTTAGACTCAAAGCTCTATGACAACAGGGATTATGTTGATCTTGCTGATTGTTGTATTACTGGCAGAGTGCCAAGCACGTGGTAGGCTCTCAATAAACATTTGTGACAGCACATTCCAGTTAAGTTATGTGTTTGTATGACCAAAAACCAGTTAATTTTTTTGTTGTTGTTTTTTTCTGAATCTGCTCCAGTTTCTAGGACACTATGGGTACCAATAAGTGTTGAATATTTGTTTGGATGCTGAATCATGTGGAATAGACAAGGGAGGAGGAAGGAGTTGGGGCAGCTACTATGTGGCACAACCACTTCTCCCTATTGAGATAGTTCCCCTGGATAAGATTATACCTTTAGCTTTTCTGCCAAATTGTTATTGGGAATTCTGAAAAGTTTAAAAAATTTAACTAACAATCTGACTTGGGTATGACATATACGTCTTATCTTCTGCAAGTAGTATATAAATATTACTCAATGTGTGATTAACAACATTATTCACATCAAAGATATTATCACTTTTCTTTCAGCTACAACGAGCTACTGTTTATTATTGATACTTGTCAAGGAGCATCCATGTATGAACGATTTTATTCTCCTAACATAATGGCTCTAGCTAGTAGCCAAGTGGGAGAAGATTCACTCTCGGTAGGTGAATTTGCCCATTTGTAAACCTCAGTACCTTTGGAATATGTAACTATTTCTGAAATCACTTATATGCCCTATGAATGTATCTGTTATTTCTTGTTCTTAGATTTTTTTAAAATACTTTAGAAGGAAACGTTGATTATGTTTCAAACATTTTGTTATAATGATGCTATTGGACATGTCTTTTTTCCCCTCTTTTTCATAGCATCAACCTGATCCTGCAATTGGAGTCCATCTTATGGATAGATACACGTTTTATGTCTTGAAATTTTTGGAAGAAATTAATCCTGCTAGCCAAACTAATATGAATGACCTTGTAAGTATTTGCCTGCTTTAATTATAGCATATAGATATGCAAATCTTAATGTGAAAATGCAGAATATTATTTCCTCTACTCCTAAGGTTCTGTTTCATATGTTGAATGATGGCCTGTTAAAATGTTTTGAATCTACCTTTTGAGTAGTATCTCTGTCTTTACTACAAGAGGCTTAAAGCTTTAGCCCAGTGTACTTGCTATTGCATGAGGTACTTTCCTGTTTGTATTCATTTGTTTGTACTCTTTTTCCACCAGAAGTGTGCTTTTTTTTTATATTTATCTCTTGAAAAGCTGCTTTGTTCTTCATATCTCAAATCAGATCCTAACTCCTTCAGAAAGTCATCCCTCAGTCTTCTCTGTTGAAATTTATCTTTACTTTTCTTAGATCCCATTAAATTTTATTTCTCTTTTATAGCATTTATACACTTTCTTTTTTATTGAATTAATTTATTGCAGATGCATATTGTAATAGTTTCTCCACTTTTAAATTAATGCCGTACAATGGGTTGGCTTAACAACAGGAGTTTCTTGGCTCATGGTTTCAGAGACTAGAATGCTTGCTCCCTCCCGGAGTCAGTATCTTCTGTGGCTGGCAGTCTTTGGGGTTCCTTGGATTTTTTTTCACGTAGTGATGAGAGCATGGCAGCATCTTCTCCTTTCTCTTAGGGGTTCTGTTGACTTCTAGCTTCTGGCTGCTCCCAGTAGTTTTCTCTCTACATGTCCAATTTCCTTTGCTTGTAAGGACTTCTTGTTCAATTTGGACACACATTAACTAAAAACATCTTCAAAAGAGGTCCTGTTTACAAACGGGCTTGCATTCGTAGAACGAGGGGTTGGGACCTGAACATACTTTTTGTGGGGCATGTGATTCAATCCTCAACAAATCTTTTGTACTTAACAGCAGTCTCCTGAAGGAGAGGAATCTTATGTTATTTTTGTGTGCTCTGTAACTTCTATTGACATTACTTGTTGAATTTCAGAATGTTTTTTCCTGAATTTTCTATGCTGGTTTAATCTTTCCAATTAGATCTGTTTTCAAGTTGCTATTGAAAGAATGCATAATAAAAACCTTGAAACAACAACTCTAGACTAGGTAATTATTGTACATTAGTCTTTTTCCATCTTTTTTCCATTTACTCATAAACGTTGCCTAAGTGTTTGCTAAGTGCCAGGTACTGAGTATACTATAGTGAGAGAGGCAGACACTGGCCCTACCTTCACGGAGCTTCCAAATGAAGTAGAGGCTGAACTGGCAGTGTTCTGGACTCCTAGCCCTGCTTCAGCCAAGCAGCTTCGTATTCATCTATCTCCTATATAAAAAACTTCTGGTAAGTTTTCATTTATTAAGGGAGTTATTCTGCAAAATTCTGAAACCATTGCTATAGGCTATTAAATTTGATAGACTAGAACTACTTAGCAAATACATTTTGAAGGGAATACATATATATATATATTTAGCATCTTTAAGTCTGAATGAGTTTCTTCCTGTTGTATTTGACAGTACTTACTCCGGTATTGGTGTATTAAACCTCCAAAGCAATGAAACATTTCATATTTTTACCAACAAACACCCCCTTCCCCCAATGACCTCTAATCTGCTTTCTTTTTCTACATATTTGCATCTCTGTGGAGATAATCTAATCAGAAGTTTCCAACCTACAGTGCTGAATCAGGTTTAAAAGAAATGGCTGCCCCCACAAGATTAAATCAGGATTAAAACATGGCTTTTCTGGGGAACATAAGAATGATCCATTTCCTTCTGAACTAGTTTACTAGTTGATTCGTTTGGCACATTTCTAGATCAGTTTTGTAATAATACCTATGTTCTATGGTAAAATTTGCTAAGTATGAGCTATATTCAGAGTACTATATTAGGTGCTTTAGGAGCAGCTGACTTGGTGTTTAGCCCCTTAAAATTATAGTATCATTGGTAACAGTTGAAGAGTACTCATTTATGAAGTATTACCTCTTATATGAAGTCTCTGGACCCTTTAGGTAACATTCTTTGCTCTGTGAACATTTAACTTTTGCTGTGTACCTCTGTAATACTTTTAGCATAGTGCTGTAATTTTTATATTTCTGATTATCCTTCTAGGCTTTGAACTTCTTGAATAAGAGGCTAAGGACCATGCTTCATGCCTGATACTATCCATAGAACTTAATTGTAGTACCTGGTATAATTATAGATGCTCAGTGAATATTTATTGAATGAATGAAAGGACATGATAATAATTCACATTTATATGGTTCCTTTAAATACTTTGGGATTCAGGATTAAAAATTTTGTTGAAAGAGGTGGGTTTTCAGATTTGAAAGAAGAGAAGAAGGATAGCATACTCTAGGAATGTAAGGCACAGAAGCTGCAATTAGATGATCCTTGTATTTGACATTAAATACTTAGCCTGGTTAGAGTGCGAGACTCTATAAGTGAAGGAGATTACTGAAAATTAAACTGAATAATGACTGTGAATCATAATGAATTAAGTTGTTAAAAAAATTTGCCTTTTTGAAGCTTTCTTCAAAGTTGCAGACCAGCATGATGCTTTAAATACTTATTTAATACACACTTGGATTTGTTTGCTTATTTATTTGTTCATTTATTTATTTCCTTGAAGGCACTTACTTGAATTCTAATGAAAATAGTGTATGGCTCTAACAGAATATAAATGTTCAAATGCAGGTATGTTTTTGCTGAATGTTGTATGCCATTTAACAGGCAGTGAACTTTTAGATCATACATCAGAGCCATTCCTAATATTTCATTTAATTTTGGCTTTTTAAAGGATGCTCATCTATAGGAAATAGGAAAAAAATACCCAATCTAATTTATATTGAGGAATTACTCTTTCGTTTAATGTATGATAAAAGAAAATTGAACACATTGACTAAATTTTTGTGAAGACATTTTGGTTTAAATGGAACCATAGCTAAATCTGTTCAGTAAAAATTTAAATTATAATTTATTTTATATAATACAGATTTTATTCTAAAATAAAATAAAGGGAGCAGGGAGGTTTTCTTTTAGAAATAAAAATTCAACAAATGTTACATAGCTACCATGTGATTCTTACCTTTCTAAGTTTTCAGAGGCTTCACAGTGAGTTTACACTTATAAAGGTATTATGTGATGTATGGCAAAAAGCCTAGCAGTAAGTGTTCTTAAATTAACATGGAGCTCACAGAATTAGGAAATTTATTATTGAAACCATGACAAGACATGGAAGAGTAATAGGAGGGAAAGTTGGAGAATTTGCTTTTGTGGATGTGTTTAGTGCCATGATTGTCACTAATAAATCTGAGATAGTATAGGTCCCTAGAAATTGCTAGCCCTGGTTTTAGTCTCTGATTCCTCTAATCCATTTTACAAATTATTGCCCCAAATTGTTTCTAAGCACAGTTATTTCCCCTCCCCACAACATTTTATTATGAAAAATTTCAAATAAATAGTATAATTCAAAGGATTTTTTTGGTGGACACCCATATACCCACTACCTAGATTCAACCTTTACATTGTTAGTGTACATATAAAATCCAGTTTCGGTCTTGTTTCTGCCCAACTCAATATATTTCTTCATTTGCCAATGATCTAGTGAATAAAATACAGCTTCCTCAGCCTTTCATTCAAAGTCTTTCATGATATGACCCTACCTTATCTTTGAGTGTTATTATTAGGTGTAGTTTTACTAATGTAAGAATGTGACCATACCTAATAAAGCCCACCAAATTGCCCTGAGAGGACTTCAGTTTGTTTGGGATTTCAGTGTTACTTCTACTTGTTTTATCTTTTACAGTTTCCTCAACCTTCCATCTGCTTTGTCCTTCCTACTTGGCATTTTTCTTTCTTGAGCTTCCCCTGTATTTTTCCTTCTTTGTTTCTTAATTTATGTTCTACTCTCTTCTTTATGTTTCCTTGTACTGCTTTTCTGAACACAAGGCAAGTGTTTGGGCTTAGTTAGATCTTCCACTTGGTGTATTTTTAGTCAAATTACTTAATGTCTTTGAAACTTAGTTTGAAGTGGAGGTAGTAATTTTCACATACCTCAGAGTTACTTGTAGGCGTACATGAAGATATTTATAAATGCCTTAGTTTACTGCTTCATACACTATTTCATAAATTTTAGCTCCTCTGCCTTTTCTTCCCTGTCATGTTGGTGGTTACCTGTGCAGATAGTCTTGTCTCCATAAGTGGGCAGGTGCGGTGGGTCCTGCCTTTACTAGCATGCCTGTAATTATTTCCCTTCATCTGTCCTATACTTCAGCCAAAGTAGATTGTTTATTTTACACTTTACACAGCTCTGTAGCTGCTCCTTTATTATGAATGCTGTCATTTCCCATCTGTAAATCCTTTTCCTTAAAAAATTAGCCTAAATACCACTTCCTCTTTTTTCCCATCCTCCAACTATAAGAAGTTTATCCTGGTCTGAAGTAGAAACTCTTTCTACCTTGTTATGTTTATTTACCTCTAATAGACTAAAGCCTTGAGAACTGGATCATGTTTTATCCACCTTTGTATCTGTATTAGTTTGTTAAGCTGCTGAAATGCAATATATCAGAAATGAAATGACTTTTAAAAAGAGAATTTATTAAGTTGTAAGTTTATAGTTTAATAGTTCCATGAAAATGTCTGAATTAAGGCACCAAGAAGAGGCTACCTTCACTCAGGAAAGGTCAGTGCTGACTGCAACACCTCTCAGCTGTGAAGGCTTGTGGCTGGTGTCACTGGTCCTTCTTCCTGGTTCTCTTGCTTCCAGCTTTTGAGGCCAGTGGTTTCATTTCTTAAGCATCTATGGGCCTGCACTTAGTTCTCTGGGGCACAGCTCTGGGTTCTGGTTCACTTAGTATCTCACAGGAAGGTACATGGCAATGTCTACTGGGCTCTGCCTGTGTACAGGCATCTGCTCTCTCTGTCAGCACTCCAGGCATCTTCAGACATCCATGTCTCCATCAGCTCCGAAGTAACTGTTTTCTGAGAGTCTGCATGGGCTGTGAGCTTTCACGTAAATGTTTCTTCCTTTAAAGGATCCCAGTAAACTAATCAAAACCCACCCTGAATGGGGGGAAGTTACATCTCCATCTAATTGAAAGGTCAGTTAGGCACGCCACAACTCCATGTAGAGTTTCCACTCTACAATATTGAATCAGGATTAATAGAAACAGCTGCCCCCATAAAATTGGATCAGGTTAAAACATGGCTTTTCTGGGGTACATAATAGTGTCAAACCCATACAGTATCCTCTGTGAAAGATAATAACCTGACGTGTGTAGTAAATACTTTTTATGCTTCATTGAGTGAATATGTGTCTGTCCTTGGTAATTCATTCATGTAGAATATCAGGAATAAGAGTAACATGAAAATTATATTGAGATCTAAGTAGATATAAAGTCATGGTTTTCAGGTATTCTTTTGAGAACTAGCATGTCTGTGAGGTTTATTTGATTTATAAAATTGTTTACATATGTTCACAGCAAGAGAGTAAGGGGAGGTTATACTTTAACTCCTGGCAATTCAGAGCTCCTCCATTTTCATTGTTTTTACATATTGTAATACTTTATTTGAATGATGGGTCATGATTGCAAAATGTTTGGAAACCACTGTTGCTAGAGTACCCCACTGAGATGTAGGTGCAGAATAAAGCAGTTCTATTGTTGTGTGGTTGAGGTGAGTTCATAGTGGATTTAAGGATTCAATGTATTTTGTGGCATATGATTCTAGAAAGTGGATATTTTTGCCCTCTATGCCCAACTTTCCTTTTGTCACTGTTCTAATGTCTTGATAGCTTTCTTGGATGGTCAAGCATTAAAACAGTAATGAAACTTTAATGTTTGAAACCAATCACTTCTTTAGGTGGAGAGAGCTTTAAAACTACACTGCAATCTACTATGTTGTATCATTGGCTTTAACAAAAAATTTGTGTATTCATTATTTTTATTTATTTCTTTTAGTTTCAGGTATGTCCCAAAAGTCTGTGTGTGTCTACTCCTGGACATCGCACTGATCTTTTTCAGAGGGATCCTAAAAATGTCCTGATAACTGATTTCTTTGGAAGTGTACGGAAAGTGGAAATTACAACAGAGACTATTAGTTTGCAACCAGATTCAGAAATCATCGAAAACAGGTATTCATCTTAAATTATTATTTGAATGGAATATTCTAGTCTCACAAATCTTACATTTTGATGTAGTATAATATTAAGAGATAAAAATTTGTGTTTGTAAATAAAATTACTCATTTCTACTCAATATTTCTACTCAGTATTGGCTTTATGTAGGCCCTATCCTATGCTTACACATTTCTACTCAATCTCCACTTTATATAGGCCCTACCCTACTAGGCTTTCAGATTTATAGATAGAAACAAGTATCAATGGGAAACTAAGCTCATGATTAGAATTATGTTGGAGCTCCAAAATATAATACTTAATAGGAGGTGATTTGAGACTTGCCAAGAAGGCCTAAAGCTTTCCCCATAACTAGTTATATCAGAGCTATAGTTTTCTGTCAGCGAAGGTGTATACAATTATTTAGAAGACCTTCGTGAAAGTTCAGGTTTGTGAACATTTCAGTCCATTGGTACTCTCTTATGTATGCATGTGCTGTCACCTATTAGAGTAAAAGGTTTTAAGTAATGGGACATTGAACAGGGAAGTTGCCAGCCAAGCATTTAGCATGTAATAAGGGCTCTAGGAATCTGGCAGATGTGAGGCAGATAACATAAGAAGGGAAAGTGAGTTCCAAAAGAATGTAGGTATCAAATACCAAACACAGACTTCAAACTGTAACACGATCCTTCCATGTTTAGAATTTTTCCAGGGTCCACCAATTAGATTTATTCTCAGACTACTACATATTTTGGTTCCTAGAGTCTGGGTAGTTTGTGAGCCTGGTGCAGTCATATTTCCAGCTTTTTCCCTATTGCTACATTGTATTAATCTGAAACAACATATTTGGGACTATTGTAAATTTTGGATTGCCCACTATCAACAGGTACCACTATTCAGTATTTCTTTTGGGGCTCTTGGTAATTTAATGGGGAAAGGAATGAGAGAAGTTTAGGACAGGTGCTTCCCTTTTAGAAATAGATTGTGTGTGGGTGAGCAGTGAGTGTGTACACAGTGTGTGTGTACCCAAGCATGTGTGTACACAAGCGTGTGTGTGTGTGTTTGCAAGAGAGAGAGTGAGATGGAGAGAAATTGGTTGATTTTGGGGAAAGTGAATTTCAGAAATATTTATAATGTTCTGTTTGTTTCTCTCTAAATATTTTTAAAGGCAAAACAACTTTTTTAGGAATAGTTTCTCCATTAATAGCCACTTTCTTGACATCTACAGACATTTTATTTTGCTAACCATCAAACTTTGTTATTTGTGAATGTATAATGCCATCTATTGGAAACTTTTACTCTAGGAAAGTTTTCTGGATTGCCAAATGGCAACATACACATTATTTACAATTTTGACTATTTTAAAGATTTGTATTGAGCCTTTGAATGTTATAGGAATAAATTTTTTTTAAATAGCAAAAATACTCTTAATAAAATTTTAAGTTTCTATATTATTATTATCAATTATTTACTATTCCAGATAGTCAAGCCTTGGATTTCTTTCCCTAGTTCTCTACAGATCCTTACTTTGAAAATATTTTCTTATATCAGATGATATCCTACAACAATAGGATCTTCTTTAAAAAGCAGCTTTCAGATTATTTTTGTAAAATGGCTTAATTATATCTTAATACTTAACAACTAAAATTGAAGTTTAGGGTTTCTATATGTCTTTTACCAAGTTCATTTTATAATTTCACTGGAACTGAAACCTATAAAATAGAAGATTCACCTTTTTTCCCCTACTTTCTTTTTTTATCAGAAAAGTTGTAGGTTTCCAGAAAAATCATGCATAAAATACAGAGCTCCCATATACTACCCTGTTATTTAACTACTTGCATTAGTGTGGTACATTTGTTACAATTGATGAAAATACCATTTTAATCATTTTACTAGTAATTATAGTCCATTGTTGATCTTAGGGTTCACTGTTGGTATTTGAAATTTTTTATTCTAGTAACATAATATACAACCTAAAATTTCCCCTTTTAGCCACACTAAAATATATAATTCAGTGCTGTTAATTATGTTCACAATGTTGTGCTACCATTACAACCATCCATTACAAAACTTTTCCATCAACCCAAATAGAATCTCTGTACATTTATAGCCTTACTTAACATTCGCAAACCTCAGCTTAGCCCCTGGTAATCTATATTTTAGTTTCTGACTCTATGAATTTCTTATTCTAATTATTTCATATCAGTGTTCGCTTTTTCTTAACCATCTGAACGTTGCTTTAATATCCTTTCTAGACAAGGACTATCTTCATACTTCTTTGTACCTATATTCTTTCCTCTCCACTCAACACAATATTAAATATGTAATAATTGTGTAATAAAAGAATGATTTCAGTGGAATACTACTGAGTTTTGTGTTATGTTCTGTAAGAGTAGTCTCCATGTTTTTATTTTGAATCAAGTAGTCTCCATGTTTTTATTTTATTTTATTATTATTATGTTTTGCATGGGCAGGCCCTGGGAATCGAACCTGGGTCTCTGGCCTGGCAGGCAAGAACTCTGCCTGCTGAGCCACCGTGTCCCTCCCCATGTTTTTATTTTAAAGGCAAAAGTTTTTGATGCTGAAGATTGTCTTAATTTATCTTTAATTGAAGATATTTTAAGCTTCAAAGATTCCAGGCACTGTTGAGTTAGAACTCCCTCTAGTGTTTATAAGTAAATTTTATTAAGGATGTTGGTATATGCCAGAAGGTTTCATAATTACTAGCATTCTTTTATTTGATTAATTTATAAGAATTAAATTCCTAGTAAACTCTAGGGACTTTTACATGGATGCTAGAAATATTATGCCTTGAGTACAGATGATATTTATATGCAAACATGAATGGCAATCTGAAGTTTATTTAGAGAAAATATATTCATGAGAGATCCAGATAGCAAAATAAATCTATTTTGTTAAGAGAATTATGTATATGTGTGTGTATATGTATATATATATATGTGTATATATACATTCTTTCAAATCTTAGGTTAAAAATAATAGAGTGTTATTAAAATTCCTAGTTACACTTTTAAATATATATTCTGTGTATACTAGGGAAACAGTGCAATCTATGGGTTTAGATGGCCCATAGTTCATGTTTTGTGTATTAAAGTACACTGGAATAAAATCAGACATGCTTGAAAACATTAGTATTAAAATGGACTGGGGAGAATGGCCATTATCGGAAAAACAGAAATGACATGTGCTGGAGAGGATATGGAGAAAGAGACACATATCCACTGTTGGTGAGAATGTAAAATGGTGCAACTACTCTGGAAGGCAGTTTGACAGTTCTTCAGGAAGTTAAGTATAGAATTGCCGTATAATCCAGAAATCCCATTACGAGGAATATATTCAGAGGAACAGAAGGCAAAGACACAAACGGACATTTACACACGGATGTTTATAGCAGCATTATTTATGATTGCCAAGAGATGGAAACAGTCCACCTGTCCATCAATGGATGAGTGGCTAAACAAGTTGTGGTATTTACATACAATGGAATATTACGCAGCTGTAAGACAGAATAAAGTCATGAAGCAATGTGAATGAAACTTGAGGACATTTATGCTGAATGAAATTAGCCAGAAACAAAAGGACAAATACTGTGTGGTTTCACCAATATGAATTAACATTAATGCGTGAACTTTTTTTTTATTAATTAAAAAAAAAATTAACTAACACAACATTTAGAAATCATTCCATTCTACATATACAATCAGTAATTCTTAATATCATCACATAGATGTATGATCATCATTTCTTAGTACATTTGCATTGATTTAGAAAAAGAAATAGCAAGACAACAGAAAAAGAAATAAAATGATAATAGAGAGAAAAAAATAAAAATAAAAAATAAAAAAATATATGAAAAAAACAAAAAAAACTATAGATCAGATGCAGCTTCATTCAGTGTTTTAACATAATTACATTACAATTAGGTAGTATTGTGCTGTCCATTTTTGAGTTTTTGTATTCAGTCCTGTTGCACAGTCTGTATCCCTTCAGCTCCAATTACCCATTATCTTACCCTATTTCTAACTCCTGATGGTCTCTGTTACCAATGACTTATTCCAAGATTATTCTCGAATGTTGGTTCACATCAGTGGGACCATACAGTATTTGTCCTTCAGTTTTTGGCTAGACTCACTCAGCATAATGTTCTCTAGGTCCATCCATGTTATTACATGCTTCATAAGTTTATTCTGTCTTAAAGCTGCATAATATTCCATCATATGTATATACCACGGTTTGTTTAGCCACTCGTCTGTTGATGGACATTTTGGCTGCTTCCATCTCTTTGCAATTGTAAATAATGCTGCTATAAACATTGGTGTGCAAATGTCCGTTTGTGTCTTTGCCCTTAAGTCCTTTGAGTAGATACCTAGCAATGGTATTGCTGGGTCGTATGGCAATTCTATATTCAGCTTTTTGAGGAACCGCCAAACTGCCTTCCACAGTGGTTGCACCATTTGACATTCCCACCAACAGTGGATAAGTGTGCCTCTTTCTCTGCATCCTCTCCAGCACTTGTCATTTTCTGTTTTGTTGATAATGGCCATTCTGGTGGGTGTGAGATGATATCTCATTGTGGTTTTGATTTGCATTTCTCTAATGGCCAGGGACATTGAGCATCTCTTCATGTGCCTTTTGGCCATTTGTATTTCCTCTTCTGAGAGGTGTCTGTTCAAGTCTTTTTCCCATTTTGTAATTGGGTTGACTGTCTTTTTGTTGTTGAATTGAACAATCTCTTTATAAATTCTGGATACTAGACCTTTATCTGATATGTCGTTTCCAAATATTGTCTCCCATTGTGTAGGCTGTCTTTCTACTTTCTTGATGAAGTTCTTTGATGCACAAAAGTGTTTAATTTTGAGGAGCTCCCATTTATTTATTTCTTTCTTCAGTGCTCTTGCTTTAGGTTTAAGGTCCATAAAACCGCCTCCAATTGTAAGTTTCATAAGATATCTCCCTACATTTTCCTCTAACTGTTTTATGGTCTTAGACCTAATGTTTAGATCTTTGATCCATTTTGAGTTAACTTTTGTATAGGGTGTGAGATATGGGTCTTCTTTCATTCTTTTGCATATGGATATCCAGTTCTCTAGGCACCATTTATTGAAGAGACTGTTCTGTCTCAGGTGAGTTGGCTTGACTGCCTTATCAAAGATCAAATGTCCATAGATGAGAGGGTCTATATCTGAGCACTCTATTCGATTCCATTGGTCGATATATCTATCTTTATGCCAATACCATGCTGTTTTGACCACCGTGGCTTCATAATATGCCTTAAAGTCTGGCAGCGTGAGACCTCCAGCTTCGTTTTTTTTCCTCAAGATACTTTTAGCAATTCAGGGCACCCTGCCCTTCCATATAAATTTGCTTATTGGTTTTTCTATTTCTGAAAAATAAGTTGTTGGGATTTTGATTGATATTGCGTTGAATCTGTAAATCAATTTAGGTAGAATTGACATCTTAACTATATTTAGTCTTCCAATCCATGAACACGGTATGCCCTTCCATCTATTTAGGTCTTCTGTGATTTCTTTTAACAGTTTTTTGTAGTTTTCTTTGTATAGGTTTTTTGTCTCTTGTGCTGGTTTGAAAGGAAGTATGCCCCCTAAGAAAAGCCATGTTTTAATATAAATCTCATTTCTTAAAGGTAGAATAATCCCTATTCAATACTGTATATTTGAAACTGTAATGAGATCATCTCCCTAGTTGATGTGATTTAGTTAAGAATGGTTGTTAAACTGGATTAGGGGATGACATGTCTCCACCCATTTGAGTGGGTCTTGATTAGTTTCTGAAGTCCTATAAAAGAGGAAACATTTTGAAGATTGAGAGAGATTCAGAGAGAGTGACACTACGAAGCAGAGAGTCCTTCAGCCAGAGATCTTTGGAGATGAAGAAGGAAGATGCCTCCCGGGGAGCTTCATGAAACAAGAAGCCAGGAGAGGAATCTAGCAGATGATGCCGTGTTCGCCATGTGCCCTTCCAGCTGAGAGAGAAGCCCTGACTGTGTTCGCCATGTGCCTTCTCACTTGAGAGAGAAACCCTGAACTTCATCGGCCTTCTTGAACCAAGGTATCTTTCCCTAGATGCCTTTGATTGGACATTTCTTTAGACTTGTTTTAATCGGGACATTTTCTAGGCCTTAGAACTGTAAACTTGTAACTTATTAAATTCCCCTTGGTAAAAGCCATTCCGTTTCTGGTATATTGCATTCCAGCAGCTAGCAAACTAGAACATCTCTTTAGTTAAATTTATTCCTAGGTATTTTATTCTTTTAGTTGCAATTGTAAATGGAATTCATTTCTTGATTTCCCCCTCAGCTTGTTCATTGCTAGTGTATAGAAACACTATAGATTTTTGAATGTTGATCTTGTAACCTGCTACTTTGCTGTACTCATTTATTAACTCTAGTAGTTTTGTTGTGGATTTTTCCGGGTTTTCGACATATAGTATAATATCATCTGCAAAAAGTGATAGTTTTACTTCTTCCTTTCCAATTTTGATGCCTTGTATTTCTTTTTCTTGTCTAATTGCTCTGGCTAGAACCTCCAACACAATGTTGAATAATAGTGGTGATAATGGACATCCTTGTCTTGTTCCTGATCTTAGGGGGGAAGTTTTCAATTTTTCCCCATTGAGGATGATATTAGCTGTGGGTTTTTCATATATTCCCTCTATCATTTTAAGGAAGTTCCCTTGTATTCCTATCCTTTGAAGTGTTTTCAACAGGAAAGGATGTTGAATCTTGTCAAATGCCTTCTCTGCATCAATTGAGATGATCATGTGATTTTTCTGCTTTGATTTGTTGATATGGTGTATTACATTAATTGATTTTCTTATGTTGAACCATCCTTGCATACCTGGGATGAATCCTACTTGGTCATGATGTATAATTCTTTTAATGTGTTGCTGCATTCGATTTTCTAGAATTTTGTTGAGGATTTTTGAATCTATATTCATTAGAGAGATTGGTCTGTATTTTTCTTTTTTTGTAATATCTTTGCCTGGTTTTGGTATGAGGGTGATGTTGGCTTCATAGAATGAATTAGGTAGCTTTCCCTTCACTTCGATTTTTTTGAAGAGTTTGAGGAGAGTTGGTACTAATTCTTTCTGGAATGTTTGGTAGAATTCACATGTGAAGCCATCTGGTCCTGGACTTTTCTTTTTGGGAAGCTTTTGACTGACTGATTCAATTTCTTTACTTGTGACTGGTTTGTTGAGGTCATCTATTTCTTCTTGAGTCAAAGTTGGTTGTTCATGCCTTTCTAGGAATTTGTCCATTTCATCTACATTGTTGTATTTATTAGCGTAAAGTTGTTCACAGTAACCTGTTATTACCTCCTTTATTTCTGTGAGGTCAGTGGTTATGTCTCCTCTTCCATTTCTGATCTTATTTATTTGCGTCCTCTCTCTTCTTCTTTTTGTCAATCTTGCTAAGGGCCCATCAATCTTGTTGATTTTCTCATAGAACCAACTTCTGGTCTTATTGATTTTCTCTATTATTTTCATGTTCTCAATTTCATTTATTTCTGCTCTAATCTTTGTTATTTCTTTCCTTTTGCTTGCTTTGGGGTTAGTTTGCTGTTCTTTCTCCAGTTCTTCCAAGTGGACAATTAATTCCCGATTTTTTGCCCTTTGTTCTATTCTGATATAGGCATTTAGGGCAATAAATTTCCCTCTTAGCACTGCCTTTGCTGCGTCCCATAGGTTTTGATATGTTGTGTTTTCATTTTCATTCGCCTCGAGATATTTACTAATTTCTCTTGTAATTTCTTCCTTGACCCACTGGTTGTTTACGAGTGTGTTGTTGAGCCTCCACATATTTGTGAATTTTCTGGCACCCTGCCTATTATTGATTTCCAACTTCATTCCTTTATGATCTGAGAAAGTGTTGTGTATGATTTCAATCTTTTTAAATTTGTTGAGACTTGCTTTGTGACCCAGCATATGGTCTATCTTTGAGAATGATCCATGGGCACTTGAGAAAAAGGTGTATCCTGCTGTTGTGGGATGTAATGTCCTATAAATGTCTGTTAAGTCTAGCTCATTTATTGTAATATTCAGATTCTCTGTTTCTTTATTGATCCTCTGTCTAGATGTTCTGTTCATTGATGAGAGTGGGGAATTGAAGTCTCCAGCTATTATGGTAGATGTGTCTATTTCCCTTTTCAGTAATTGCAGTGTATTCCTCACGTATTTTGGGGCATTCTGATTTGGTGCTTAAATATTTATGATTGTTATGTCTTCTTGTTTAATTGTTGCTTTTATTAGTAGATAGTATCCTTTTTTGTCTCTTTTAACTGTTTTACATTTGAAGTCTAATTTGTTGGATATTAGTATAGCTACTCCTGCTCTTTCCTGGTTGTTATTTGCATGAAATATCTTTTCCCAACCTTTCACTTTCAGCCTATGTTTATCTTTGGATCTAAGATGTGTTTCCTGTAGACAGCATATAGAAGGATCCTGTTTTTTAATCCGTTCTGCCAGTCTATGTCTTTTGATTGGGGAATTCAGTCCATTAACATTTAGTGTTATTACTGTTTGAGTAATACTTTCCTCTACCATTTTGCCTTTTGTATTATATATATCATATCTGATTTTCCTTCTTTCTACACTCTTCTCCGTACCTCTCTCTTCTGTCTTTTCATATCTGACTCTAGTGCTCCCTTTAGTATTTCTTGCAGAGCTGGTCTCTTCGTCACAAATTCTCTCAGTGACTTTTTGTCTGAAAATGTTTTAATTTCTCCCTCATTTTTGAAGGACAATTTTGCTGGATATAGAAGTCTTGGTTGGCAGTTTTCCTCTTTTACTAATTTAAATATATCATCCCACTGTCTTTTTGCTTCCATGGTTTCTGCTGAGAAATCTACACATTGTCTTATTGGGTTTCCCTTGTATGTTATGGATTGTTTTTCTCTTGCTGCTTTCAAGATCCTCTCTTTCTCTTTGACCTCTGACATTCTAACTAGTAAGTGTCTTGGAGAATGCCTATTTGGATCTATTCTCTTTGGGGTGCGCTGAACTTCTTGGATCTGTAATTTTAGGTCTTTCATAAGAGTTGGGAAATTTTCAGTAATAATTTCTTCCATTAGTTTTTCTCCTCCTTTTCCCTTCTCTTCTCCTTCTGGGACACCCACAACACGTATATTTGTGTGTTTCATATTATCATTCAATTCCCTGAGCCCCTGCTCAAATTTTTCCATTCTTTTCCCTATAATTTCTGTTTCTTTTTGGATTTCAGATGTTCCATCCTCCAGTTCACTAATTCTAACCGCTGTCTCTTGAAATCTACCATTGTAGGTTTCCATTGTTTTTTTCATCTCTTCTACTGTATCTTTCATTCCCGTAAGTTCTGTGATTTGTTTTTTCAGACTTTCCATTTCTTCTTTTTGTTCATCCCTTGCCTTCTTCATGTCCTCCCTCAATTTATTGATTTGGTTTTTGAAGAGATTTTCCATTTCTGCTCGTATATTCAGAATTAGTAGTCTCAGTTCCTGTATCTCATTTGAGCTATTGGTTTATTCCTTTGACTGGGTCATATCTTAAATTTTCCTGGTGTGATTTGTTATTTTTTGCTGGCGTCTGGGCATTTAATCAGATTTCCCTGAGTGTGGGACCCAGCAGGTTGCAAGACTTTCCTGTGAAATCTCTGGGCTCTGTTTTTCTTATCCTGCCCAGTATGTGGCGCTTGTCTGTCTGTGGGTCCCACCAGCAAAAGATGTTGTGGCTCCTTTAACTTTGGAAGACTCTCGCTGCTGGGTATGTGGTGGAGACAGAGGAAAGGTTGTAGTCTGGTTTTAATGTCTTCAAATTGTGAAGTCCTGGGATCTGAATTCCTTGCGAGAGGGATTCCACCTGAGTTGCGTTTCATCCCTCCCACGGGGAAGGTCCACGTGGTGGAGAGCCCTGAAAGCAGCTTGTTTCTGCGTTCGGGGCAGTTGCAACCTGTGTAATCCCAGCGCTGAGCCCAGAGGCAACCAAGCCTCTGTAGAAACAGCCGCAGAAGGCTCTGTTTCGCCCCCTTTCCTCTTTTTCAGTTAGCACAATAGGCGACTTCCGCCTTGATCAGTTTCACCTGATCTGAGGGCCTATTTTTAGTAGTCAGAAGGTGTTCATTAATGCCACTATTGGTGTTAGGCTGGACTCAGTCTCTACTACTGTTGGAGACTCTTTCCTTTCCCTCTGGGAAGTCACCTGTGGGGGAGGGACACCGGCCTCCGCGGCTTGGGGAACTGCTGATCCGAGGCTCCCAGCCGGCCCGGGAAGCTGCGTGTGTGGAAGGGGTGCCGGTCGCTGGCCGCCACTCCTTGGGGAATCGCTGATCCGAGGCTCCCAGCCGGCCCAGGAAGCCGCACGTGGGGGAGGGGCGCTGGCTTCTGCGGCTTGTGGAACCGCTGATCCGAGGCTCCCAGCCGGCCCGGGAAGCTGCCCGTGAGGGAGGGGCGCCGGCCGCCAGCCGCCACGGCTTGGGGAACTCTCCTCTCCGAGTCTCTCAGCCGGACTGGGAAGGAGGGAGGGAGGGGCACCGGCCGCCAGCCGCCACCTCCCGGAGAAGCGCCGCTGCTCGGGGACCTCACTGCAGCGGAGTCTCGCAGCTGGTCCAGCCAGTCCAGACTGGGGTACACTCTGTGTCCAGTCTCTGTTGTGGCTCCGGGAGCTGTTCTATACTGTTTCTAGTTATTTAGTAGTTGTTTTGGAGGAGGAACTAAGACGCGCGCACCTTACTAAGCCGCCATCTTCTCCGGAAGTCCTAATGAGTGAACTTTGAGAGTTGAATTTAAGAACTCAGATTATCTGGAGATAGAAATAGAGTAGAGATTGGACATTTGCTGCTGAAAGAATACAGATTGTACAACAGGAATGATTGTAAAAGTTCCAGAAATGGATAGCACAATACTACTTGATTGTAGCACAATAATATAGATACATTGAATGGAACTGAATGTGAATATCATTGAGGGAGAAGGGCTGGGGGCATATAAGAAACCAGAAGGAAAGATAGAAGATAAAGACTGAGATGGTATAATTTAGGAATGTCTAGATTATACATTGATGGGGATTAAATGTACAAATAAAAAGACATTTTTGCATGAAGGAGAACAAATGAATGTCAGTATTGCAAGGTGTTGAAAATGGATGGTATACAGGAAAAAGTACAGTCGATGCAAGCTAGGGTCTGTGGTCAACAGTAACATTGTATTATACTGAATGTAACAAAGGCCTTAAACCAAAACTAACTGTCAACAGGTGGCGGGGGGGGGGGGCCTTGGGGGAGGGGTATGATTCTTTGTGCAAGAAAAGGAAATATCTTAATATAGATTATGGTAGCAAAGGCATGTGTATTTACTTAGGTTGGATTGTATGATATCCAAATTAAACTGTTTAAAAATGAATCGAGAGAAACAATTGCTAGAGAAAGTGCAGGCAAAGAGATTTACTTATTCAGTGTTAGTAGGGAAACTAAGAAATGCAGCTCCTTGGAGGGCACTGTGGTGTTTCCACAAAAGGCTAGGGCTAGGGTTGCCATATGATCCTGCAACCCCGTTGATCAGTATATATCTGGAAGAACTGAGTGTGGGGACATGAGTGGACATTTGCACACTGGTGTTTGTGGCGGCAGTGTTTGCAATTCACAAAGGATGAAGGTGGCCTAAGGATACGACGGAGGAATGACAGGAAGAACTGTGATGTGTTCATGCAATGGACTCCTGAGCAACTGCAAGAAGTAATGAAGTTGTGGGGCATGAGACTAGGTGTATGAACCCTAAGGACTGTATGTTGAATGAAATGAAATGTCAGGAATCAAAAGATAAAAATTATCATGCTTCACTCATACGGACCAACTGTAATATAAAAATTTGGTGAACTGAAGTCAAGAGCATGGGTTATCAGGTTGAGGCCTATTGTAGAGGGCCCCAAATTATTTGTTCTTACAGCAGTCATATAAATTCAAGAGTTGTAACTGTTATTTCTAAATTCTGAGATACTAAGCTGTGTGTATATTACCTGGTCGTTTTCTGAAACTTCAGGTATTTATGACACCTGAGACTCAGAGCTCTGAAGCTATGAAAATCAGTACTACCCCATACAGGAACTGTTTAAAAAGTTGAAAAAGTGATCAGACTTTGACTAGAGATATGAATGAAGTTAATCTGGATAGAACTGGTGTAGATTAGAATGCACAGTAAAGGATGATATCATCCGTATTTTAAAACTTTGACTTCTGTGTAAGACCAAAGGAAGAGATGCGTATTTGTGCAAAATTTATATTTTCAGTAGCACATTACCTAATTTAACTTATATGGTCAGTTTAGTTGAACACCATAAGTACATGGAATCTTGAATAGGGCTTGAGATCTTATTAGTTTGTACAGATTAGTGCGATGCCCTGATATATTCCAGAATAATTTGGGCTGTGAATAAAGCAGTATTTGCAAAGTTCCCTTGAGGGTCTGGGGAGAAAGGATTATATGACTGTGCCGTACTCAATATCCAAGTTTCAGCTTATTCAGCTTCCCCGTTTGGAGAATTCCTGATATTCTCACAATTCGATAGGCTAGGCTAAGCCTACTAATAATTATGCTTAAGAGTCACCTCCAGAGAACCTTTTTTGTTACTTAGATATGGCTTCTCTCTCTAAGCCAACTTGGCAGGTGACCTCATGGCCCTTCCTCCTATATGGGACAAGACTCCCAGGGGTGTAAATCTCCCTAGCAATGTGGGACTGGAATCCTGGGGTGAGCCGGCACCTGGCATCATGGGATTGAGAAAGCCTTCTTGACTAAAAAGGGGAAGAGAGAAATGAGACAAAATAAAGTTTGAGTGGCTGAAAGATTTCAAGCAGAGTCTAGAGGTTATCCTGGAGGTTATTCTTATGCATTATAAATAGAGAGAGTGAAAAATATGGACAAAAATGAATAAATAATGGGGGGATAAGGGGTAAAAAAAATTTGGATAGATTGAAATACTAGTGGTCTATGAGAGGGAGAGGTAAGAATTATGAGTTTTTTCTTTTTTTATTTATTTTTCTGGGGTGATGCAAATGTTCTAAAAATGATAATGGTGATGGATACACAACTATGTGATGATGTTGTGAGCCACTGATTATACACCATGTATACTTAACCAAATTATGGATGTATAAAGTATAAAGTATGAACTGTATGTGTGTGAAGACTTGTCAATAAAAATATATTTTTTTAAATGGACTGGGGGAGCTATATGAAATAAATTTTTTTGTATTTTTCTGAAATTTGGATATTGAGTTGGGCACATTCATATAATTAGTAACAACACTGTTTTGGCATGTGTTCTAGTTTGTAAGCTACTGGAATGCAACATAAATGGAACGGCTTTTTAGAAGGAAAGAATTTAGTAAGTTGCAAGTTTACAGTTCTAGGTTGTGAAAATGTCCAAATTAAAGCAAGTCTATAGAAATGTCCAATCTATGGCATCCAGGGAAAGATGCCTTGGTTCAAGAAGGCAGATGAAGTTCAGGGTTTCTCTCTCAGCTGGAAAATGTGGCGAAATCTGTTAGCTTTCTCACCCGGCTTCTTATTTCATGAAGCTCCCTCAGGGGTGTTTTCCATTTTCATCTCTAAGGGTCTCTCTGGCTGCGTGGGCTTTGTGGTTCTCGTGATTCTGAAGCTTTTTCCAAAATGTTTCCTCTTTCGAAGCATTTCTGTAAACTAATCAAGATCTACCTGGAATAGGTGGAGTGACATCTCTCTCTCATCAAAGGTTAATACCCACAATTGGTGCATCACATCTCCATGGAGATAATCTAATCAAATTTACAAACTACAGTACTGAATAGGGACTAAAAGAAATGGCTGCCTCTACAAGATGGATCAGGATTAAACATGGCTTTTCTAGGGGACATAATCCTTTCAAACCGACACATCATGTCTTCTTTATTGATTTGTAAGAGCAGATGAAGTTATATTAAAATCTGTATTAGTCAGAGTTCTTCAGGGAAGAAGAACTGACAACCAATTACAGAAATTGGCTCCTGTGATTGCAGGGATGGGCAAGTTCACATTCTGTATGGCAGGCTGCAAGCTGGGAACTCCAATGAAGGTTTTTGATGACTTTCCCAGGAGAAGCTGGCTGGCTGAAGTAGAGGTGGAAATTCTTTCTGACTGCTGAAACATTAGTTTACCCTTTAAAGCCTTCAGCTGACTGGATGAGAGACCCTTTAGTTGGTTGTAGACATAGTCAGCCATAGTTGCAATCAATTTAAAGTGATTTAAAGCCACAAAATATCCTCACAGTAATAATCAGGCCAGTGCTTACATGATTGAACAACTTGATGCCATAACCTAGCCAAATTATACGTGAAGTTAACCATCACAGACTGGTTGTAATAAGCTTAGTTTATATAACTTACTTCTAAATTACCTTGTAGGAATACACCTAGCTCTACTTTGGTGAAATATACAGGCAAATATATACTTTACCCACTCAAATTACTGTTAGGACTTCTTATATAGTAATAATTCAAGGTCAGCATACCTTTTACTCAGATTACCAGTTTTCTGTCCTTACTATATAGGGAAAACAGCCTGTAGATTATGAATGTCAAAACTTTGGCACAGTATAATCTTCAAAAATATGACAGTCTAAATTCTGTAACCATTGCCCAAGGTAAAAAATGGAATCAACAAAAACATAAATTGTAACCTTTCAGTTTTTATCCTGCCCACTTAGATAAAACATTTACCTAATATGACTTTTATGTTAGGCTTTAAATTTAGGCAGCTGACCCTATAAATTTTTTGTTATAATTTTTGTCTGTTTATACTGAGATTTTGTTCTCTCTTGAGGCAGTGTTTAGTGATTGAAAATATGTGAATCTAGCAGGACATTTGAGACTGAACCCTTTTCTTACAAATTTTATTTACATTGCCTATCCTCTGCTTGCCTAAGATTTTTAGGTTTTAAATGGTTTCAGGTTTTAAATTTTTAGGTTTATGGTTTTAAAAAAAATACCATTTTGACCTCCAAGTTATTTTAGGGGAAAAAAATTTTTTTCTTTACTTAGGGAGAATCCATAAGACCTGCTGCGATTTATTTTTGTATACTTTCCATTTTGCTCTAAGCCATCTGTATCAAAGAGTAATCCAACTATCATTTGTTGCTCTGAAGATCTTAATATTTACATTTCTCATCTTTTTTCCCCTGAGTTTGCTTGTGTAGTTTGATGACTTATAAATCATCCATTGTTTTCTTTTTGAGGATTAATACTGTTTTGAATGTATGCATACTCTATCATTGTATCATAATCTTTACCTCAAACTATGTTTCACAGTAAAAGCATGTTGACTGAATCAATTTAGGCACTTAAAAATAAGGGTTACTAGCGCCTACCCAGACACATGAATCTGAATCTCTTAGGAGACTCTCGAACAGTGTTTTTTGCAGATTCCCAAGGTGAGTCTTATACAGCTAGCCCAGTACTAATCCAGAGACTGATGTTTGGGGATTACTGATGTAGAGAAATACTTTGCAGGTTGTAGAGGTAGGCTGTCCACTCACTAATTAAAATATTTTAAGCTACTTATTGATCATTGAATAGAGTTATTTTGAAGTAGGGTCTAGGATTAAGTTTCATGCTATCTTTTTTGAATCCCAGGGCTGAGAGGCTTGGATGAGTGAATGGTTTGGAGTTTAGGAACTTGATGAGAGATTTTCCTTGGGATGTCCCCCCTTTTACAACTTATTAATGAGGCAAACTATTTTTATGCCATTGTGATTTAGCAGAGTTTAAGAACCCTTTATACAAGCTCAACATTATTTTTGTGACTCACAAAAATAGTAGTTAATTGTCAGGAACTTTAGAGATGTATCAGGAGTTGAATTCTGATTCTGTCATTTCTAGACTGTGTGATCTTAGATCAGTTAGGTAATTTCTCTAACCCTTGGTTTATTTGTGTGAAAAATGTGTATCTTGGTTCTTTTAGCATTTAACAGATTGTTGGTTTCATAACTTGAGGTAATAAAAACATGTAAAAACTAGGACATTGCGTATAGCGTAATAGGCACCCAAAATGTATGAGTACCTTTCCTCTTTCCCTACAAATGCTTTTGCTAATTATTGAAATTTTTATGATTTGAATATCATGCCAGAATAGAATATTTGATTTAAGAGAGCCTTGGGAGAATAGAAACTGTCCCATCACCCTTTATATGCTTGAACCATAATGATGCCAGTCAAGTTTTATTTCTTTGGGTTCAATTTTGTATTTGACAAACCTGTTATTGTTAATGAATCTTTATGCCCCATCTGCCCTTTATTCTTTTGTATCACACATCTCTTTTTCTTGTTCATTTCTGTTTTATCACCTAAGCACATATTCTTAAACACTGTATTTCAGTTTGCCTGTGTTTTTTATTTTATGTAAGTGAAATCATGTTACCTACATTTTGTATCTTGCTTCTTTTGCTAATATCACGTTTGTGGGATTCACTCATGTTATGTTTAGCTGTAGTTCTTTTTTTTTTTGAGTTTTTTTAAATGGAGGAATAATTTACTTGCAGTAAAATCATCCTTGTTGGTTGTTTAGTTCTGAGTTTTGACAGATGTATAAAGTTATATAATCACCATGCCAATCCTTCACCACTAGAGATTCTCTTATATTTTTTTGGTTAATTTCTTTCTTTTTCCCCTAGAAACCATTGATCTGTTTTCTGTCTCCATAGTTTTGCCTTTCCAGAATGTTATATAAATGGAATCATTCATTTATAGCTTTTTTTTTTTCATTTGTAGCTTTTGAGTCTGACTTCACTGGCATATTGCATTTGAGATTTATCCATGCTGTCACATGCATTAGTAGTTCCTCTTTAATACTAAGTATTGTGGTTGTCCTACGGTTAATTTGTCCATTTACCATTTGAAGAACATTTGTTTTTTTTTCCCCAGTTGTAGGTGATTATGGATAAAGCTGCTATAAAATTTACATACAGATTTTTGTCTGAGCATAAGCATAAGTTTTCATTTCACTTGAGTAATGCCTATGGGTGAGATTACTGGATCATATGGTTAGTGCATGTTTAACTTTATCAGAAGCTTACAGACTGTTTTCCAAAGTGACTGAACCAGTTTGCATTCCTACCAACAATGTAAGAAAGGTTAAGTTGTTCCATGTCCTTGACAAAACTTGGTATTGTCTTTTTAATTTTAGCCATTCTAGTAGGTGTGTAGTAATATTTCATTGTGATGAAAAAGGATATTGAACATATTTTCATATGGTCATTCATACATTTGTTCATGAAGTGTCTAGTCAAGTCTTTTGCTTATTTTTTAAAAATTGACTTATTTTCTGGTTGAATTGTAGGGGTTCTTCATATATTCTGGATACAAGCTCTTTGTTAGAAAAGTTATGAAATTTTTTTTCTAAATTTATAGCTTGCCTTTCATTTTTTTAATAGTATTTTTTGAAAAGTAGAGGTTTAATGATGATGAAGTTCATTTATAAATTTTTCATTTATGGTTAGTGCTGTTTATGCAAGGAATCTTACTTAACTGAAGGACATAAATATTTTCTGGAAATTTTATAGTTTTGCATTTTTTTAGTTTAGATCTATGATCTATTTTTTAAACTTTTTTTTGGAAATCCTTTCAAACTTACAGGACAGTTAAAAAGGTAATACCAACTCCAGTGTATCCCTACCACTGCCAATACCCAATTCCATCAATTTTAATCCATTTTCTGAACACTTGAGAATAGATTATATACATTATACTTCTTGAACACTTAATAGTGCCATGTTCATTTTCTAAGAACAAGGATAATCATGTTACCACATTTTGTGCAATTGTCAAGTTCAAGAAATTTACCGTTGATGTAGAGTTCATATAAGCATATTTGCCAGTTTTTTCATATATTCCAATAATGTCCCTTTGAACCTTTTCTCCTCCTTTGCTAGATTCCATCCAGGATCATGTATTACATTTACTTGTCATTGTTGCTTTAGTTACTCTTTCTTTTCTTCAATTGTGTATATATATATATATGTATATATATGTAGGAATTAATCACATTTACAATATAGAAGTACTTTTACCACCATCCCTTACTAATACCTTTCCATCTTCCTAAAAAGAAACCCTACACTCATTATGCATTAACTCCATATTCTTCCTTACCCCCACCCCTAGAAGCCGTTACTCTAATTTCTTTTTCTGTGAGCTTACATATTCTCTGACATTTTCTTTGTAGTTATCATGGGGCTTAAATTTAACATCTTAAATCTATAACAATCTTGTTTGCTTTGATACCAACTTAACTTCAATAGTATATACTATGTTCCTGTACTCTGTCCGAATTGCGTTCATATTTTATGAGTCTCAAACTACTGATTTGTCATTACTAATCACTGATTTGGATCCTGTAGGAAGTAAAAAGTAGAGTTACAAACCAAAATACAATAGTACTGGCATCTATATTTACCCAGGTCATTATCCTCATCAGAGACCTTTATTTCTCGTGTGGCTGTGTTCTGTTGTCTATTGTGCTTTCTTTCAACCTACAGAACTCTCTGGCAGCCTACAGAACTCTTGAGGAGGAGGAGGAGTACTAGGTAGAGAAGGGGAAGGAAGGGAAGAAGAGGAAGAGGAGGAAGGGGAGGAGGGATAAAGAAAACACTTTCCCCCAGTCTTGCAGACTGATACAAGTGCCCTCCTTCATGGTTTACCCACACAATTTGTTGAGAGAATACTGACCCTAGGAATTCCCCCATCACAGGTGTTCTACTTTGCTAGCTGCCAGAATGCAGTATACCAGAAATGGACAGCTTTTAAAAACGGAAATTAAATACAGTTCTCAGGCTGAGAAAATGTCCCAATTAAAACAAATCTATAGAAATGTCCAATCTAAGTCATCCAGGGAAAGATACCTTGGTTCAAGAGGGCTGATGAAGTTCAGCGTTTCTCTCTTGTATGGAAAGGCACGTGGCAAATACGGCATCATCTGCTAGTTTTCTCTTCTGGCTTCCTTTTTCATGAAGCTCCCCGGGAGGCGTTTTCCTTCTTCATCTCCAAAGGTCGCTGCTTGGTGGACTCTCTGCTTCTCGTGGCTATGTCGTTCTCTGCTCTCTCAGAATCTCCTTTCTCCAAAATGTGTCCTCTTTTATAGGATTCCAGTAAACTAATCAAGACCCACCTGAAATGGGTGGAGACATGACTCCACTTAATCCAGCTAAACAACCACTCTTGGTTGAGTCACATCTGCAGGGTGATGATCTAATTAAAGTTTCAAACATATAGTACTGAATAGGGATTAGAAGAAATGGCTTCCTTTACAAAATGGGATTAGGATTAAAACATGGCTTTTCTAGGGTACATAGATCCTTTCAAACTGTCTCAATGTAGTACTGAATGTCCCCTCTTCTCTAGGAAATAGTTCTGTCATGACTCTGGGCACTGCACTGCATGTCCTACAGCCAGCAAGTGCTTGCCCTAGGCTGCTCTCCCACTGCGTTTGTAGAATAGCTCTATGAACTTCTTCAACATGCAGGATAAGTTCTGGAGTAGTGGGTCCCTCAGGCCACCACCGGACAGATGAGACCAGATACATATGCTCCCAGTGCATAAGGGTTATATTGCTCCCTCCAGAACCAGGACCAGGGATCTGCACTGGGAGCACAGACCGTCTCTTCACTGAGCAGGTGGAGGTAGGGGCCAGCCAGGATGCCACGAGATCCTACTGCTTTTAAGTAACCTTTCTCTTGATTTAGTGCCTACCCTATTATTATAGTCCTTTAACTGTTTTCTGGAGCTTTTAGAAAGGTTTTCTCTCAATTCTTGTCAGTTCACATCTTGAAGTCGGGGAATGGAGTCCGGAAGCATCTTACTCTGCCATTGTCATCCAAATGGAGCAAGTCTATGATTTATTTTGAATTAATTTTTGAATATGGTGTGTGGTAGGGGTTGTGGTTAATTTTTTTCATATGGTCATCCAATTCTTCCAGCAGCATTTGTTGAAAAAGTTTTTTATTATTCATTGAATTAGGTTGGCATCCATCTTTGTCAGAAATTATATGACCATATATGTATGGGTCTATGTCTAGATTCTATTTTGTTGCATAGAACTATGTATTTGTTTGTGTATCAGTATCATACTGTCTTGATTATTGTAGTTGTGTAGTAGATATTGAAATCAGGTTAAGTCCTCTAAATTTGTTTATCTTTTTTCATAGTTGTTTTGACTAGTCTAGATCCTTTTGTTTCCATGTAAATTTTAGAATTAGCTTGACAACCTCTTCAACCTCTGCTGGAATTTTGATTGGGATTTGGCTGGTTCTGCATATTAATTTGGGGAGTACAGATACCTGAACAATACTGAATACTTCAGTCAATGAACACATCTCTATATTTATGTAACTCTATAATTTCTCTTTGCAGTGTTTTATAGTTTTCAGTATAGATGTATTTTACTTTTTTTTTTTTTTTTTGCATGGTCAGGCACTGAGAATCGAACCCAGGTCTCCGGCATGGCAGGTGAGAAATCTGCCTGCTGAGCCACCATGGCCCGCCCTATTTTACACTTTTAATTAAATTTATTTCTGAGTATTTAAAAAATTTTTTTGATGCTAGTTTTAAGTGGGATTTTAAAAAGGATTTATTTTCCAATTCTTTGTTGCTAAAATATAGAAGAACAATTGATTTTTTGTACACCAACTCTGTATTCTAGACTCTTAATGATTGATTCTAGTAGTTGACCAACCTAACCCCAGTTAATTCCCAGGAAGTTTTTTGTAGAGATTGTCAAACTGATTTCAAAATTTATATAGAATGTGCAGTATCTATCTACTTTAGTATTTATTATATCATAGAATAGCTGAATTCTAGTCTCTATAATGCTTAGTAAGAAATTAAATAAAAACTTGAGTAATATTCAGTAAAAACATGTCTGGAATTTGGGCAAAATGGATTGTGAGGAATATGAAACTTTGTAATCAAATGAGTCACTGAAAAGTATTCATAGTAAATTGATAGGACTGTGAAACTTTATGAACCAAAGAGTCACTAAAATGGCTTAAATAATGGTTGACAGGGTTTATCTCTCACTTTTCTACCTACAACTTTACTTCTTAAAGTGAGGCAGTTATTCTTCAGTATTATTCTGAGTTATCTTAAGCATCTTATTTGGCCATTTATTTTTTATTCTTATTTATAACTGTACCTTTTATTATTTAGGAATTCATTAAAGTGGAATTTCAGAGCACAGACTACATGTGGTTTATTTGAGTTATTAAAATTGATAATTGATAATTGAAATCCATTTTGTCGCTTTATATGTAAAGTTTTTATTGTATAGTTTTTAAATAATGAGTTGATCAATTAATGAGCATCTTTTTAATTTTAAATGATTTATTGTATGACCTGCAATTAACAAAAATATCCATTGAGTTGGTTTATGACCTAAAAAAATCAGTGTATATAAATCATACAGAAGAATATGATCCTAAACCCCTCTGCATACATAAAACCTCCCTGAATATAAATTGGTAAATGTCATGCTTGCTAGAGTAGTAGTTTCCAACTAATGTGTATTAATATTTGAAAATCTATCAAAGCAAAATTAATTTTTTTTATTTTTAGCTTTTTATGGTATAGTATAACATATATACAAAGCAAAGAAACAAAAAAGCAATAGTTTTCAAAGCACTCTTCAGCAAGTAGTTACAGGACAGATCCCAGAGTTTGTCATGTGCTGCCATACGATCCTTTCATATTTTTCCTTCTAGCTGCTCCAGAATATAGGAGGCTAGAAGACTTAAATATTGTTTTATCATCACAATCAACTTTTTTCCCTTCTTTTTTTTGTGAAAAATAACATATATACAAAAAAACTATAAATTTCAAACTACAGCACCACAATTAATTGTAGAACATATTTCAGAGTTTGGCATGGGTTACAATTCCACAATTTTAGGTTTTTACTTCTAGCTGCCCTAAAATATGGGAGACTAAAAGAGATATCAGTTTAATCATTCAGTTTTCATATTCATTTGTTAAATCCTATCTTCTCTGTATAACTCCACCATCACCTTTGATCTTTCCATCCCTCTCTTTAGGGGTGTTTGGGCTATGGCAATTCTAAATTTTTCATATTGGAAGGGTCTGTCACTAATATGGGTTAGAGATATGGAACTATCTGATGTTCTGGAGAGGTTGGCCTAGGTTTCAGGACTTATCTAGACCAGGGACCCATCTGGAGGTTGTAGGTTTCTGGAAAGTTACTCTAGTGCATGGAACCCTTGTGGAATCTTATATATTGCTCCAGGTGTTCTTTAGGATTGGCTGGAATAGTCAACTTGGGCATTGTCAGGTTATGATAAATAGCAGGGTCTACCTGAAGCTTGCGTAAGAGCAACCTCCAGAGTAGCCTTTCTTTATTAACTTTATTAATTACCCTTCTTTACCCCCTTTTGGTCAGGATATAATGGTTGATTCCAAGGTGCCAGGTCTGGATTCATCCCTGAGAGTCCTCTCCCATGTTGCCAGGGAGGCTTTCACCCCTGGATGTCATGTCCCACATAGGGGCGAGGGCAGTGATTTCACTTACAGAGTTGGGCTTAGAGAGAATGAGGCCACATCTGAGCAACAGAAGACGTCCTCCAGAAGTAACTCAGGTATGCCTATAGGTAATCTAAGCTTCTCCATTACCTACATAAGCTTCACAAGAGGAAGCCTCCTGATCCAGGGCATGGCTTATTGATTTGGGTATCCCTAAAGTTTGACATTGTATCAGGGGTTCCCTGATGGTAAGGTTTAATAGTTCCATGTTCTTTCTGCCCTCCCTCAGGGGACTTTGCCAATATTTTTTGATTATCTGCTTAATATACTCTGGGATGTATCCAGGCATTACAAGAGTGTATACAGGATTAAAGGACCTCTTTCTTATTCTGTGCTTCCTGTGTTTCAGTTGGGTCAAATGAGCGATACAGATAGGTTGAATTAGATTATGCACTATGGAAAATTTCAGTTCCAGATCAAATAAACCTTTCTTCCATTGGTCTCAAAGAGTATGAGTAGTTCTAAAATATGGACAGTGTCTTCCTTACCCCTATGTTCTTAATTACTTTAACCCCAACCTGTTCAGCTTCATTCTTCTCTCTAAATATCAGGTTATATATATAAAACAGCCTCTCAAAATTCAGAAATTGCCACTCCAGACTTAATGTTTCTGCTCTAAAAGCTTACATACAATCTAGTCCCCTGTTTTCTTATAAGCATTTTCTAAAGGTGACCATACCATTCTTGTTCTTTTGTTTCTGGCTTATTTTGTCTCACCAAATGTCCCACGTGTTTATTCACATCATTGCATGCCTCACGACATTGTTCCTTTTTGTAGGAGCACAACCTTCGTTCATAAGTATACATCATCATTTGCCAATCTTCTTCTCCATTAGTGCATCCTTCAACCACCTGCATTCATCAGTCATCATGTAGAGGGCCCAAAGTCCACAGCCCATCAACATTCTCAATTTGAGATAATTTCATTGTTCTCAAGAGAAAGAAAACCAATAAACACACCCTTGCCAAATAGAAAATCTAAACCTCCTTTTAACTCTTGTCCCTGCCCCCATTTTTTACCTCTGCTGTTGCTGTGGTAGTGCTAATGGTTTCCTTTTGAACATAGTTTATAGTATACAATAGCAGTTTTCCCCTTGTACCCTAGACTTAAACACTCTTTGTACAAGAATCCTAGCTTTGAAGTAATTCTTGCCAGAACTAACTCACATTTCTAGTGTTCATCAGTGGTACATGTAGGTCTATACAGCCCCTTTCAATCTTGTTCATCTTCAATATGGTAATATTACTTCTAGAGCCACTAGAGAAGTACCTCACTCCTATCTATTCCGTTGAAATTACATAGGAGTTCAACCTCACTGGCTAATGGTTCACCCATCTCTAGCTTCTCTGTATCTCTAAGTCCCCTATATTCTGTATTATAAGCCTCTAGTTATACCTTTATGCTGATCATGAAAGTGGAATCATACAGTATCTGTCCTTTAGTGTCTGGCTAATTTCACTCAGCATTATGTCCTTAAGGCTAATCCATCTTGTCCTGTGCCTCAGGATGTCATTTTGTCTTACTGCCGCGTAATATTCCATCATATGTATATACCACATTTTGTTGATCCGCTCGTCTGTTGATGGGCCCTCTTTGGTTTGTTTCCATCTTTTGGCAATTGTGAATAATGCTTCTGTGAACATCGGTGTGCAAATGTCTGTCTGCGTCGTTACTTTCACCTTTTCTGAATATATACCAAGTAGTGCTCTTGCTGGGTCATAGGGCAAGTTGATATTTAGTTTCCTAAGGAACCACCAAACCGCCATACTTCCATGGTGTCTGCACCATTATACATTTCCACCAGGAGTGCATAAGTGTCCCAGTTTCTCCATATCCTCTCCAACATTTATAGTTTCCTGATTGTTTTTAGTAGCAGCCATTCTTACAGGTGTGAGGGGGTATCTCATTGTAGTCTTGATCTGCATTTCCCTTATAGCCAATGAAAATGCACGTCTCTTCATGTGCCTTTGAGCCATCTGTATTTGCTCTTCAGAAAAATGCCTATTCATATCTTTAGGCCATTTTATAGTTGGGTTGTTCGTTCTTTTGTTGTTCAGTTGTATAATTTCTTTTTGTATACAGGAAATCAAACCTTTGTCCAATATGTGATTTCCAAGTATTTTCTCCCATTGAGTTTGTCCCATTGAGTTTCTCCCATTGAGTTTGTCACCTTTTGACAAAGTCTTTCAAGGTGCAGAAGCATTTGATTTTGAGGAGTTCCATTTATCTATTTTTTCTTTGGTTGCTTGTGCTTTGGGTGTAAAGTTTAGGAAGCTACTTCCTATTACTAGGTCTTGAAGATGTTTCCCTGCATTTTCTTCTAGAAGCTTTATAGCACTAGTTCTTATATTTAGGTGTTTGATCCATTTTGAGTTAATTTTTGTGTAGGCTGTAAGATAGGGGTCCTCTTTCATTCTTTTGGCTATTGATATCAAGTTCTTCCATGCCCAATTATTGAAAAGATTATTTTGTCTCAGTTCAGAGGATTGGAGGACTTGTCAAAAATCGGTTTACCATAGATTTGGTGTTTTATTTCTGCGCTTCAATTCTATTCCATTGGTCAGTGCTTCTATCTTTGTGCCAGTACCATGCTGTTTTGACCACTGTGACTTTTATAATAAGTTTTAAAGTTAGGGAGTGTTAATCCTCCCACTTAGTTCTTTTATCGGATGCTGTTAGGTATTTGGGGTTTCTTTCCCTTCCAGATGACTTTGGTAGTAAGCTTTTCCAAATCTTCAAAGTAGGTTGTTGTAATTTTGATTGGTACAGTGTTGAATGTGTAGATCAATCTGGGGAGAATAGACATCTTAATTATATTTAGCCTTCCTATCCATGAGCAGGGCTTGTCTTTCCACCTATTTAGATCTCCTTTGATTTCTTTTAGCAATGTTATGTAGTTTTCTGTGTATGAGTCCTTTACGTCCCTAGTTAAGTTCATTCCTAAGTACTTGATTCTTTCAGTTGTTGTTTTGAATGGAATTTTTTCCTTACTCACTCCTCAGCTGGGTCATTGCTTGTGTGTAGAAATCTTACTTATTTTTGCACATTAATTTTATATCCTGCCACCTTGCTGAATTTGTTTATTAGCTCAAGTAACTTTGCTGTTTATTTCTCAGGATCTTCCAAGTATAGTATCATATCATCTGCAAATAATGAGAGTTTTACTTAGCAAGTTAATTTTAATTTAAACACGAAACATGTAGAAACTGAAAATTTTAATTGATATAAAGTTTAAAATGATATGGTATTATTTATATAATCACTAGGAATTACTCTTTTGGGATGTTTAGAGAATAAAGTTCTGAATTATATGGAAAATGTTTATTTTAGCTCTTTAATTTTAAGTATTTTAATTCTTTGATTTTAAGTATTAGTGATTATCTTGTTCTACATATTAATTGGAATATTGCTCCACCCTACTAAATTAAGCCTTGATATCCTAAATGATGTAACAAATTGACTTAATGTCTATTATGTGACATTAAATGGGGCATTACAGCATAATAATCAAAACAGGTTTATGGGACTCAGTCAGCTTCTGGATTCAGATCCTCTATCATTAACTAGCTCAACACCCTTGAGCCAAGTAGTTGGCCTCTCTGATTCTTAGTTTCCTTATCTGTAAAATGGGAATAATAGCCACAACTCATAAATTTCATTTGCTTATAAAGCACTTAGTCCTGTGTCTCAGACTTATTAAAGTGCTGATAAGTATTCACATTATTTAGAGACCATATTACATGCACAGATAAAAATTAAATATTGCTAGAATTCTATTTGTACTACTTATTTAGCCATTTGGTTAAATTATTTATTCTTCTTTTATTCAAAGAAAATACTTACTTGTCTGGGGATTTCTCATTTGTAGAAGTACTATAAAGAATTGAGAAATTGTGTTTTACCAGAAGATGGCAGTAGTATTATATATTTGTACATATCGAACAATCAACTTTTAATGCTAGACATTGAGATAGGCTGTACTTTCAAGTAAATCATGCTATTTGCTTTTTCAGAGAACTGAAAGGAGAAAGAGACTTTTGATATTGAATTGCCAGTTTAAAAACGGGTGGTAAAAGTTTTTCCTTATAGTATCTGTGTGATACCTGAGACTGAGAACTAGAGTTCTGCAGCTTTGAAAGTCAGCATTATCCCATACAGCAGCTGTTAAAAAGCTGAGAAAGAGATCAGACTTCAGTTAGAGATAAGAATGAAGCAGAACTGCTTAGGACTAAGGTAAATCAGACTAAAGGATAAAGAAGGAGATTGACTGTGTTTTAAAAGTTAAACTTCTGTGTGAGGCCAAAAGAAGATATGTTTATTAGGTGCGAAAGTTTTATTTTCTGTAGCACACTAATTTAACTTGTATGGTCAGTTTATTTGAACACCATAATTATATGGAAACTTAAATAAGGAGTGAGAGCTGGTTGGTTTGTACAGATTAGTGTGATGCCCCAATATATCCCTTAGTAATTTGGGTGGAGATTAAAAAGTATTTGCAAAATCCCTTTAGGGATACTGGGGAAAAACGTAGAAATATTAAACTTCCCCATCTGGGGAATTTCTGATAGTCTCACAAGCATTGGGAACTACCAAGTTAACAGGGCCACCCCTTGCTTGATCTTGGGGCTTACCCTTATAAAACTTATTCCTGCAAAGAAGATGCTAAGGCTACTTATAACTTTGCTTGAGTCACCCCCAGAAAACCTCTTTTGTTGCTCAGATGTGGCCTCTCTCTCTCTCTCTAAGCCAACTTGGTAGGTAAACTCAGTGGCCCTCCCCCTTGTGTGGGACATGACTCACTCCCGGAGGTATAAATCTCCCTCACAGCATGCTCTATGACTCCTAGGGATGAGCCTGGACCTAGGTGGGATTTAGAAAGGATTCTTGACTGAAAAGGGGAAGGAAAATGAAACAAAATTTTGGTGGCTGAGAGATTTCAAATAAAGTTGAGAGGTCATTCTGGAGGTCATTCTTATGTTTTATACAGATATCCCTTTTTAGTTTTTAGTGTATTAGAATAGCTAGAAGGTAATACCTGGAACTGTTGAACTGTAATCAGGTGAACTTGATTCTTGAAGGCAATTATGTAACTATGTAGCTTCTTTATTGTGACTGTGTGATTGTGGAAGCCTTCTATTTGTACTACCATTTGTGCTACAATCTATTGTACTATTCTCTTTACCCAGTATATGGACAGGTGAGAAAAAAATAAGGACAAAAAAAATAATGGGGGCAGGGATAAGGGATATGGGATGTTTTGGGTGTTCTTTTTTATTTATTTTTATTTATTTATTTTTGAATAATGAAAATGTTCAAAAATTGTGGTGTTGAATGCACAATTATATGATAATACTGTGAATAATTGATTGTACACTTTGGATGAGTATATTGTACGTGAATATATCTCAATAAAATTGTATTTAAAAAGTAAATAATGAGTTAAAAAGTGAAAAAAAATTTTCTCCCTATATGCATGTTGTCTTGCTTTAAGAAACCTATAATATGCATGTTTGAATATAAAATAGATAAATTGTTCTTTTGAAGTACCACTCTTCTGGCATATTTTTAGGCACTAGTTTGCATGTTATTAACTACTTGACTAAGAAATTAGAGATAAGAATGTGGGGACTACTAATGGTTAATTAGTAATGAAGATAAAGTGATCTTTATAATTTATTGATAGGGAAAACTAGATTCAATTATTGGTGGATTTACATAAAGCACTTTAAAATTGTAGCTGGTAAAACAAGGGACAGAAGATGTTGATATTAATTATGTAAATTGTAATCCCCTTTCAGAAAATGCTGTTTTTTTTGAAATCATGGTATGCATTGTTACTTGACTTTTGAGTATTTTCTAGTTGAGTTATTCCTAATGCTCTGCTCCAGCTAAAAAGAACCTTGAAGGAATCCTGGTATAGTAGAAGAGCATGGACGTGACTGGTCTTGAATTTGCCTTTTGGCTCAGTTACTTGCTTTGTGTCTTTAGGCACATTATTTGCTATTTCTGAAACTCCAATATTTTATCTGTATAATTTGTAATATACTCTCTACCTTCAGTGTTATTGTGAGAATTGTGGTAATATATATGAAATGAGCATACTTTGTCAGTGCCTTTTAAAAGAATGCTAACTACAGATCATCTCAGTGGTACTGATGTCTTTCCTCCAGTGCAGCTGATGCAGTGTGTGGTAGTTAGATTGAGTTGTCAACTTGGCCAGGTGAAGCCACCTAGTTCTGTTGCTGTGGACATGAGCCAATGGTACGTGAACCTCATCTGTTGCTGACTTACATCTGCAGTTGGCTAGGAGACATGCCTGCTGCAATGAATGACGTTGACTTAATTGGCTGGGGCTTAAATGAGAGAGCGCAACGTAGCACAGCCCAAGCAGCTCGGCATACCTCATCTCAGCACTTGCAGCTCAGCCTAGGCCTTTGGAGATGCAGAAAGAAATCACCCTGGGGAAAGTTGTTGGAACCCAGAGGCCTGGAGAGAAGGCCAGCAGAGATCACCTTGTGCTTTCCTACATAAGAAAGAACCTCAGTTGAAAGTTAGCTGCCTTTCCTCTGAAGAACTAGCGAAATAAATCCCCTTTTATTAAAAAAGCTAGCAAACTAGAACAATGGTTGATACCAATTTTGGGGCACAGTTACTAAATTTATTAGAAAAATATGATTTTTCTCAGGGCTAGTAAGTAGTGTGAAATTTCACAATAAATTATTTTAATAAAACCAAACTGTATCTAAAAACTGAAATTAAAATCATTCATCTGAATTTTCATTATTGATATAGTAAATAAAATTTAAAATATATTTTCATCTCATCTATAGATAGAGAAAAATTCTTTAAAGTAAGTGAAAACATGGAGAATTTGACCACAGAATTTTAAAAATCTGAAACAATGAAATGAATCTTCTAGAATTGAGAAGTATATCATCTGAAATTAAGAACTCTGTGGATAACTAATCAGCAGATTGGATACTATAGGTAGTAGGACTAATGAGCTCACAATAGAAAATATCCAAACTGAAGCACAGAAAGGATGGAACAAAACAAAATAAAAAGGAGAATAATAGACATGTGGGACTGAGTTAAATAGTAAAAGTTGTGTAAGTAGCATCCCAAAGAGTGGATTGCAAATGGTGCAGAGGCAATATTTAAAGAGATAATGGACACAAGTTTTCTAAAACGAATGAATAATGAAACACATCAAACCACACATTCAATTAACTTTACTAACCCCAAGCAGGAGGAATACAAACAAAATCATACCTTGGCATATCATAGTTAAAATGCTCAAATATCAAAAACAGAAGAATCTTAAAAACCACCAGAGAAGAAATGACACATTATTTTTAAAACTGACATGTATAGTGGAAGTCATACAACTATAGAATGACATGTTTAACATGTTGAAAGGAAGAAAACTACTTACCTATAATTCTGTATACTGCAAACATATACTTCAACAGTTAAGGTAAAATAAGAATGTTTTCAGACAGTCAAAACAGGAAATTTGTTGTCCGTGTACCTGAATTAAAATAAAAACTAAATGGAGTTCTTCAGCCATAAACGAAATGATTCCAGAGGAAAATACAGAAATTCAGGAAGGAATGAAGAGCACCAGAATAGGTAAATCGGTTAAAATAAATGAATATTGATGAAACAAAATATAAATAAAAGGTAATTTCTTACTGAATTTAAAATAGACTTTAAATGTAAAGATGTCATAAGAGGCAAAGAAAAAGACACTGCATATTAATAAAGTGGATAATTCACCAAGAGGAAATAACAATCATAAATAACTCTCAGTCATGGAGCTCCAAAGTACATGAAGCAAACATTGGCAAAACTGAGAGGAGTTGTAGATGTTTCAATAGTAACAGTGGGAGACTTCAATATACCACCCTCCTTTATAGATAGAACAATCAGAGGATCAATGAGGAAATAGAGAACCTAAACAGTGGGATAAATAAATTAGACCTAATAGACATACATAGATCATTACACAACAGAACACTAGGATATACATTCTTGTCTAGCGCTCATAGAATGTTCTCCAGAATAGATATGCTGGAACACAAACTGAGTCTTTATAAATTTAATAAGATTGAAATTATCCTAAGCACTTTCTCTGACCACAATGGAATGAAGCTGGAAATTAAGAATCACCAAAGAACCAGAACTGTCACGAATATATGGAGATTAAACAACATCTTCTTAAATAATAAGTGGGTCAAAGAAGAAATTGCTAGAGAAATCAATAAATATCTGGTGATGAATGATAATGAGAATACAACATATCAGAACTTATTGGATGTGGCAAAGGCAGTGCTGAGAGGGAAACTTATTGCCCTAAATACCTATATTAAAAGACAAGAATGAGCAAAACTTAAGGACTTAACTGTTCACCTGGAGAATTTAGAGAAAGAACAGCAAACTAATCCCAAAGCAAATAAAAGATGAGAAATAACAAATATTAAATGAGTAAACTATGTAAATAAGTAAACTACCGAACAAAAAACAATTGAAAGAATCAACAAAACCAAAAGTTGGTCCTTTGAGAAAATCAACAAAATTGATGGACCCTAGGTAGACTAACAAAAAAAAGAGGATGCAAAGAAAATAAGAAATGAGAGGGGGGTCATTACCACAGATCATGAAGAAATTTAAAAAATCATAGAATATTATGAACAACTATATGCCAACAAACTAGACAACTTAAACGAAATGGACAAATTCTTAGAAACACACAAACTATCTATACTGACTCGAGAAGAAATAGAAGATCTCAACAAACCAATTACAAGTAAGGAAATTCAATCAGTCCCCAAAAATCTTTCCCACAAAGAAAAACCCAGGACCAGACGCTTCACAGGGGAATTTTATCATACATCCCCAAAAGAACTAACACCAATCCTGCTCAAACTCTTCCAAAAAATTGAGGAAAAAAGAATGCTACCTAACTCATTTTATGAAGCTAACATCTCTCTAATAGAAAAACCAGGTAAAGACACTACAAGAAAGGAAAACTACAGACCAATCTCTCTAAGAAACATAGATGCAGAAATTCTTAACAAAATACTTGCAAATCAGATCCAGTGACACATTAAAAGAATTATACATCATGACCAAGCGGGGTTTATACCTGGAATGAAAGGTCGTTCAACACAAGAAAATCGGTAAACTTAATACAGCACATTAACAAATCAAAAGGAAAAAAAATAATATGATCATATTGATTGATGCTACAAAATCCAGCATCCTTTCCTGATAAAAACACTTCAAAAGGTAGGAATTGAAGGAAACTTTCTCAGTATCATAAAGGGCATATATGAAAAGCCCTTAGCCAGCGTCATACTTAATGGTGAGAGATTGAAAGCATTCCCCATAACATCGGGAAAGAGACAAGGATGGCCACTGTCACCACTGTTATTCAACATTGTACTAGAAGTCCTAGCTGGAGTGATTAGACAGGAGAAAGAAATAATAAGCATCCAAATAAGAAAGAAAGAAGTACAACTTTCATTATTTGCAGGTGACATAATCCTATACTTAGAAAACCGAGAAATCTGCAACAAAACTACTTGAGCTATTAAACAAATTCAGCAGAATGGTGGGATACAAGAATAGTGTTTCTATACCCAAGTACATCAGTAATGTTTCTATACCCAAGTAATGACCTAGCTAAGGAGAAAATTAGAGGAAAAATTCCATTCAAAGTAGCGACCGAAAGAATCAAGTATCTAGGAATAAGCCTAACCAGAGATGTCAAGGACTTGCACACAGAACATTACAAAAAATTGCTAAAACAAGTTTAAAAATTACCTAAATAGATGGAAAAATATTCTATGCTCATAGACAGGAAGACTGAATGTTGTTAACATGTTGGTTCTGCCCAAACTGATCTACATATTCAATGTAGTACCAACCAGAATCCAACAACCTACTTTGAAGACAAAAGCTGGTTATCATATTTATATGGAATGGAAAGAGACCCAGAATAGCGAAAGATATCCTGAAACAGAAGAGTGAAGTGGGAAGATTAGTACTTCCTGACTTTAAAGCTTACTGTAAAGCCATAGTGGTCAAAACAGCATGGTACTAGCACAAAGACAGAAGTATTGACCAATGGAATAGAATCAAGAGTGCGGATACACTACCAAATCTATGGACAATTGTTCCTTGATAAGGCCCCCAAATCCACTGAATTGGCACAGAATAATCTTTTCAATAAATGGGCATGGAAGATTTGGATATCAATAGTCAAAAGAATGAAAGAGGACTCCTGCCTTACACCCTATACAACAATTAATTCAAAATGGATTGAAAACCTAAATGTAAGAGCCAGTACCATGAAACTTCTAGAATATACAGGAAACATCTTCAAGATCTAGTAATAAGAGATAACTTCTTAAACTTTACACCTAAAGCACAAACAGTAACAGAAAAAAATAGACAAATGGGAACTCTTTAAGATCAAGAGTTTCTGAGTCTCAAAGGACTTTGTTATAAGCGTGAAGAGGCAGCCACTCAATGGAAGAAAATATTTGGAAACCACAGATCCGATAAAGGATTGATATCCAGTGTACACAAAGAAATTATACAACTAAACAAGAAAAGAACCATCAACCCAATTATGAAATGGGGAGAGGATATGAATAGACACTTTTCTGAAGAGCAAATACAGATGGCTAAAAAGCACATGAAGAGATGCTTATTTTCATTATCTATAAGAGAAATGCAAATTAAGATGATAATGAGGTATCACCTCATACCTATAAGAATGGCTGCTGTTAAATGGAAAACTGCAAATATTGAAGAGGATGTGGAGAAATAGGAACACTTATTCCCTGTTGGTGGGAATTTATAATGGTGCAGCCGCTGTGGAAGACAATTGGGCGATTCTTCAGAAAACTAAATACTGAGTGCCTATGACCCAGCAATACCGATACTTTTATATACTCAGAAGAACTGAGGGCAGACATTTGTGTCTGTTCATAGTGACACTGATGTTCTCAGTGACACTATTCACAATTGCCAGAAGATGGAAACAGTCCAAGTGCCCTTCAGCAGAAAAGTGGATAAACAAAATGTGGTATATACATATATAGAATGTTATGCAGCAGTAAGAAGAAATGAGGTCGTGAAGCATATGACAAGGTGGATGAGCCTTCAGGACATAATGCTGAGTGAAATAAGGCAGACAAAAGGAATAAATACTGTATGATTTTGCTATTATGAGTCTAGTAAAGGTAATCTCAGAGGTTACACTGTAGACTATAGCACATCTAGAGGTACACAAAAGCAAAAAATGGAGGAAAGGTTATCCAAAGAGGATTAAACTAAACTCAAGGGAACGGATAGAAGTGATGGTAACTAATTAGCGGGTTTATAAGTAATATTGCCATATTGAAGGTGAATATGATTGAAAGGGAAAGTATAGTGTCATGTATCCCACTGATTTAATCTATAATTATAAATAAGTTCTCTTATGAACTATTTCAGTGGTTTGATAGTGGACAAAGAGTCAGTAATATGAGGATATCAGGGTAAAACTAAAAATGTATGCTATGACCAGTAGTTAACAGGAAGACATTAACAGTACCACAGCACTGCCGGGGCAGCTAATTGACGGGGAGGGACAAGTGATAAAGGGTAGTTTTGATTTCATAGTTGGTGATATTGTTTTTGCCAGTTCTTTGTCATTATGGACCAGTGAAAATTGTCTAAAAGTGAGAGTGCTGCTGATTGTACAACTGAATGAAGATACTATAAGACATAGTTTATTTTGGACATTATCCATGATAACCAATAGATGGAGGGAGCTGAAGGATACAATGACTGAGAAGTACAATGGGGAATGGTAATATATTTATGGGATAGAACATGATGTAACTACAAAAAGGAAGGGTGTTGAGAGGCAGATAAACTGAGTAAACCTGGGGGACAATGTGTTGTGCCAAATAAACCAGAACAAAAAAAACAAGTATATTAAGATCTCTCTCAGAAAATACTTATAAGGAAATGGGAGCCTAGATTGTGGGCCCTTATAGCAGCCATATTTGGTCTGAAGTTGTAGATGTATTTCTGGATTCTGAGATACTGAGCTATATGTGTATCAGGTGGTGTTTCCCTGGAACTTTGTGTAACTGTGACACCTAAGACCCAGAAATGAAGTGCTGCTGCCCTGAAAATTAGCATAGCTATATATAATATTAAGTAACCAAAAAAGAGATCAGGCCTCAATTAGAGTTTAAAACAAAGCCAATCTAGTTGGGTCTAAGTTAGAAGCATGGTAAAAGATGATAGTACATGTACTATAGACCTTCATTTACTGTATGAGAACAAAGGCAGAGAGGTTTATTATGTCTAGAACTTAAATTTTCTGTAACGCATAATCTAAATCAACCTCTTTAGATAGCTCATTTAACCCGCCCAAACTCGTGGAGTCCAGAACAAGAATAAGGCCTTGTACTTCTGTATAGCTTAATATAATACTAGGATACATCTCAGACTATGGTGGGATGTTAATCAAAAAGCATTGGTATAGTCCCTTGAGGGACCAAAGGGGAACTTTACCAATACTCCATATATATAGTTCCGTATATATATATGAAACTATTCAACTCTCCATTTGGGAAACCCCAGGTATTCTCTCAACCACTGGGGACTCCTAAGAAAATAGGCCAAGCCCTGGCTCTTGAGGCTTGCCCTTATGAAACTTATTTCTGTAAGGGAGAAGATAAGACTACCCATAACAAGGCCTAAGAATTGCTTCTAGGAAGCTCTTTGTTGCTTAGATGCAACCTCTCCCTCTAAGCCCAACTCTGCAAGGGAAATTGTTGCCCTCCCCCTTAAACGGTAAAGGCCTTTTCAAGGTTGAAAATGTTCCTAACAACATGGGATGTGACTGCCAGGGATGAATCTGGCCCTGACACCGTGGGATCAACAACACCTTCCTGATCAAAATGTGGAAAAGAAATATAAAATAAGGCATCAGTAACCAAGAGAGATCAAATGGAGTCAAGTTTTCTGGAGGCTACTGTTTATGCAACCATCAGTTAGATAGTTCTAATTCCATGGTTTGCTAAACCCCAATTAGTATCACTCTTGTTAACTCTTAAGAACACCTAGGGCTCTAACTGAGACTATATAAAAGTTTCATGTACTAGGTTTGCCTTCCTGGAACATATAATTTCCTGAGGGTTCCTCATTCAGATAGGTCCTGAAACTCAGAGCAACCAGCCTTTCCAAGATGATCAATTAATTACATCCCCCTATCCTTTAGTGTGGACACCCCTTCTCAGTATGAAAAAGTGCATTGCCCAAAGATCCCTAAAGATTGGGAAGATTAAAGGAGAAAGAGAAGATGTAACAGAGAAAATGGGATTTAACAAACTGAATCACTATATTAATATTCCTTTTAGCCTGTAATGTTTTGTAGCAGCTAGAAGGAAAAAATCTGAGATAGTGGAATGATAGCCCATAACAAACTCTGGGATCTGTTCTGTAACTACTTGTTCAAATGTGCTTTGAAAATTATTGCTTTTTTCTTTCTTGACTTTGTTTAAAGGTTATATTTTACAATAAAAGCGTGCTCAGTGGCAGAGTTCTTGCCTGCCATGCAGGAGACACGGGTTCAATTCATAGTAGCAAATGAAAAAGGCAAGTGACAGAATTAGACATAGAGTATAGTTTATGAATGAAATCGTTTGTTAATATTCTATGTATTTTTCATGTATATGTAGATATGTATGTAAAAGCAAACTAAAATGTCGTAAGAATCACTTATGATTTATTCAGTACCACAGCATAGAAAGCTCAAAAAGAGATCCAGGTACAAAGGTATATGATAGATGTGGTTTTCTAAAAATTAGAGGAAAAAATATGATTCATTTCTCACACCATGCACGCCCCTCCCCAAAAAAGAAAAAAACTAGATTGATAACCACATTAACGTGCTTGGGTTTCAGAAACATAGTAGCAAATGAAAAAGGCAAGTGACAGAATTAGACATAGAGTATAGTTTATGAATGAAATCGTTTGTTAATATTCTATATATTTTTCATGTATATGTAGATATGTATGTAAAAGCAAACTAAAATGTCATAAGAATCACTTCAGAGATATGATTCTTGTACAAAAAGTGTTTAAGTCCAGAGTACAAGGGGAAAACTGCTGTTGCATGCTGTGAGCTATGTTCAAAAGGAAACCATGAGCACTACCACAGCAGCAGCAGAGGTAGATAATAGGGGAAGGGACAAGAGTTAAAAGGAGGTTTAGATTTCCTATTTGGTAAGGCTGTGCTTGTTGGTTTTCTTTGTTGGTGTTCTTGGAAACAATGAAATTATCTGAAATTGAGAATGTTGATGGGCTGTGGACTTTGGGCCCTCTACATGGTGCCTGATAAATGCAGGTGGCTGAAGGATGCACTGATGGAGAAGTAGATTGGCAAACCATGGTGTATACTTATAAATAAAGGCTGTGTTGCTACAAAAAGGAACAATGTCGTGAGGCATGCCAATGATGTGAATGAACATGTGGGACATTTGATGAGACAAAATAAGCCAGAAACAAAAAGACAAGGATGGTATGATCACCTTTAGAAAATGCTTGTAAGAAAACAGGGGCCTAGATTGTAAGCTTTTAGAGCAGACACATTAAGTCTGGAGTGGTGATTATTATTTCTGGATTTTGAGAGGCTGTTTTATATATATATAACCTGATATTTAGAGATAAGAACGAAGCCAAACAGGTTGGAGTTAAAGTAATTCAGAACATTGGGGTAAAGAAGACAGTGTCTTTATTTTATAACCACACATACTCTTTGAGACTGATAGAAGAAAGGTTTATTTGATCTGGAACTGAAATTTTCCGTAGTGCATGATCTAATTCAACCTATCTGTATAGTTCATTTGAACAACTGAAACACAGGAAGCACAGAATAAGAAAGAGGTCCTTTAATGCTATATAGATTACTGTAATGCCTGGATATATCCTAGAGTATATTAAGCAGATAATCAAAAAATATTGGCAAAGTCCCCTGAGGGAGGTGAGGAAGACTATGGAACTATTAAACCTTACCATCAGGGAATCCCTGATACTGTGTCAAACTTAAAGGATACCCAAATCAATAGGCCATGCCCTTAATCATGAGGCTTACTCTTGTGATGCTTATGTAGGTAGCAGAGAAGCTTAGACTACCTATAGGCATGCCTAAGAGTTATTTCTGGAGGACCTCTTGTTGCTCAGATGTGGCCTCACTCTCTCCAAGCCCAATTCTCCAAGTGAAATCATTGCCCTTGCCCCTATGTGGAACATGACATCCAGGGGTGAAAGTCTCCCTGGAGAATGGGAAAGGACTCCCAGGGATGAAACCAGACCTGGCACCTTGGGATCAGCAATTACATCCTGACTAAAAAGGGGAAAAGAAATGTAATTATTAAAGTATCAGTGGCAGAGAGAGTTCAAATAGAGACGAAAGGCTACTCTGGAGGTTGCTCTTACACAAACTTCAGGTAGACCTTGTTACCTATCATAACCTGCCAACCCCCAACCAGGACCATCCAGCCGATCCTAAAGAAAACATAGAGTAACCTTCCAGACACCTACAACCTCCAGATGGGTCCCTGGTCCAGAAAAGTCCTGAAATCTAGGCCAGCGTCTCCAGAACATCAGATAGTTTCATCTCTCTACCCCATATGAGTGACAGACCCTTCCAATATCAAAACTTTAGAATTGCCATAGCCCAAACAACCCCAAAGAGAGGTATGGAAAGATCAAAGGTGATGGTGGAATTATACATAGAAGATAAGACTTAACAAATGAATGTGAATGCTGAATCATTAAATTGATATCTCTTATGGTCTCCAGTATTTTAAGGCAGCTAGAAGTAAAGACCTAAAATTGTAATATTGTAACCCATGTCAAAGTCTAAAATGTGTTCCACAATTAATTGTGGTGCTGTGCTTTGAAATTTATAGCTTTTTTGTATATATGTTATTGTTCACATAAAAAGAAGGAAAGAAAAGTCGATTGTGCTGATAGAAAAGTATTTAAGCCCTCTAGCCCCCTCTGTTCTGGAACAGCTAGAAGGAGAACTATGAGAGCATCGTATGGTAGTCCATGATAAACTCTGGGATCTATCTTGTGACTCTTTTGAGGAGTGCTTGGAAACTACTGTTTTTTGTTTCTTTGCTTTGTGTGTATGTTATACTATACAATAAAAAAAGTTGAAAAAAAAAGCAAACTAGAATGACTTCAACAGTACGATAAAACTCTTGATAGTTTTAGTAATGTGCCTAGTATAGGGTAAATGCTCAATAATATTAACAATTTTTCTTTGTCCCCCCCCCACACTGCTATATTAAAATTACCTTTGATGCCACAGTTGTAGTTCATTATGTTTACACGCTTGCTAATTATACAAGTTTTGGAAAGCCTTCCTCTTCCAGACAACAGGTTACTGCTGAAATCCCTCAAATGAGACCTAGAGCTTGGTTTTCTGGGATTTTATTATATCAGGTTTCCTGAGTTACCTGGGAGGTAATTTTTTTACACTACATGTGCATTTTTATACTACATTGATACTGATAGTAAATTTGATGCATTATAGCACTTGGGCTGTAAGTTAGTGTAACCTTCATTCCTTTGGGAGTTAACTTTCTGTCCTCTACCTCGTATATTACATCTCTTTCCGTTGGCTAATCATCTTTTTGTGCTTCTTTCAAGTAGATTGTAACCAGGGTTATGTTTTCATATATTCTCTAACAAGTTTTCAGTTTGATAATTAGAAGAATGGTATTGCTAAGAGTTTGGGAGTCTGGTCTCATTTCAAGAAAGATGGTACATTTTATTGTTGTTTCATTCTTGTATAAACTTTCTTCACAAAAATATGCAGATACTCTTGGAACATTTCTGACATTTTATTTTGTGTTTGTCTCTATTGACCAATAAACTTGAGGTTTTTTTTTTCCTCTTTAGATGTCTTTAAACTTTCAAGAATGTTTAAAGGGCCACAGGTTTGTCCGTTATATTTTGAACAACATGTGTTGTCAGTTAAATGACTCGGAAAAGTTTTAAAAATGCAGTTGAATAGTAGAAATTTTTCATCCTTTTTTTCCAACAGGATTACAATAAAAAATTAATTTAGTTTCTCTTTGTATACTCGCTTCCTAGAACTGTCAGACAAATTCCAATAAACTGGATGATTTAAACACTAGAGAAATTTATGCTTTTACAGTTTTGTAGGCCAGAAGTCTAAAATCAAGGTATCAGAAGGTATCAGAAGGGTTAGTTTCTTCAAGGCTCTGAGGGAGAATCCATTCCTGTGCCTCTCTCCTAGCTTCTGGTTGCTGCCAGTAATGCTTGGTATTCCATGGCTTATACAACTCTAATCTTGGCTTCCATTTTCACATGGCCATTCCTTCTCTGTTTCTGTGTCTCAGATATGCTTCTGCCTTTGTTTTATAAGGACTTCGTCTTATATGGAGTTAGGGCCCATCCTAAGTGGAAGATGATTTAATCTCAAGATTCATAATGAAAGAACATCTGCAAAGATCCTTATTTGCAATAAGGCCATTTCTACATGTTCTCAGGGTTAGGACCTGGACATATCTTTTGGTGGACCACAATTAATGCACTGTACTCTATTATAGTTTCAAGTAGTTCTTTTGAGCTATCATCTTCAAGAGGTTGTACTAACTGTTTGGCTGGCTTCCTGTCTTTGATATATTTAGGGAATTTCTTTTCAATGATTTTAGATGACCTGATATGATGTGTCTTGAAAAATTTATAGATTTTCTTAATTATTAGTTGTATGTGATATAGCACAGTATCTCTGCTTTTCTCTTCATTCAATTGGTTGTATTTCCAGTATTTGGAAAGATCCTTCGGCCTACTGCCTGCAATAAACTATGTCATTGTAAACGTAATAATCTGATCTCAATATGGGATCATAGAATAAAACCTTTACCTCATTCTGAATCAGAAATAACCTTATGTGTGGGCAGGGTAAGTAATTTTTCAGTGTTGTTTTAAGAGTGCTTGGATAGCACAGAGGAGAAAGATTTTGGGGGGACATTGGGCATATATAAAAGAGAAAAAGGACAAAAAGAGACTGGGTACTATAAAAATGAACTTCATATGCTTTGTAATTTTGCCAGTAGTAATTTATTTATTTATGCAGAAAATTTGGACTATATTTTAATTGCATTTTCATGTGCGATGTTAGCATTACCATAGTAGATCCAAAATCCTTTCATAGAGCAAATAAATTCCGTTTGATATTATATTCTATAAAACAGCTAAAAATAAATTAAAATAAAGAATACACATAATTTTCTATATAGACAGAGATAAGAATTGTAACCCATACCAAACTCTGAAATCTACAACTAATCCTTGTGCTGTGCTTTGAAATTTATTGCTTTTTTGTATACATGTTATTTTTCACACACACAAAAAAAGGTCAATTGTGATGATTAAAAAATATTTATTCCTTCTAGCCCCCTGTGTTCTGGAGCAGCTAGAAGGAAAAATCCGAAATGATGGTATGGTAGCCCATGACAAACTCTGGGATCTGCCCTGTAACTACTTGCTGAAGAGTGCTTTGAAAACTTGCTTTTTTCTTTCTTTGCTTTGTATATATGTTATATTATACAAAAAAAAAAGGTTTAAAAAGAAGGCCCAGCTAGGCCTTGGCAAAATGTGTCTGTGTTTTGTTTTGTTTTTATTAACAGCTATGTTGAGATATAATTCACATACCATACAATTCACATAAGTTAAGAATACAGTTCATGGCTCAGCAGGCAGAGTTCTCGCCTGCCATGTTGGAGACCTGGGTTCAATTCCCAGTGCCTTCTCAAGGAAAAAAAAAAGAATACAGTTCAATGACTTTTAGTATATTCACTGAGTTGTGCAACCATCACTTTAGTAAATTTTAATATATTTTGATCACCCCAAAAAGAAACCTTACACTCCTTAGCCATCACACCTTAATTCTCCTCAGCTCCCCTTTCCCTCCCCCAGTCCTAGGACTTCTGTCTCTATAGATTTGCATATATAATGTGCATTTCTTATTAATGGAATCATATTACTATGTGGCCATTTGTAACTGGCTTCTTTTCACTTAGCATAATGTTTTCAAGTTTAATCCATGTTGTAGCAGTGTATCATTACTTCATTTCTTTGTATTGCCAAATAATATTACATTGTATGTACAGACCGTATTTTATTTATCCATTTGTTAGTCAATGGATATTTGAATTGTTTCTTTTTTTTGTCTGTCACGAGTAACACTGCTGTAAACATTCGTGGACAAGTTTTTGCACGTGAATATGTTTCATTTCTCTTGGTGTATACCTAGGGATGGAATTACTGGGTCATATGATAACTCTGTGTTTAACATTTGATGAGCTGATAGTTTTCCTCCCAGAAGTGTATGAGCATCCACATCCTTGTCAATTTTTATTTTCTGGTTTTATTATTATTATTATTATTATCATTATTGACATACTAACAGTTGTGAAAGCAGTATCTCATTTGTGGTTTTGATTTGCATTTCCTTGATGGCTAATAATGTTGAGGATCTTTTCATGTGCTTATTAGCCATTTGTGTATCTTCACAGAAACTATTCAGATCCTTTGCTAATTTTTAAATTGGATTATTTGTCTTTTCATTGTTAAATTGGAATAGTTCTTTATATATTCTAGATAAATGTCCCTTATCAGATACATGATTTTGTAGAATTGTTCTCCCATTCTGAGAACTATTTTTTCACTTTTTTGATGGTCTCCTTTGAAGCAAATTTTAATTTGTTGAGGGTCCAATTTTTCTATTTTTTTGTTTTTTGTGCTTGTTTGTTTTTTATACATAACAATGTGGATAGGCTTTTAAAATGTCCAGTGTAAAATGTTTTAAAACATAGTTCTTTGAGGGACTTTTGGGGAGAATGGTGAAGTAGGGAGCTCTTGGACTCAATCCCCCCACCAAAACAACTATTAAACAAGCAGGAAGTGTCGGAAACAATTATTTTGAAATTCCAGAAGTCGGAAGAGTACTGTACAGCATGCAGGGAAAAGTAGAAGGAAGAAGTAGATAAATTAGCATAAAGAACTATAAATTGCTCTTTCCATGTATTGGCTACTGGAACCTAACTTCCACTCATGATAGGGTGCCATGGGATCCAGTCCCTGGCTAGCTGCTGGTAAGAGGAAGGATTAAAAATCCTTTTCCCTTTGAACAGGAATGGGCACAGCTGATCACCAGTTATGGGCTTTTGATTAGCAAATTCGGATCAGTGGTTTCCAGCTCTGAGGTTAGCTATTGTTTCAACCAGCCCTGGAGAAAGGCAGCTACAGCCGTTGTTTCAAGCCTTCCTGAACAGGGGTGGAGGCTGTGGAGTTTTAAACATGCTGCATTATCTCTCGGCTACTGGGGACAGTTAATCTAAGGGTTGCATTTGCTGAGCAGGCCTGGAAAGCTTGACTTTGGGATCTGTAGAAGATTTTGGAGCCCTAGCTGATCTCTTCCCCAGGGCAGAGCCCCTTTTTTTGGTTCATGGTCCTGTAATTTGCTGGAAAGACTGATTTGGGAAAAGTACTCTCTCCAGTGACCATTCTTCCAGAACTTGCTCTCCAGGCAAAAGCACAAGATAAAGAAAGGAGTGTAAAAACTATACTGGAGGACTGACGATTTGGGACAAAGGTCTGCTGGCACCACATACCCAGTAGACTGGGATGTGTCTCCTGGGAAACAGAGGGGATAATTAAACTCCTATAAACAGAGGAAATTCAAAACAACTAATAATCAAAAGCTCAGGACAAGATACAAGCTCAGAAAGACAGAAAAAACCCTACACACTACATTCACCTTGAGCAGACCTTCCTGATAAATGTCAAACTAAAAAACTGTTAAAAAGCACCCTCCCCATAAAAATGACAAGTTTCTTAAACATTTTTAAGTGAAAAGAGTAAAAGATAGTATCTGAGAACATTAGCTGGTGTTAGCTAATCTTACTACGTGTTAATTATAGGCCATCTGAATACATTTATAGTTATGTCATTTAAAAAATTATCAGTAAGTGTTTTTTCAAAGATTATTGATAAATACTGATTATTTAAAAACACATTAAACATGTGTATTTTAATGTATTTTATATTTGGCATATTTAAAAATTGTACTTACCTTAGCTTCATGTTTTTTTTTAATTTCCTTTCCAGTTATAAGGAAGGCCACATGGATGAGGAACTAATGGAACCTCTGAAATATGCTGAACAACTTCCTGTAGCTCAGATAATACACCAGGTTTGCTTCACATTTTATTCTTTAAAAAAAATAAGATTTTTAATCTTGGAGAAATAGTTGCATTTGTTAGTTTTTTGGAATCAGTGTGCTATAGCTGAAGGCATTCAGGGCTGTCTATCCCTATTTAGACAACACCTATTACAGCTGGAAGTCTCATTTCAAGCACAATAATAAAAGGCTACTTGCTGTGTAACACTGGAATTCTTATTTAGTATAAAGTACAGGGTAAATCAGAATTATCTTTTGTGCATTCCTTAACGACAAACTTAATTTCAAAAAACTTTCATTTTGAGTCTTGTTAATGACAAGGAAAAAGAGCTGAAAAAATACATTTGGTATAATTTTGAGTAACTGAAAAGAGAAAACAATCTTGCCCTACTTCCTCCACTCCACCCCATTATCAAACCCTGTGAAGTGTAATTCGAAATGTCATATGGGCAATTTTTCCATTTCCAATTATAGTGACTCTATCATCCCTTCTTCCTAACTGTAATCTCAGAGAAGGCAGTGTTATGAGCATTTAGGCTTAGGTTTTATACTGTAATTTTAACAGCATATAACCTCTGCCCTGCTGGGCCAGAGTCTAATAAATTTTAAGTGTTTTGTTGACTAGACTCGAATTACAGCTTTTAAACCTAGTAGATTTTTTCTAACCTTACAGATTATAGTGCACATTAAAAGCCCTTGAATGTCAGAATTTCTTAGTATTTTTATGAATGTTAATTATTGTTGTGAGCTTTCCATATATCTTTGTCGATCAAAACAACTTTTATTTAGCTGCTAAGGACTGATTAGAAGTACTAGTTTGAGGTTTTAAAGGAAACAAGCTTTTACTTTAAAAATATTGGCTATATAGATCTTTCCATTGACATTAAAATTTAATATTAAAATTCTTTGAGAAATTATAAAAATGGTCAGAAATTTGCCCCTCTGGGAAACGCATCTGTGCTTGGTAATCAGGTCCAGTTTATATGTCAGGAATTCCCTAGTGTTTTCTAACTTAAATGACCTAACAGCCTGCAAATGTCACATTTAAAATTCTATCTTCATGCCTGACTCTCAGCATAAATGAATTAAACAGCAGAGCAGGCAGCAAGTCAATATGTTCTTAACAGTAAGAGTGAGCAATGAAACAGTTTGTGGTTTGTTCAGAATAGGTAAATAGAATCTGCACAGAACAGGTTCACCTAGAATAAAATCTGAAACTGGAAACAGAATTAATCTTTACTATGGTTGACCAGATGAAATGTCAGTAATATTTTTATAGCATAAATGAGCAATAAACTACCTGGTTTATGTAGCAGCCATGTTTTTGCTATTTTATGCTGTATGCATTCAAAGATGAAAATTTTTGAAGCTGGTGAAAATTTTAGCTTGTGTTTTTTTTTGTAGTTTAAAATATATTAATTTTAACATCGAATTATAATTAAAATCCTATGGTACCTGATTTTTATAAATTTTGATCCATAAGAATTTTGCATGATAGGGATTTATTTATTTTGTCTTTTTTTTTATTGAATAAAAATAATTCTGTTCTCAATTAAAGGGGCAGTCAGGAAGGGTCATTGTTAATACCAGACTCTTAATGTATTCCTTTTGTTATTTCCCTTTATTGACAATCCTGCAACCCTGGGACTCTTACCATTGGTCTGTTCAAGTGATCTTTAAGAAACATACATGTCATCAGAAATACACTTATAAGCAAATTGTTTGAAAGGAGTTTTTCCTGTAAAAGAATAGTGATTCATTTGTTATAATTAGATTATAAGACAGTCTCACAAATGGCTTTTTAATCCATAGTATATTAAAATTATAATATTTTTACAAAATCATTATTATACTATATAACAACCACCTGTAATTATTTTACGGGAAATGTTTACCTACCCTCTAATTTTCCATTGTGCTTTATCTATGCCTATTTTAAAGCATGTATCATTTCTGTTTTGAAGTCAGTTTTTTATTTACATGTTTTATATTCCCTATTTGATTATCTTTCTTGTCATTCCTCAGTTCTTGATGATCCGTTTGGCATCTTTCCTTGTGCCGTGTTTGTATACATCTGAATGGTTGGCTATGAATATTTGATAGTACCTTAAGAACCAGGAACATCTTTCTCTTTCTCTCTTTATTCTACCACCCAGGCATCAGAAGACAGACTTCAGAAGGAGGCTTTGAGGGAAGGAGCAGGGACAGAGGCTATAATATGAGGAGCAGCTTGAGGAATAGAAGGCAAAGGGATGAGTCTTGGTCGTTTGAGTAATAAATTTCTTGTTTATGGTACTCAAACTCTTTTTAAAATCAGGAACAAGGCAAGATTCTCATTGTTGCCATTTTGTCCTACCAAATTATAATTTTCCTAGGGGTCCTAGAAAATATGATTGTGACTCTTGAAACCCTAAGATATTCAATTATAAATAATATAATTAATAGAATTTGGTAAGATTGTCAGCTGTAAGGTAAATAAAGAGAATGTTTAGCTTCTCTGTATTTGCAGTAAGCACACAGAAATGGCATGGGAAAACTTTTCTTTCCGATTGACAATGAAAAGAACTCTAAAGTGCTTAGAATTAAATTTAGCAGGCAAGTCATAGGACCTATTTAGTAAGAGCCATGGAAACATATATTTTTGAAACAGAAGGAAATACCAAATTTTTGGTTAAGGAAACTTATGTGTCATAAAAGTATAGATTCTTCTAAGTTAGCAATTCCAATTAGAATGGGAAGAATTTTTTTGTTTTGTTTTGTTTTACTGTTAAGGAACAAATCCACATAATTCATGTAGAAGAATAAATGTTTAAGAATAGCCAAAGAAAATATTCAAAGGAAAGGAGTCATTTGCCTTATTAGATATCAGAACATACTCTAAAAAAGTAAAGCCACTATAATCAGACAAATATGATGTGAACAAAGGAATAGACCAATGGAACAATGAAGAGATGTTTTTCAAACTTTATTATAATTCACAGTAAGAAGTATATTTTACCCATATAATGACCTTTTGTGTTTGTGCATGTGTGTGTATGTGCGTGAGTATAAAAACCTGAAATAAAAATTTCATGAAATATTTACTTTTTACATGTGATGTACTTTGATATTTTTTCCTAGTCTCTTTTATAGATATATATTTTAAGTGCTGATTAAAACTTACTAAATTGATTTCACAAGCAATAAATGAGTCCTGACCTGTGGTTTGAAAGACACTGGAATAAAGACTCTAGAAAAAGATTTCACTATATCTTATAACTTAGTATATGATAAAGATAGTTCATTTAGTGGAAATATTTATTATTTGTCTAATAAATAGCATTGGCACAAGGCTATCCATCTGAAAGAAAATAAAGTTAGGCCTCTATTTCATGCCATATATCAAAAAAAAAAAAAAAGGATATATATTAAAACCTAAATGTAAAAAAAGAAAATAGATAAAAACTTTAGAAGAAAATTTAGGCAACTATATGTATAATCTGGAAGTAGGGAAGAACTTCTTAATGAACAAAGAAACCCAGAAGATATGTTCAGCTCCATAAAAATAGAATGTTATATATGATAAAATTATACCAGAAAAAACATTAAAAATAAATATTAGCATCAATAAAATACATTCATAAAGAAAACAGCAGTAAATTATGCAATACATAGAAGTCTTGGAGATTTACAAAAGAAAAACAAAACAACCCAGTTGATGAAAAGATAAAGGATATGAATAACATATTTAAAAAAAACAACAACAAACCTATATGGCCAAAGAATGAAGAAAGAGGCTTAAACTCAGTAAGGAAATGCATATTGCAAAGTCAATGAAATTATTTTATACCCATCAAATTGGAAACAATTAAAATCACATTTTGGAAAACAGTTTGGCAGTTCATCAGGTGATTAAATCTGGAGTTATCATATGACTCAGCTATTACAATCCTAAATTTATTCCCAAAATAAATGATAGCATGTCCGCACAAAATCCTGTACCCAAATGTTCAGAGCAGTGTTATTTGTAATAGCCCAAAAGTGGAAACGACTCGAAAAGCCAAAAAGTAAAAACAACTGGTGAATGTATCAATATGATATATTCATACAGTAGAATATAATTTAGCAATAAAAATAGTGATATATGCTACAACATGGATGAACCTTTAGGACATTATACTATTGAAAGAAAACAGTCACAAAAGACCATGGATTATATGATTCCATTTATTTGAAATGTCCAGAATAGGCAAAGCTATAGAGATACAAAGTAGATTGGTTGCCTAGAGCTTGGATGAGGTGAAGGATGGAGGCTGACTGCTGATGGATACAGGTTTCTTTTTTGGGGTGACGAAAATGTTCTAAACTTGGTGATGGTTTCATAACTCTGTGAATATACTAAAAGCCATTGAAGTATACACTTTAAATGGTTGAATTTTACAGTGTGTGAATTATACCTCAATAAAAAAATTGAAAAATTTAAATAATCTATTTCTGGCACAGATGCTAGAAAAAAGGCACATAAGTACACTGTTGATAGATAAGATTCTTAATTTTTTAGAAGGCCAACTTGCAGTGTCCTTTCATATTTAATGTTTATGCTATTCAGCTCACTGTTTCCACTTATGAGAATCTAGCCTGAAGTACTAATATATAAATAAAAATATTAATGTATAAGAATCTCAGTATAGTGATATTGAAAGTAGCATTACTTTGTGCCCACAAAAACTAGAAAAAATGTGAATGTCCCTCAGCACAGTTGATATAGCGGGTATAGTTTTCAGAAGCTACATTTTAGTAAAGCACATATTTTTCTTTATTTTCTTATCAACTAACCCACTTTCTTCTCCTGTTTCTACCTAAAGGCAAAAAACTTAACCTAGTCATTTTTAGATAAAATTACTCACACACAAGTATTTTTTTCCTTCTTCTACTTCTTTCCAGGGTGATGGAATTGCAGCTCAAGGGATTAAGGGTAACTGACATGGTTTCATGGCACCAAGAGATTCAAGGTGTTCCTCCACTTAAGTGTTATATCGTATGATCTTAGATTACCACCTGTCCCTGACAGTATCCACTGAGGTGACTGATGTGCACAGCATATCCTATAATACTTAACATGTCATCTCTGCACACTTGCTTGTATGTTACCAGAGCGATTAGAAAAGGTTAGAGAAAGAGAACAGAGATATGAAAGACTACCCTTCATTTCCTGTCATTCCATCTTTATTTTCCCCACTTTTGTCTTTTGACTTTACTTTTTTTTCTTCCTCCTCCAGCTGTATTTCTTTCTTCTATTTCATTCCTGACAGCCAAAGGGATATGAACCCTTTCCAAAAGTTGGTGAATTTATTAGGGAAATTAAATGCAGTGAATATCTGACACATAAAAGACATTGGATAAAGATGGTGATCATTGGTTGTCGAACTTAGGTGTTTTTGACACACAGAACGAGAAGCAAAAAGAGTTAAGGAGTTTTCAAAGAGGGTCATAGCTTGTGGACAAACCAGTGTATGATACTCAGATTCCTTTCATAGCCAACAATTATTGTATTTATTAAACATTTCTAAGAAGGAATACAAATTGTAGGATTCATTATATTAACATTTTAAGAAATCTAGTGGTTCTGCAGCAAAATGAAAGGAGTACAAATCCTGGAGAAGAATAAATTGCAATTATTTATGCAAGGGGCATTACTGTATATGAAATAGTAACTAAACTTTTTAGGTATGCATTAAATTTGTTAGAATTTAGAATATTAAGAAGAAATAGCAGAAAATAGATATGAAGACAGTAGTTTTATTAAACTTTTGTGCTTGGTAATTTCTCTTTAAAGGTAGTAGTTTTCCTCTCTGAATTTGTTTACTAAGAAGGCAGGGATAGAACCATCTTACTGAGACAGATAGAGAAAAAAGTGGATGACTTTCTGATATAAGTAAAATTTACATTTACTTCTCTGTGTAAAATTAGAATTAAAATTTTAAATTGATGACTTAATTAGGTGCTTTTATGAAATATTTTTCTCCTTTGTGAAAAGAATTGGATGCAGAAGGGTCAGATAATTTTTTAAAAAAATTTATTAGTAGGTTATTCACTTTATAAAATAATGACAATTAGGTATATAAAAATAGACACAAAGGTTTTTAGAAAGGATAAATATGCGAATACAGATGTTACTTAAACTTTCTTTGATGTAAAATATTTTAGAAATGTACTGAAAAAATCAGTAATAATGATCATTATTATTCAGACTCATCTATTCAGACATGTTATTTTATTTTGTATCAAGAATCAATTTTAATTAGTGCTGCCTGATATTAAAATATTTAGGCCTTGTGTTTAGTTATAGAAGATAGCACTGATGCAAAAATTTAGGTATATCTTACGAACAGAATAGATATGAGCAGAGTAGTATATATATGTGGTGTTCTAGTTTGCTAGCTGCCAGAATGCAACACACCAGAGACGGATTGGCTTTTAATAAAAGGGGATTTATTTTGTTAGTTCTTCAGAGGAAAGGCAGCTAACTTTTAACTGAGGTTCTTTCTTACGTGGGAAGGCACAGGATGGTCTCTGCTGGCCTTCTCTCCAGGCCTCTGGGTTCCAACAGCTTTCCCCTGGGTGATTTATCTCCAAAGGCCTGGGTTGAGCTGTGAGTGCTGAGATGAGGTATGCTGAGTGGCTCTGGCTGTGCTACGTTGAACCCTCTCATTTAAGCACCAGCTAATTAAGTCAAACGTCGTTCATTGCAGCAGGCATGCCCCCTAGCCACTGCAGATGTAATCAGTAACAGATGAGGTTCATGTACCATTGGCTCATGGCCACAGCAACAGAACTAGGTGCCTTCACCTGGGCAAGTTGACAACTGACTCTAACTACCACATAGGGGTTAGATAAATTATTATTATGTGTAGTCATCACAAATAAGGGAGAAAGGGAAGAGTTATTTAAGAAATGATTTTGGGGACAATTGATTAACCATGTGGGGGGAAAGACAAGATTCTTATCTCAATACGTGGAAAAATATATTTTAATTGAATTATAGTTAAATGCAAAAAATGAAAACTATCAAAACAATTAGAAAAAAATGTTGATAAATATTTATGATAAACATGAAAATAATGGTAAAATTGGTATTGAATTTGTAAAAATGTGAAACTTTCTGTACATCAAAATTAAAGGCAGATAAAGTAAAAAAAAAATTCCTTAAAGAATTGATATCTCTCCATATAGAGAGCTTTCACAAAGTGACAGGAAAGAAATTCAATACCCCAATGGAAAAGGAACAAAGAACTTAAACAGACATACCTCAAAAGGTTAAATACAAGTGGCCAATAAACTCATGAAAACATACTCATAATAATCAAAGAATTGTTCATTTAAATCAGAGATAACTTTTTTTTTTGCCTTTTAAATTAAGAAAGATTTGAAAAATAGTAATAGTGATGACTAGGACACTCATACTGCTCGAGGGGTATAAATTAGTAGAAATTGGGGGCAATTTGGGTAATTCATACCAGAACTTACAATTATGTTTATAAGCTAGTCAAATATGGCAGATTGAACATACATGTTTATCTCTCTTTCCTGAAAAATCGTAGTAAAATAACAGTAAAGACATAATATGATGTAAATCTCAAAAGACAAAGAAAATGGACAAAGAGAAAATTGCAGATGAGTACCCACAAAAATTTGAAAGAAGAAAAGTTGTTTAACCAACTTAGCAGAGTGGAAAAAGTGAACCGTAGTTTCCAGCATGGGGGTGGTCATACGAATCATGCCAATTTATATTTCAGACCCCTGGAAAGGTAAGTGCTAGGTACCTCGAAGGCCAGGTGCATAGAGGAAATGAAAACATGATTTAAAGTTTGTTGATATTGCTGTTAGATGCCCTTCCTCTACCCAATATGCAGGCAGTGAAGTATACTTTCCCCACTCTTTCCATCTGAAGACATTAAATCAGAGAAGTTGTGTACTTTGGCATGCCAGTCTAGCTGGGAGTAAAGGTGAGAAAACATATATAAGGAGAAAAATGAAAATTCACTAACTGTGCAGTGAACTCCCCAGTGCCCTTCTCATGTTTAGCTCTCTAAACACCGGTAACCAAGATTATATTCTTCTAGGCTGAAGACTGGAGGATTCTTCCCTAAAGATACAAGTTCAATAGTAAAACAGTATGTATTTTGACATTTACAAGACTGCAATTTAATAGCAAAGTCCCAGTCTATTCACCCCATGGTTACCTCACTGGTTGAAAAGTGCTTTTATCAGTCAGAGGTTTCCAAAGAAACAGCACCAACAGGATATGTGTGTGTGTGTGTGTGTGTGTGTGTGTGTGTGTGTAGTAAGAGATTTTATTTTAAGATATTGACTCATGTGATTGTGGGGACTAGCAGGTCTGAAGCCTGAAGGCAGTCAGGCAGGCCAGAAACTCAAAAAAAGAGTAGATGGTATTGTTTTGAAGCAGGTTGCCTTTCTGGACTCCTCAGGTGCATGCCTTTAAGGCTTAACTGATTAAATTTAATTTTACTTAAAGTTAATTCATTGCAGATGCTAATCCCATCTGCAAAGTACCTCCACAGTTATATCCAGGCCAGTATGTAGCCAAACAACTGGACACTGTAATAGGTTGATACATAAAATTAACCATCACAGGGTGGTGCAACAGTGGCTCAGTGGCAGAGTTCTCACCTGCTATGCCAGAGATCTGGGTTCCATTCCTGGTGCCTGCCCATACAAAAAAAAAAGATTTGACCATCACAGTGCTGGTAATATACAGAGTTTATGGCGGTTTTCTATTGCCTTTTTCTGAGCAATGAAGATGCAACCAAGAATCATCAGACTTTTGGGGAAAGTCTCCATGATGAAAGACAAAGGCCAAAGGCAATAGAAAAAGAGGACTTGACAGATAAAATGCAAGAATAAAAGAAAACTTAAAAATCAAAATAATAATAATGATATCTGCAGAAAAAAGTGAAAGATATTTCATACATGAACAGGATTATCAAACAAAAATGGAATATTCAGAAAACAAGAGCTCTTGGAAATTAAAACTATGAGAGTAGAAATAAAAAACTTCAATGAAAAATTTGAAGGCAAAATTGAACAAATTGCTTAGAAGATAGAACAAAAAGACAAAGAAGGAAAATTGAGAGAAAAGATGAAAAAAAAGAGAAATAGCTCTTGGGATTGGCAATTCTCCAGGGTCTCTCACATTTCTGTAAGTCTCATGACAGAGGATCTGACAGTCTTTTGTTCTGGCCTGTCTTGTCAAGAATGTGTTATGGTGAATAGACTTGGAAGATAGAGATAGTGGCTCCCTCAGAAATAAAGGACAGATTTGTTTGCTGTCCAGTGTGATAAAGATAATGCCTCTGTGATAGTTAGGTTCAGGTGTCAACTTGGCCAGGTAATGGTGCCTAGTTTTGCTGCTGTGGACTTGAATCATTAGCCTGTGAAGCTCATCTATGGCTGATTACATCTGTAGTTGGCTAAGAGAAGTGCCTTCAGCAATGAATGATGATTAATTTAGCTAGCTAGAGGCTTAAGAGAGAGAGGTCAGAAGCGAGCATAGAGCATAATGCAGCACAGCCGAAGTGGCTCAGCATACCTCACACCTCGGAGCTCACAGCTCAGGTTAGACGTTTGGAGATGTAGAAAGGAATCACCCTGAGGCCATTGGAACCCAGAAACCAAGAGAGAAAGTCAGAAGATGTCATTGTGTGCCTTCCCATGTAACAAAGAACCTCAGATGAAAGTTAGCTGCCTTTCCTCTGAAGAACTATAAATTTTTAACTAAATAAATCCCAGTCCATCTCTGGTGTGTTGCATTCTGGCAACTTTGGCAGATTAAAACAGTCTCCCTCCAGAGCAAAGTTGGGTAAATTTGCTTGCAGCCTCCTCTAAAAGATTGGGATTTCTGAATCTCATTAATTCTTAGCTGTTACATAAACTTACTGTGTGTGCAGCATTTACCTGGACCCACCACTGTTATTACCCTCATCGGACTTCATGTTGTAAACATGAAGCTTATGTTGCTGTGAGTAATATAATCCTTTGTTTCTGACTCAGGAGTCTCATGATTTTTGCCTGCAAACATGAAACTGTCTTGCTGACTTGTTAGCTTGCAAATACCTTAAAATTTCAGACCCTTCGTAGTTCTAGGCAATAAATGATGAGGGCCAACACCTGACTAATAAAATTGCCTAAAAAAAAAAAAGACAGTGAAAATGGAGAGGAGGATATTACTAAAGAAATAAAACAAGAGCACTTCCAGAACTGAATGGTTCACGAAATGCTCAATGAATAACAAATAATGAATAACAAATAGACCCAAAACCAGAGACCATCTTTGTGAAATTTTAGAACATAGAGATAAAAATAAGACTTTAAAATCTTCTAGGCAGGGGGTACAAGGGTAGTTCAGTAGTAGAATTTTTGTTTGCCATACAGGAAATCCGATTTCGCTTCCGGGTCCATGCATTTGCCGAAACACAAACCAACTAACAACAACAACAACAACAACAAAAAAAAAAATCAACAAATAGTACTGTGATGACGGGATACATGGAAAAAAGAATGAAATGTGACCCCTGCCATACAGCCTACCAAAAAAAAAAATCTTCCAGACCAAAAAAGCTACAAGGAAAGAAATGAGTCAGAATGTCTTCAGACTTCTCAATAGCAGCATTGCAAACGAGAAAGGAATGGAGTAATATCTTCAAAATTATGTGAGAAAATAATTTCCAATTTAAGATTATATTTATTGCTAAATTATCCTTTAAGTATCATGGTATAGGAAATATATTGAAAGTCTCAGTAAATATTTTTACTGATCCTTTTTCAAGATGCTGCTAGAGATGTGCTTCTATAAATGAAAGAGTAAACCAAAAAAATCTGAGAACATATGCTCCAGAAAACAAGAGATTGATCCAGCAAGACAAGAAGCTAAGTGAAATTCCCAGAAAGAAAGACTTAGGGTGACAGCTGTGTGGAGATTTAACAAGCAAAGCATACAAATCAGGGCAGGGTGATGGAAGACTCCAAAAATGGCTGTCTCTGGAACCAGTGTAATTGATGGTAAATTACATTAAGTGTTTGACCATAGTAAGATAATTTTTAAAATTAAGAGTAGATTTAGTAAAAGCTACACTGAAAATTAAGCAAACAGGAGAATTAGGTAACTATTAATCTCAGGGAAAATGAAAGTCAGAGAACAAAAGATATAATCAGAGTACATTTGTGGTTAAACTACAAACAACAGTTGGATAGTTATAAAAATGAAATAACTGACTGTTTTAACTTGAAGCTATGCATAAATGTAAAAGGAGGGTGGGAGGTGGGGAATTGAAGGGGGGAGGAGAGAATGGTAGTGTCAAGAAACAAAATTCTCCTCTTGTATAGAATATCAGTGAATAATGTCTAAGATTGAAATAAAATAATAAATAGTATATGCGTTTTTTTCTAGAAATATTGGAGGTACATTCATAGGAAAAATAATTGGGGACGATTGCCTCTATAGAAGGAGAATTGGGGATGAGGTGGTAAGAGGACAGCTATTGTTTCTTATGAGATTCACATTACTTAGCTTCTAAAACAATTTTCAGGTAGTAGTTTGATAAAAATAAAATGAGAAGCAATAAAGAAAATTCGGTGATGACAAAAGTTAATAAATCTCTAGCCAGACTAACCAAGAAAAACCCCAGATGACATAAATGACCAAAATTAAGAATGGAAGAGGGGACATCAGGACAACGCCTCCAGAAATTAAGAGGATTTTAAGTGAGTGTTAGGACCTTTATGCCAGCAGTTTAGACAATTAAGATGAAATGGAAAATTCCTAGGATGATATAAATGCTATGGTGATTGAATTATGTAGTCCAGGAAGAAAAAAAAAAAAGATACTTAATCGTAATTTGCTTTCCTGTGGGTCTGAACCCATTACAAATAGGACCTTTTGAAGATGCTATTTTTAGATAAGATGTGACATAACTGAATGAGGGGGGTCTTAGTCCAGATTACTGGAATCTTTCATAAACTGAAAACATTCAGACATTACCGGAGAAAACCAAGGGGAAGAGCTGGATGTAGGTTATATCACTGGGAGCCTGGAAGAGAAAGGAGAGGGCAGTGCCACCTAACATAAAGCACAGATTTAAGCCAAGGAACCCCAAGGCTAATGGCAACCTGGCAACAGAATACTTTAATATTCAGGAAGAATGTAAACCTTATTGATATGTAGATTTTTTTTACTTCTCCTAGCCTCAAGACCATAAGCCAAGAAATTCCTATTGTTTAAGCAAACCTTGTAATAGCACTGGCAAAGTAAGATAAATACTGTTCTAGTTTGCTAGCTGCCAGAATGCAGTATACCAGAAATGGGCAGCTTTTAAAAAGGGGAATGTAATAAGTTGCTAGTTTACAGTTCTAAGGCCATGAAAATGGCCCAATTAAAGCCAGTCTATAAAAATGTCCAAATTAAGGCACCAAGAGGTTACCTTCACTCAAGAAAGGCTGATGATGTTCAGGGTTTCTCTCTCAGTTGGAAAGGCACATGGCGAACATGGCATTGTCTTCTAGCTTCTGGTCCAGGCCTCTTGCTTCATGAAGCTCCCACAGGCGCATTTACCTTCTTTATCTCCAGAGGTCTCTGACTGCATGGGCTCTCCTCATGGCTCTTGTCATTCTAAAGAAACTCTCTCCAAAACATTTCCTCTTTTAAAGGATTCCAGTAAACTAATCAAGACCCACCTGGAATGGGTGGAGTCACATCTCCCTCTAATGAAAGGTTGATACCCACAATTGAGTGAGCCACATCTCCGGGGAGGTAACCTAATCAAGTTTCCAATATACAGTACTGAATAGGGATTAAAAGAAAAGGCTGCAGCCACAAATGGGTCAGGATTAAAACATGGCTTTCCTAAGGCACATGATCCTTTCAAACCAGCACAAATACCAAAAATTCATTAAAAAAGAAATAGCGATTCAAGACAAGCTCTATCATAACACTAGCTGTATGGTTGAGAAACAAATGCCACAGTCTAAGTTCCAGTTATAACACATTAAGATATCAAAATATCCAAGTTTCAACAAAAGGTCACAAACCATACAAAGAAATAGGAAGTGAAGGCCAAGGCAAAGGAGAAGATTAAAGAATTAGAAACCATCCATTAGGAGAATCAGACCTGGAACATATCAGACAAAGACTTTTGAAAAAAGAGTCCTAAGTATACTCAAAGAGGTAAAAGAAAACATGGGCAAAGAACTAAAGGAAATCAGAAAAAGACTGATAGTTGAATCCAAAGAGTTTATCAATAGAAAGATAGGAATTATGAAGTGGAACCAAGCAGAGCTGAAGACCACAGTAACAGAAATTAAAAATTTTCTAGAGGACTTCAACAGCAGATTGGAGCTGGCAAAAGAAAGAATCAGAGAATGTGAAGATAAAACAATTGAAGTAATTCAATTTGAGGTGCAGAAAGGAGAAAGGATGAACAGAGCCAGAGGAACCTTGGGAAAATATGAAGCATACCAATATAGGCATTATGGAAGTCCTAGAAAAAGAAAGAGAGAAATGGGGAGAAAGAATATTCAAAAAATAATGACTGAGAACTTCCCAAATTTGATGAAATCGTGAATATACACATCCAAGATGCTCAACAAACTCCAAACAAGGTAAACCTAAACTGACCCATGTCACATCATATTATAATCAAACTATCAAAGATAAAGAGAGAATCCTGAAGGCTGCAAGGGTGAAGCAGTGTGTCACATTGAAGGAACCCTCAATAAGATATGTGCCCATTTCTTCTCATCAGAAACCATGAGGGCAAGAAAGAAGTAGGAAAACATTTAAAGTGCTGAAAGCAGAAAAATTGTCAACCAGAAATTGTCTATTCAGCAAGATTGTCTTTCAAAAATAACTTTAAGCCTCTTGATAACCACAAAGAAAATATTGGAGTATAATGCAAACTCAGAGACAGAAATTAGAGTACAAATTCTTGAGTACAAGTTTAAGGCCTTCAACTGATTGGATGAGAAAACTTCATATTGCAGAAGGCAATCTTTTTTGTGGATTGCGCATATAAACAGCTATAGAAAAAACCAACTGACTAATGATTTAAATACAGGCAGTACCCTTACTGCAGTAGTCAAACCAGTGCTCACTTGACCCATCAACATAACCTAGCCAAGTTGACACATGATATTAACCATCAGAGTAGTCTAGCTCAATAGCCTTTACCCTTCTTCACTGCACTACATTATGCTAGGAAACCATCAGTTCCATGGTGTGAACTAAGTGAATAATAACTGTATCCAAATCTGCATGTAGATTTAGATTCAGTTAGTATCTCTTTTGGTCGTAACGATTATTGTCTCCATTTGTGAGATTCTCTCTTTACCTCCTCAGCCTGTTCCTTTATTATCCAGGAAAGCATCATACATCCATGTATGATGTAAACATCTTGATTAGAGACCTTTTGGTAGACGCTTTCCTGGAAGTTAAGATGTGTTTGAAATTCAATCTGAGACTTGATATAATGAACCATTTTATCTTCTTCATTAATTTAAGACTTTCCATTAATTTAAAGCTCTGTGCAAACAAAGGCACAAATTCATATATGCTTTAGAATACTTCAGATTAACTAAAATGTAAATATCAAGGAATACTTAGCCTTGAAGATATGTTATGGCTTATTATCCTTCTGTGTTCCTAATTTATATTCAATCTTTCTCTGGATCTCTATTTCAATTATAAGACTTCTAATTCTTTAATATTTTTGGTAAGATTGACAGATTGCAAGTTCTTTATATTTTAAAGCATCTCTGTACACTATACATGATGGTGATACAGGGTAACCTTAGTGTCATGGTTAGGGACAGGTGTCAACTTGGCCAAGTTGTGGTACCTGTTCATCTGATTGGGCAAGCGCTGGCCTCTCTGTTGCAATGAGGACATTTCATAGGATTAGGTCATGATCACGTCAGCCACATCCACAGCTGATTCCATTTGTAATCAGCCAAAGGGGAGTGTCTTCTGCAATTAGTGATGCTAAATCCAATCATGGGAAGCCTTTTAAGGAGGACTCAGAGGGGACAGGTTGCATTCCTGCTTTGGCTGGTGAGCCTCTCCTGTGGAGTTCATCCAGGCCATCCATTGGAGTCATTGGCTTCGCAGCCTGCCCTGTGGATTTTGGACTCTGCATTCCTACGGTCACGTGAGACACTTTCATAAATTTTATATTTGCAAGTGTTCCCTGTTGATTCTGTTTCTCTAGAGAACCCTAACTAATACACTTAGTATTCTCTCTTTTTTTTACATGGGCAGGCACTGGGAATCAAACCCATGTCTCTGGCATGGCAGGCGAGAACTCTGCCTGCTGAGCCACCGTGGCCCACCCCTTAGTATTCTCTTTTACTCAAACAGACCGCACAAAAGATTACTATAGAACTATGTATGCTTTAAAGTTTCAGTTTACCGGAAAAAAGTACAGGCAGTATTGTTGCCAGGTCCAACCTTAAAACATAAATGATTATCTTTAAATTGTTGTTTTATTTATTCTTTGTTATTCATTTTTAGTCCTAAAGGTAATTTTCCCAGTATAATTAGTTCGTATTTAGTATTCTGGTGTGTCCATTGTCTATCTTTAGGGGTACTCTTGGCATTTGGGTAGGAGAATTCTTCCATTGTGCAGAAATTGTCTGTGCATCACAGGTTGTTTGGCATCCCTGTTCCTCCAGATGCTAATTACTAGGAACACTACTTAGTTGTGATATCAAAAAATGCCCTCACCATTTCTGAATGTTTCCTGCAGAGCAGCACCACTGCAGGTGATTATTTGTAGTGTCTACCCATAGAATCTTTTATTTGTATAGCCCAGTCTCTTAATCATAGAATTGTGATACTTTAAAATATGTATAATTGAGATTCTCTTCTCACTGTTCCACATTCTGAGTTATGTCTTGGACTCTGCAATCCTAGCTCCTGTTAAATGTGATATGGATGGGTAGTTTTTCAGTTCTTTGTTACTGTCTATGATTACTCTTCAAATCCTATTCTACTAGCATTTTAATGTTTTTCTGTTCTACCAATGACTACCCTTTATAGCTAAACTTTCCTAAAGTTCGATTGAAATATCTATCAGTTAGGAAATCTCTGATACCTTCTTTTTGAAAATGTGCCTATTGAATTCTAAATATCTGGAAACACATTAAAAGGGTGTTGAATCCATATCACTCTCCCTGCCTAGGGACTAACTTAGATTACTTTGAAATCTTATAAAGCCTTCCTTAACCATAGCAATTGTAAAACTGAAGTGAAAATAATATTCTACTCATTTTTTTTCAAATTATAAGGCAAGTAATAAAAATGGAACTACTTGAAGGTCATGAACTATTCTTTTAATATCAACTGGGATATGTCTTTAAATTAATGTAAATTAACCTCAGCTCTCATTTATGACTTATGGTAGTCACCTCCAAAAATGTCACTTCTCAAGTAATAAATGAAATAATAGAGCTGTTTTAAAATAGTGATCAAGATATCAATAGTGATATTTCATCAACTTTGTGTGAGTATGAAAATTTTCAGTTCATCTATCAATTTATTCTCATAGTTTCTGATATATTGAATTTTATATTAAAACTGAAAAATGTTAGCCTCATTAGTCTTAAAATATTTCAAAATAAAAACAAATAGATTCCTAACTGTACCAAATTTTAAAAGATATTTTAAAAGGAGAATATTTGATGTTATAAGGAGGCAGTGAAATGGGCCTACTCACAAATTGCTGATGAGATATATGATGGTACAGCAGCTTTGAAAAGTAATTTGCCAGTGTGTGTATATTTGTAATTAATAATAGTAATTTCACTTCTAGGATTTTATTCAGTTGAAAAGAATTAGATTAGGACATGTTCTAGTTTACTAGCTGCCGGAATGCAACATACCAGAAACGGAAGTTCCTTTAACAACAGGAATTTAATAAGTTGCTAGTTGACAGCTCTAAGGCCGAGAAAATGTCCCAATTAAAACAAGTCTATAGACATGTCCAATTTAAGACATCCAGGGAAAGATACCTTGGTTCAAGAAGGCCAATGACGTTCAGCGTTTCTCTCTCAGCTGGAAGGGCACATGGTGAACATGGCGGCATCTGCTGGCTTTCATGTGGCTCTTCCAAAAGGGACTCTCTCCAAAATGTTTCCTCTTTTATAGGATTCCAGCAAGGAACTCCACCTTCAGTGGGTGGAGACACATCTCCATGGAAATCATCTTATCAAAAGTTACCACCCACAATTGGGTGGGTCACATCTTCATGGAAATAATCAAAATGCTCCCACCCAGCAATATTGAATGAGGATTAAAGGATATGGCTTTTCTGGGGTCCATCACAGATTCAAACCAGCACAAAGGGGAAATTTGATAAGTTGCTCGTTTATAATTCTAAGGCCAAGAAAATGTCCCAGTTAAAGCAAGTCTATAGAAATGTCCAGTCAAAGGCATCCATCCAGGGAAAGATACCTTGGTTCAGGGAGGCCAATGACGTTCAAGGTTTCTCTCTCAAGTGAGAAGGCACATGATGAACACAGTCATGGGTTCTCTCTTGGCTGGAAGGGCACATGGTGAGCATGGCATCATCTGCTATATTCTTCTCCTGGCTTCCTATTTCATGAAGCTCCCTGGGAGGCAATTTCCTTCTTCATCTACAAAGGTTGCTGGCTGGTGAACTCTGCTTCTTGTGGCTGTGTCGTTCTGCTCTGCTCTCTCTGAATCTCTTTCTCCAAAATATTTCCTCTTTTATAGGACTCCAGTAAACCAATTAAGACCCACCCAAATTGTTGGAGACACACTTCCATCTAATCCACTTTAACAACCAGTCTTGATTAAATCACATAAGAAATGGCTGCCTTTACAAAATGGGATTAGGACTAAAACATGGCTTTTCAAGGGGCCATGCATCATTTCAAACCAGCACAGGGCATAAAGATTTATGTTTTAAAATGTTATGCTCATTACAGCATTTCTTAGGAAGCAGCATGATGTAATAGAATGACATTGCAGGATATTTGTTGAATGAACTGGATTTGATTTACGCTTCACTATTTAATAACTGTCTGATCTTCAAGTCTCTTTATCTTTCTCTCGCAAGCCATACACTAGAAATATAGTGGTGGTGGTGGTGGTGATCAAAACAGCCTGATAACAGTCAGGACAGTGATAACTTCATCTGCATTAAATGCTGCTGACTTAATCTAGTAGAGTCCCTTTCCTATTTCCCATAGCAGATGTTCCAAATGTTTGCCACAATCTTCATGCCTCTATCTCACCTCTATTATCTTTCATTCTCAGTTTATGACTTAGCCTCCTACATCTGGAGAAAATTGAAATTATTAGGCAAAAACTCCTTCTGCATACCTTCCCTATACCTTCAAACTTATTTTTATTTTCATGACTTCATTAGTCTTTTATCTTTTGTATCCATCTTGGAGGAAGAAGTATATGAATTGTAACAAGGGTAACCTTATGTTCTCCGTCAGTGACATTGCTCCATCAGTTATGCCTTTCTCTTGTCTTTATGGTCTCTCCATTGCTGACTTAGGTGTCCTTAAAAAAATAGTCTCCCTCATTTCTGCTTTCCCTTCAGGCATCATTCTTTTTCCTTCTTTAATACCAATAGCACTATGTCTCTCAGTGATGTTTTAAAAATAAATTAGCTCTGCTCATGTGGCACATTGAATTATGTACCTTAGAAACACATGTTCTTAATCTTAGTACATTCCTGTGGTTGTGAACCCACTGTAAATAGAACCTTTTGAAGATGTTTTTATTAGTTAAGGTGTGGCCAACCAAGTCAGAATGTGTCTTAATCCTATTATTAGAGGCCTTATAGAGAAGGCTCAGAAGGAAAGCCACAGGAAGAAGCCAGAAGTCAGCAGAACTGAAGGAGACAAGAGAATTCATGTGGAGCCATCCCCAGAACATCACAGTTTTTGGAGAAGAAGCATAGCTTTGCTGTTATTTCAATTTTGAACTTCTATTCTTTCAAAACCATGAGCCAATAAATTCCTGTTGTAAACCAACCCATTTTGTGGTATTTGTGATCACAGCTGGGAAAACTAAGATCATTTCTTCACTCTCACTTATTTCTCAACCTACTGTATTCGAGCTTCTAGCCCAGATAATGTTCTTATAACTGTTCTCTCAAAGTTCACTAAAATTTCCTAATTTTTAAAATCATCTTAATTCTCAACTACTTTATGATATTTGGCACTCTTAATCAATCGCTCTGTAACCTTTTTTTCTTTACTCTTGATCCATCATCGTATACTGATTTTCTTCCAAACTCTCTGATCACTTCTTTTGAAATCTTTTGCTGATTTCTAACTGGATCTCTCTAGGATTCTATTTTATATTTGTACTGTACATACACTCCCTACTGTGTAATCTGTCCTAATGGTTTCCAAATATCACTTATATGCCAGTGACCCCATCAAATGTCCTGACCTCTTTCTTCAGTTGCAGAACAGAATTTCTCTCTCTATAAGACAGCTCCACCTGGTTGTCTCACAAGTATCTCCAACATGTTATCTAAAACAGAATCCACCTCTTTCCTAAATGGTTCTTCTATTATGTTTTATATCTTAATTAATGATGCTTTATCTTCAATCATGCAGGTTCAGAAACTTGGATTTTTTTTTTTAATATTTCTTTTTCTCTCTCTCTCTTGCTCTCACTCTCGCTGTCCCTCATACACACACATTATCCATATATAAATCCTTTTTAATTCTCTTGCTCCCAAATTCACCTATTCTTTTCCCTTTTTGTTGTGTAGCTGCAACCAGGTGCAAAACATCATATTTCACAGTTAAATGATCATCATCATCGTCATAAAATAATTAGTACCATTGAAGAAGGTATTATCACTCCCACTTTACATGTGAATAAATTAAGGTTCATAATGTTTAAATAACTTGCCTAAGATTTTCCAGCTCATAAGTGGCAAAGCCAGAACTTGAATCTAGGTCTTTTAAAGCTCCACACCTATGGTTTTAACTATTATGCTGTACTTCCTCATTATGAATATTTTCAAGTTCTAACAAAGGAACTTTGTCCCCAGAAAATTTGATAAAATTCCCTCAACAAGTGGAGGGAATATTCTGGTTAATTTTGGAGAAAGTAAATATCAACAAATTTAGTTCAATGTTTGGCAGATGCATATTTATTTATTTAGGAATTGGCCTGAAATAATCCCTCCAACATGTTTGGTATTTGCAAACTGCAGCAGCACCCCACTCCTGGTACCAGAATCTGTTCTAGTTTGCTAGCTGCCAGAATGCAAGGGGAATTTAATAAGTTGCTAGTTTACAGTTTGTCATGGTCTTGTTCATGTGTCAACTTGGTCAAGTGGTAGTGCCTGTTTGTCTGGTTGGGCAAGTGCTGGCTTGTGTTTTGCTATGAGGACATTTCATAGAATTAAATCATGATAATGTCGGCTACATCCGCAGCTGATTCCATTTGCAATCAGGCAAGGGGAGTGTCTTCTTTAATGAGTGATGCTTAATCTAATCATTGGAAGCCTTTTAAGGAGGATTCAGAAGAGACAGGTTCTCTTCCTGCTTTGGCAGGCAAGCCTCTCCTGTAGAGTTCATCCAGGCCCTCCTTCAGAGTCGTCAGCTTCTCAGCCTGCCCTACAGATTTTGGACTCTGGGTTGCTATGGTTATGTGAGACAATCTTATAAATTTTATTATATTTACAAATATTTCCTCTTGGTTCTGTTTCTTTAGAGAACCCTAACTCATACAACTTGGTATCAGGAATGGTTCTTAAGAAACAGAATCTTAAAAATGGGTTTTTATGAATGGTTTTCTACTCTGACTATACTCAAAGGCACTAAGGATTCTGATTCCTATAATCAGAATGACACTGCCAATCCGTGGAGTGAGTTGGCAAAACAGATAGTCAAAATATCACCATTCAATTCTTCTGATACTTTGCTTGTATGAAGCCAGGCTCTGAAGGATAATGTTTTTGACACCTTTGCAGAATTTTGTGGAAATAGGAGGTATAGAGATGTTGGCTGGTTTTTGTTAAATACACTATATACATTAATGAGTGAAGGAGATGGGCTTAAGGCTTCAAACAAGAAGCTTAAACGCTGTCTGACAGATGGAGAGGTTTCTATAAGTGTCCTGAAGGAAAATCTTATTTCCTGTAGCTGTAGACTTGAGATCTCCAAAAATCAGACTCAGAATCTTATTGTTAGAGTAGCAATTTTACAATGTAAACTGAAATCTCAATCTTGCATGATGTCTGCCTTTAAAGTGAGAGCATTGATTGGAAAGGAGTGAGACCCTGAAAAATGGGATGGTGACATATAGATTGATAATGATGTTGGTAGTGAGGCTGAAACCCTGGGTCATACTGAGTACTCTCTAGATAACCCTGTAAAAGTCTGCCCTGAGAACATAGCCACCCCACCTCCAGCCTGCCTTGAGGAGTTGGCCACCCAACCTCCACCAAAGAGATTAGCCCTAGAGTGATTAATCCTGTTTCACCAGATGAAACTGCAAATGAATGCCCTGAAGCAAATGGCTTGGAAGATACTTCTGATTCTTTTCATGACCCACCCCCACCACCCCTCATTTCTTCTAGACCTATAACTAGACTAAAGTCCCAACAGGCCCCTAAATGTGAGGTACAAAGTATCACACATGAGGAGGTACATTATACTCCAAAAGAACTGTGTGAGTTTTCCAATTTATATAGACAGAAATCAGGTGAATATGTGTGGCAATGGATTTTAAGGGTGTGGGATAATGGTGGGAAGAATATAAGCTGGATCAGGCTGAATTTATTGATATGGGTCCACTAAGCAGAGGTTCTGCATTCAGTGTTATAGCTCAAGGGGTTAGAAAAGGCATTAACAGTTTATTTGGATGGTTGGTTGAAACATGGATCAAAAGGTGGCTGACATTACCTGAGGTTGAAATGCCAGAACTTCCCTGGTATAATGTAGATGAGGGGATCCAGAGGCTTAGAGATTGGAATGTTAGAGTGGATTTATCATGCAAAGCCTGCTCTTACATCCCAGGAATGTCCGGAGGATGCACCTGTTACCAGAACAGTGAGAAATAAATTTGTGAGACTAACACCATTACCCCTGAAGCGCTCTATAGTTGCACTTCTCTGTAGGTCAGATATTACTGTAGGAACTGCTGTCACTGAGCTGGAATCCTTAAATACAATGGGGATGATGGGATCCCAACTTAGCAGAAGCCAGGTGGCAGCACTTAATCGCCAAAGACAGGGTACATGTGGCTATTATAATAGACAGCAAACTCAAAGCAGGAGTCAAAATTATATGACTCGCACAGATTTGTGGCATTGGCTAGTAAATCATGGGGTACCTAGAAGTATAATAGAAGGGCAGTCTACTAAATTCTTGTTTGAGCTGTATAAACAAAAGAGTTCTAGGTCAAGGGAACAGAAGTCTAACCTGAATTACAAAAACACAGAGTCACGGCCCCTTAACCAATTTCCAGACTTGAGACAGTTTACAAACCCAGAGCCCCTCGAATGAACGGAAGGCCAGGTCCCTTTGGGGGAGGACCCTGTTACAGTGCCACAAATTTATACTGTTAATGTTCCTCCAAGCCTTCCTCAAGGAGACCGATGGCCTTTTACCAGGGTAACTGTGCTTTTGGGAGAAGGAAATGATCAGATATTTTAGGGATTATTAGACACTGGTTCAGAAGTAACATTAATTCCAGGGAACCCAAAACGTCACTCTGGTCCACCAGTCAGAATGGGGGCTTATGGAGGGCAGGTGATCAATGGACTTTTAGCACAAGTCCATCTCACAATGGGTCCAGTGGGCTCCTGGACCCATTCTGTATTTGTTTCCCCAGTTCCAGAATGCATAATTGGAATAGACATACTGAGCAACTGGCAGAATCCCCACACTGGCTCTCTAACTTGTGCAGTGAGGGCTATTATGGTGACAAAGACCAAGTGGAAACCACTAGAACTGTCCCTACCTAGTAAAATAGTAAATCAGAAGCAATACCAGATTCCTGGAGGGGTTGCAGAGATTACTGCCACTCTTAAGGACTTGAAGGATGCAGGGATGGTGATTCCCACCACATCCCCATTCGACGCTCCTATTTGGCCTGAGCAGAAAACAGATGGGTCTTGAAGGATCACAGTGGATTATCGTAAGCTCTACCAGGTGGTAACTCCAATTGCAGCTGCTACAATTCCAGATGTGGTATCATTGCTTGAGCAAATCAGTACATCCCCTAGTACTTGGTATGCAACTATTGATCTGGCAAATGCTTTTTTCTCAATAGCTGTTAGTGAGGACCACCAGAAACAATTTGCTTTCAGCTGGCAAGGTCAGCAATATACTTTCACTGTCCTACCTCAGGGGTATATCAACTCTCCAGCCCTATGTCATAATCTTGTCCACAGGGACCTTGATCATTTCTCCCTCCCACAAGACATCACACTGGTCCATTATATTGATGATATCATGTTGATTGGACCTAGTGAGCAAGAAGTAGTAACTACTCTAGACTTACTGGTAAGGTGTTTGCATTTCAGAGGATGGGAGATAAATCCAACAAAAATACAGGGGCCTTCTACCTCAGTGAAATTTCTAGGTGTCCAGTGGTATGGGGCATGTCGAGATATCCCTTCTAATGTGAAGGATAAGTTGCTGCATCTGGCCCCTCCTACAACCTAAAATGAGGCACAACGCCTAATTGGTCTCTTTGGGTTTTGGCAACAACGTATTCCTCATTTGGGTATGCTACTCCAGCCCATTTATCGAGAGACCAGAAAAGCTGCTAATTTTGAGTGGGGACCTGAACAAGAGGAGGCTCTGTGATAGGTCCAGTCTGGTATACAAGCTGCTATGCCACATAACCCAGCAGATCCAATGGTGCTGGAAGTGTCAGTGGCAAATAGAGATGCTGTTTGGAGTCTTTGGCAGACTCCTATAGGAGAATCACAACACAGACCCTTAGGATTTTGGAGGAAAGCCTTACCATGTGCTGCAGATAACTACTCTCCTTTTGAGAAACAGCTTTTGACCTGCTACTGGGCCTTAGTAGAGACTGAACGCTTAACCATGGACCACCAAGTTACCATGAAACCTGAGGTGCCTATCACGAGCTGGGTGTTATCTGACCCACCAAACCATAAAGTTGGGTGTGCGCAGCAGCACTCCATCATAAAATGGAAATGGTATATACGAGATGGGGCCAGAGCACGTCCTGGCACAAATAAGTTATTTGAGGAAGTGGCCCAAATGCTCATGGTCTCCACTCCTGCCACATTGTCTTCTCTTTCTCAGACCAGAGCTGTAGCCCCTTGGGGAATTCCTTACAGTGAATTGACTGAGGAAGAGAAAACCTGGGCCTGGTTTACAGATTGTTCAGGACGATATGCAGGTACCACCTGAAGTGGACAGCTGCAGCACTACAACCCCTTTCTGGGGTGTCCTTGAAGGACAGTGGTTAGGGGAAATCCTCCCAGTGTGCAGAACTTTGAGCAGTGCACCTGGTTGTTCATTTTGCTTGGAAGGAGAACTGGCCAAAGGTGCGTTTGTATACTGACTCATGGGCTGTTGCTAATGGTTTGGCTGGATGGTCAGGGACTTGGAAAGACCATAATTGGAAAATTGGTGACAAAGAGGTCTGGTGAAGAGATATGTGAATAGACCTTTCTGAGTGGGCTAAAAACATGAAGATGTTTGTGTCCCATGTGAATGTGCACCAGAGGGTGACTTCAGCAGAGCAAGGTTTTAATAATCAAGTGGACAAGATGACCTGTTCTGTGGATGCCAGTCAACCTGTTTCCCCAGCAGCTCCTGTCGTTGCACAATGGGCTCATGAACAAAGTGGTCATGGTGGTAGGGATGGAGGTTTTGCGTGGGTCCAGCAATGTGGACTTCCATTCACCGAGGCTTACTGGCTATAGCCACTGCTGAATGCCCAGTCTGCCAGCAGCAAAGACGCATACTCAGCCCCTTATATGGCACCATTCCCTGAGGTGACCAGCGAACTACGTGGTGGCAGGTTGATTACATTGGACGACTCCCTTCAAAGGGGCAGTGATTTATTCTAACTGGAATAGACACATACTCTGGATATGGGTTTACTTTCCCTGCACACAATGCTTCTGCCAAAACTACCATCCATGGGCTTACAGAATGCCTTATCCAGCGTCATTGTATTCCGCACAGCATTACTTCTGATCAAGGAACACACTTCACAGCAAATGAAGTGTAGGAATCAGCACATGCTCATGGAATTCTCTGGTCTTACCATGTTACCCATCATCCAGAAGCAGCTAGAGTGATAGAATGGTGGAATGGCCTTTTGAAAACTTAATTACAGCACCAACTAGGTGGCAATACCTTGAAGGGCTGGGGTAATGTTCTCCAGGAAGCTGTGTATGCTCTGAATCAGTATCTGCTGTATGGTGCTATTTCTCCCCTAGCCAGGATCCATGGGTCCAGGAACCAAGGGGTGGAAATGGAGTGGCACCACTCACTATTACCCCTAGTGATCCACTGGGAAAATTTTTGCTTCCTGACCCTGCGACCCTGAGCTTGCTGGTCTACAGGTTTTAGTTCCAAAAGGGGGAGTGCTTCCACCAGGAGTAACAACGATTCCATTGAACTGGAGTCTAAGACTGGTACCTGGTCACTTTGGGCTACTCTTGCCCCTGGACCAACAAGCCAAGAAGGGGATTACATTACTGGCTGGGGTGATTGACTCTGACTATCAGGGGAAAATAGGACTGCGACTTTACAATGGAGGTAAAGAAGAGTTTTCTTGAAATATAGCAGATCCCCTAGGGCGTATTATAGTATTACCATGCCCTGTCATTAAAATCCATGGAAAAATGCAATAGCCCAATCCAGGCAGGACTACCAATGGCTCTGAAACTTCAGGAATAGAGGTTGGGGTCACCTCACCAGGCAAAGAACTACGGCCAGCTGAAGTGCTTGCTGAGAGTAAAGGGAACATGGAATGGGTAGTGGAAGAAGGTAGTGATAAATATGAACTCTGACCACGTGATCAGTTTACAGCAACTAGGACTGTAATGCTGTGTTTTTCATGTTGTACTATTTAAGTTGTAAGATACCAAGTTTAAGAATGAATATTACCCAAGTTCTTGTACCATATTCTGGAGAGATTTAGTGTGTTTCCAGTTATATGCAGGACAGTTGAATATGGTTAGGTGAAAAAAAATGTATCTTTTATTGTTTTTTATTTAGAAATTAGGTATGGTTTGAGGTGATGAGTTTAGCTACCAATTTGACAAGGGGTAGACTGTCATGGTCAGGTTCATGTGTCAACTTGGCCAGGTGGTGGTGCCTGTTTGTCTGATTGGGCAAGTGCTGGCCTGTCTTTTGCTGTGAGGACATTTCATAGATGATCATGTTGGCTGCATGCACAGCTGATTCCATTTGTAATCAGCCAAGGGGAGTGTCTTCTTTAATGAGTGATGCTTAATCTAGTCACTGGAAACCTTTTAAGGAGGATTCAGATGAGACAGCCTCTCTTCCTGCTTTGGCCAGTGAGTTTGTCTAGACCTTCCATTGGAGTTGTCAGCCCTACAGCCTACCCTACGGATTTTAGACTCTACATTCCCATGGTTACATGCAATACTTTTATAAATTTTGTATTTATGAATAATTCCTGTTGATTCTTTTTTTCTAGAGAACTCTAACTAACACACAGTTCTAAGGCTGAGAAAATGTCCCAGTTAAAGCAAGTATATAGAAATGTGTAATCTAAGGCATCCAGGTAAAGATACCTTGGTTCAAGAAAGCTGATGACGTTCAGGGTTTCTCTCTCAACTAGGAAGACATATGGTGAACATGGTGATGTCTGCTAGATTTCTCTCCTAGCCTCTTGCTTCATGAAGCTCTCTCAGGGGCATTCTTCTTCATCTCTGAAGTCACTGGCTGTTGGACTCTGTAGTTCTTGTGTCTCTGCTGCTCTCGTCATTCTCAAGCTTTCTCCAAAATGCTTCCTCTTTTAAAGGATTCCAGTAAAGTAATTAAGACCCACATGGAATGGGTGGAGTCACATCTCCCCCTATTTAAAAGTTAATACCTACAATTGGGTGAGTCACATTTCCATGGAGATAACCTAATCAAGTTTCCAACCTATAGTGCTGAACAGAGATTAGAGGAAATTGTTTGCTCCCACAAGACTGACTAGGATTAAAACATGGCTTTTCTAGGGCACATAAATCCTTTCAAACCTGCACAGCTCCCCATTACTGTGGGCAGCCTAATAGAAAGTAGAATGACCAAAGTGGCAAGAAAAATGAATGTCAAAGAGCCTTGATAGTCACTTATTTTATGAGTGGATTGTGAATACTTGAGAATTAGCTACACACAATGCAAACAATCAAATTAAAAACAACTAGACAAATACATATTTCTTCACAAGTCAAAGTAATTTAGAGTTTATCACATTTAGAAAGCAAACATCCCTAAGGAATATTAGACATTTGGCCCTTTTTATTTATTTTGAATATTAAGATAGTCGATGTTAATTAACTTCATCCCTTTGTATTAAAGTTTCATTATCTTAGTAAGAAAAAAAGGCTTCCTGAATGGTGTTTTTGATGGATAGAGGATATATTATAAAAAGTTTCCTTAAAAATTTTGTAAATAATAAAGACTTGTGAAATATGTTTTATGATGGATTTTCATTTTATTAAAGAGATACCAGGTAGAATCATAATAGTTCTAAATTGAGTTTTGATCTTTTAAAGTATATTATGATTTTATAAATGTGTCAAAATATAAGGAATGTTTTCATTTTCTATGTTGTGTCATGCCAAAATGTGTCACATAGCTTTTGATTTGTTCTTAGATGTTATGATTATATTTGTCTTAAGAGAAATGTATAAACTGTAATATTAGGGAATAAATGTGTTTTGGTGGAGAATTGTTGGATTTTGAACAAATGTTGACTTCCTGGGGGTTGAGGTAAGGTAAGGTAAGCACAACTGAAAGTGGGGAGGTGGTCCCACTGGGAGCTGCTCCTTTGCCAGTTCCCTAAATGTTCATTTGTACCTATTGTTAATTTAGAAAATCTATACAAGAAAGAAGAAGACACACTGAACATTATACTCTGGAAAAATTAGACCCAGATCATTTGTGTCCCATACAGCCTGTGCTTTTGTTAGGAAGATTTTAATTTATGGTGCCTTGAGGTATGTTGAGGTCTTAGCAAAAATAAATAAATGGGAAGAGGATACATTATTGCTTTTATCAATTGGCTGTCAATGGTATATGCCCACTTTAATAAACTTTGCATCAGTCAAGCCCAGAAATTCACCAAAAGCAAGACTAGAAGCTCCACTGAAAATGTAGTTCAAGGGGATCTCTTCTATCTAATTGTTTGGATATGGACAAATGAAAATACAATTTTCTTCCACTTCATGTTATATACTTGGCAGTGTTCAGACTTCCAACAAATAGAAATAGTATTAGTAGGGGTTATTTAATCTGTCATCTAAATGGACCTGAAATCACCTTAATTTGCTTCCTGCTAAGAGTTGAGGTTATTCACTTTAAGACTTATACATGCATGTCAGAAAAGTCATATTTTATATTAATGAATCAGCATGTTTAGTTATAAATTTTTAATGTTCAGGGTTAACTTTCATTTCATTGTACCAGTCACATTTGGGCAGTAATTAGTGCATTATTATTATTTCAGCTATGTCTGAATATAATTTCTAATATCTTTTAGACAAGTAAAGATTCTTCTTTCAAATATTTGATCTACATTTGGATGTATTTATCAGTTTCTATTAAAGATTAGCTTGTGTGCCCTTAAAAGATATGTTCAGGTCCTAAGCCCTAGTCCTATGAATATGACCTCACTTGGAAATAGGGTCTTTGAACATGTGTTTAATAAAGATGAGCCAAATTGGATTAGGTGGGCCCTAATCCAGTATTACAAGTATCCTTATAAGAAGAGGGAAATTTGGCAACAGATGCAGACACATGAGAAGGCATGTGACAATGAAGGCAGAGATTGAAGTGCTGCAGCTGTAAAACAAAGAACACCAAGGATTACCAGAAAACCACTAGAATCTCGGAAGAGGAAGGAAGGATCCTATCCTAGAGCCTTCAGAGCGAGTATGGCACTGCTGACACCTTGATTTCAGACTTCTAACCTCCAGAACTGTGAACAAAAAAGTGGCTCAGGAAACATCAGAGTGCCTAGTCAGGGTAGCTAATTGTTTGATTTTGTTTGTGTATCTTTTTAATTTACCAGTGCTATCTCCAAGATTATTAATACCTTTGAAAACAAAATATATCCATGTTACCTCATTTTGATTACCTTAGGAGTTTCTAGTTTAAAATGTGCCAATAGACATCTTAATCTTGTGGAATAATTAGACTTAATTCTGTTTTAAGTGATGTTATTACATCTATAATATTGCTAGAGAGGGAGATAATAGTCATAAATAGATATGTTGAGGCACTAATTAAAAATCTTTCTTCTGCTAAAGAGCTATTTATTCTAAGTAAAATTATTAAAGTTTATGATAGAGTAGATTAAATAAGCATTTCAATAATTAATCTTTAGAGTTTCAGACTTCTTGTTTTACTTCTTTCTTTACACATCCCAGTTGGCTGTTGCTGCTAAAAATAAAATAATAATTGTAATAGCTTATAAAACTTAGACTGCTATCTTTACCTATTATAAAAGAAGAACAGGTCTATTTCAGAGTATGTCATTGATTAAACCATGTTAAGGGCTTTTAATCATGGGAAAGATCATTACAAGCAGAGTGTGGAAAAATAATTATAAGATTTGGTTTTGTTGTGCAAATATGTTAAACGTTTTCATAATTACTACAGTTACTAAAAGTGATTACTTTTGTTAAAAATATTTTTGTCAAACTTCATATGATTTATTTTGAAGGGATTTAGTTTGTAAATTTTTAGGTTTGAGCAAATGATGTTCAAAAAATTAATTTGATTGAAATGAACTTCCCCCAAGAATGACATCAGTTAAGCACAGGGGGAGGCTTACTTATTTGAGACTGCATATGTCAAAAGAGAAGATGCCAATCCTCAGACTTCAACACTTGAAAGCATTGTGTTCTCTTGGAAGAACTACATTAAAGAAATTAACATAAATTCTTCCCAAAATCAAGGAGTTGGATTTTGACTTATGCTTCAACAGAAAGTAACAAAAGCCCATATAGTAACTTACATTTTTTCCTTAACTATTTAACTATTTAAAAACAATTGTATAATTCAGAACAAGCATTATTTATTATCAGGATTTTAGGGGTTTTTGTATTTTTTGGGGTTTTTTTTTGTAGAGTATAAAATGTAATTTACATGTACTTTTTGGATTTCAGCTAGAGTAACTTGTGCTAATTAATTAGTTGACATTTTTCATATGTGAGTGAGAAAATTTTCCTAACGTTTTGAAATAATAATAAAAAAAATCTAAGGATATACTGATTCCTTGCTGCTTTTATAGAATCATATTATCTCAAGGTTAGAAGATCCTCCAGACTTGTTTTAATCCAGCCAATCCATGCATCTCTTAGATGGCATTGTCTAATATAGATTAAGAGAACTGTAAATGAGAGAATCGTCCTTTCACACTGCTCACAGTAACCCTTTCTATCTTTGGACTATTCTATTAGAAAGTCCTTTCTTATATTTAATTGAAAAAAAAATTTCTCTGTACCTTCCATTCTTTGGTTTTAGTTCTAGCTCTAGAGGCTACATGAAACACATCTAATCCTGGTTTCCATCAGCCAAGAGGTTATTACTTTTCTCTTCAGCTTTCTGAGATTCAGACTTAAGGAAGACATGGTATAGTGGAAAGAGTGAAGACTCACTTTGGTGTGAGTCGGCACTAGATCCTGCTTATTATTAATAATTGTGTTACCATGGACAGTTTACTTACCTCTTTTAGTCTAGTTCTTCATCTTTAAAATGGTATTAATAATACCTTCTTCAAAGAATTGTTGCAAGACAATGTATATATAAAGTACCTACCCATGATCACACCAACAAATGTTGGTTCTTAACACTTAAATGTTGACTCTTTCCTACTGTTTTCTTCCTTCCCTCCATCCACATTTAGAAGAATGTATTTAGAAGCACAGTTTTATTGGGGCAGAGAATGTGTTAGAATAAGGATACAACAAAAGTCACTTAGTTACTCAATGCCTAATTATTGGGAGGAGAAAATAGGTCAGTATTTACACCTTTCTCTAAATCCATTGAGTTTGGCAGTAAATTGTGTTGACTGCTAATGATCAAATCAAATGGAAAATAATGTTCTTGTGCACATTTTTTTGGGAATTTAAGTATAAGTTAGCTCTAATATCTGCTTGCTATGCAAAGGAATATTATAGACATTCTCTAAAGAGAATAGCCAGAATCCCATCTATCAAAGAACTTTTACAGAGGAATTTTCCTTCTACTTGTAATTATTTTTATAGTTTATTAATTTACTGTTAGTCTGTCCCACTATATTGTAAGTTCCAAGGATCATGTCTGTTTTTGCTCACTATTGTACCCCAATACCTCATGTAATCCTGGTATATGGTAGGCACTTAATTAATATTTATGGAATGGATGAGTCACTGATCTATGGTAAAACTGAATATATAGGTAGAAGAAATTCATTTAACAAGAATAAAACTAGATAATATACATGAAATACTTAGATTTTTTTAAGTATGCACCTATTTCATTGTTTTTGTAAGAGACACAAATTCCAAGCAAACGTGCTAATATAAATCTGTACATTAAAAAAACAAATTTCTTGTATATGTTATATTTCTACTATGCCATTTAAATTCATATTCTTACTTATACCTGTGGGATTTACATTTGCTTAACTCTGAGTTTCCCATACTAGGTTCCCTGAAAAGCTGATTCTACAGGATGTTGTTAGTGGGTAAAACAAGAATTTCATAGTAAAATAAGTTTGTGAAATGCTTAGTTAAAAATTGCATGCTTCTTTGCTGTAGGATTTGTTCTCATCTTTACTAAACTGATGGATATCATGAAGGTGTCAGATATTTAAAATACCACTTGATTCTGTCTTGAAGAATGCTTAAATGTTTCTTGTGTAAGTATAAACACTATAAAAATTCTGACTAAAAGATAAAATCACTAGCAAATTCCCTAGAGCAAGAGTGGGTAAACCACGGTTCACAAGTTAAATCAAATCTGCCACCTGTTTTTGTAAATAAGGTTTTATTGGAATGCAGCCAAGCTCATTCATTTACATACATTTAAGGCTAATTTAGCACCACAAGACAGAGATGAGGAGGCAGAGTTGAGTAATTGTGACAGAAATTTTGTGGCTCAGGAAACCTAAAATATTTACTTTCTGACCCTTTGCAGAAAAAGTTTGCTGACCCCTGCTGTAAAACCCTGACATATTTTCTTTGTCAGCATTATTATTTACAAAAATGTCTAATTTATAAAAATTCTACATACATCTTAACTTTTATTTCAAAAAGTACAGACTTTTACCTTTTCTGTCAAATGTGAGAATGATCTTTTTCATGACCTAAACATAAATACAAAGCAGCCTATGTTATCAAACGTTACTACTTTTAAAAGGAAAATATTAAGCACATTTACAAGCCACTTAACCCAAGTGGTTTTTGCATAGTAGGCCCTCAGGGAATATTTATTATCAATGAAAAATCTAGAAAAATAGAAGACAGAATGCAGTATGTTTTAGTTTGCCCGGCTGCTATGACAAATAACACACAGTGGGTTGTCTTAAATAATGGGAATTTTTTAACTTGTGGTTTTGTAGCTACAGGACATCCCAAAACAAGATTATCAGCTAGTGGCTGCAAAAAGGAATGAAGTTGTAACTAGGTGAATGAAACTTAAGGGCAGTATGTTGAATAAAATGTCAGAAACCAAAAGACAAATATTATCATGCTCATTCATTTTGATTAACTATAATATACAGACTCGGAGAATTGAAGTCGAGAACATGGGTTATCAGGTTGGGCCTATTGTAAAGGTTCTTAGATTGTAAGTTTTTACAGAAGTCACATATATTTAGGAGTTGTAACTGTTATTTCTAAATTCTGAGACACAAAGCCACTTGTATATAACCTGGTCGTTTTTCCTGAAATTTTGAGTATTTGTGTGACACCTGAGACTCAAAGTTAGAGCTCTGAAGCTATGAAAGTCAGCATTACCCCGTGTAGCAACTGTTAAAAAACTGAAAAAGTGATCAGACTTCATCTAGAGATATGAATGAAACTGATCTGGATAGGACTAATGTAAATCAGAATACTGGATAAAGGATGATAGGGCCATATTTTCAAACTTCAGCCTCTGTGCAAGACCAAAGGGAGAGATGTTTATTTGGTGCAAAATTTATATTTTGGGTAACACATTATCTAATCTAATGCATTATCTAATTCCATGTAGTTACAGTGGAACACTGTAATTACTTAGAATCTTGAATTGGGCATGAAATCTTGTTGGCTTGCACAGGTGAGTGTGATGCCCCGATATATCCCAGAGTCATTTGGGCAGAGAATAAAAAAGTATTTGCAAAGTCCCATTGGAGGATTAGGGAAAAAAAGGAAATATTAAATTTCTTCATCTGGGGAATTCCTGATATTCTTGCAAGCAGTGGGGACAATTCAGTAGGCTGGGGCTTGCCCCTATGAAGCTTGTTCCTTCAAAGGAGAATCTATTCCTACTGATAATTATGCCTTAGAATCACTCCCAGGGGAACCTCTTTTGATACTCAGATGTGCCCTCTTTCTCTAAGCCAACTTGGCAGGTAAACTCACTGCCCTTCCCCCATGTTGAATGTGACTCCAAGGGGTACATATCTCCCTGACAGTGTGGGACCTGACTCTCAGGGATGAGCCAAGACCTGACATCATGGTAATAAGAAAACCTTTTGACCAAAAGGGGGAAGAGAGAAATGAGACAAAATAGTTTCAGTGGCTCAGAGATTTGAGTCGAGAGGTTATCTTGGAGGTTATTCTTATGCATTATATGGGTACCCCTTTTTAGTTTATAATGTCTTGGAGTGGCTAGAGGGAAGTACCTGAAACTGTTGAACTGTGTTTCAGTAGCCTTGATTCTTGAAGACTGTATAACTATATAGTTTTTATAATGTGACTTTGTGATTGTGAAAACCTTGTGTCTGATGCTCCTTTTACACAGGGTTATGGACAGATGAGCAAAATAATAATAATAATAAGGATAAAAATAAAGAACGGGAGATAAAGGGTAAAAATTGGGTAAGTTGAAATACTGTGGGTCAATGAGAGGGAGGAATAAGGAAGATGGAAAGTATGAGTTCTTTTTTCTGGAGTGTTGCAAATGTTGTGAAAATGATCATGGTGAAGAGTATACAACTATGTGATGATACTGTGAGCCACTGATTGTATAATATGATTGGACTGTACGTGTGTGGATATTTCTCCATAAAAATATATATTTTTTTTAAAAAGCATGCTTTCTCCTCCAAATCTATAGCCTTCTGGTACTGGCTGCTAGCATTCCTTGAGGTTTCTTTGCTTTCCTGTCATATAACTGTATCTTTTCTTCTTCTGAGTTCCTGCTGACTTCCGTGGCTTTCTCTTTGTAAAGGCTTTAATGACCCAGATTAAGACCCACCCTCGTTCAGTTTGCCACTCCTTAACTAAAAACAACATCTTTAAAAGGTCCTATTTACACAAGTTCTCACTCACAGTAATACTGATTAAGATTAAAAACATATCTAAATTGGGGTGCAAAATTCAACCTACCACACAGTATAAAGTGACTCTTCATTTCTACCTTTAAAATAGAATTGCAGAATTTTGAAAGCAGCTGTCAACCTACTAGGAAAGCATTTTACTTTTCTCACATATAGACATTAGATTTTTACATGTTAAAGATGCTGAAAACGATGCGACAATGTCTTTAAATCTGTTAATATGCACTTAAAAATATCCTTTGCGGGCAGGCCATGTTGATTCAGCAGGCAGAGTTCTCACATGCCATGCTGGAGACCAGTTCAATTCCTGGTGCTTGCCCATGCAAAAAAAAAAAATCCTTTGCTACCTGGAAATAAATGCTATAAGGATTTAAGGATTAACATCGCCCCCCCCCCCCCCGCCACTCTCCCACACACACACACATAAAATAAATTCTGGTAATTTTAAGGTAACCATTTATCTGTAAAATACAGATTAGGGTATGTGTATATGGGAATAAATTATCAAAAGTGCATATTGTGACAAGGACCTCACCACTCTAGGCGGTTGTGCCAGTGTAAAATGGAGATTGAAACAATTACATATGCCTTCATATTTAAACTATATCTATACTTGACCTTCAGTAGCCAGGAGAGCAGCACACTATGGGATAGTCGGAGCATGAGGCCTCATTACTCCTTAGTCCCTTCCCTGGTTGATACAGCAAACTTTCCTTTCCCAGTTGCACTCCCAGAATCATAAGATCAACTTTATCCAGTATATGTTCTGTAATTTACTAGTCTTACATATAATATATAATATCTGTGGGGTTAAGGGAGTTGCCTGGCGGAAGAAAAGTCTGGATATATTCCTACAAAGAAATTCTACTATTTAATAGTGGTTAAAAGCTTATATTTTGAAATCCATCTAAACTGTGTTTCAGTCCTAGCCAAAAAAAAAAGCGTTAGTAGTTAGTTTATTCATATTTAAGATACGATAATAAATGATGTCTAGCTGTTGTTGTAAAAAATGTATATATACATATAGATAATGTGTATGAAGTCTTACTGTAGATTAGAGATTTGGGTCAGCATGCCATAAATGAATATTATATTTGTGGGAACTGGCAGTTTTTGTAGCAATTCTTAATTTTTCTTATCTGTAAATTTATATAATACTATTATCTGCCTCAAAGACAATGTTTTAGCTATTGGAAATTCTTGGAATAATGCATTGCATGTGATAAACAAAAGTGTTCAGGCATTATTAATGCAGAAGCAGCTAAGAGTGTCTGCATGACTCTCTTGGGTTCTCTTTTGGACTTTCTGATCAGTTTGGATCTCATTTGTTTGAGACCCAGATGGTAAATCCTTCTCCTCATTATAGACTGAGTCTCTCCTTCTTTCCACATCCATTAGGGATGTGGAACTTTTCTGTAAAACTATTTTTAAAATGTGTGTCATTTTTACTACTTGGATTTAAAATTGGATAAGGTGATAGTTTGAATCTTTCAAGGTATAATTGTCAAATTTATTGCCATAAAGTTATTTTTATGTCCTGTTATTCTTTTATTGTCTATATTGTCTGAAGTGATAGCTCTATTTCATTTTTCTTGTCTCTTTTTTCTTATTCCATTATGTAAGAAGTGTATCAGTTTTATTGACTTTATAAAGAAGTAGTTTTTAGTTATTGTTTTTTCCTTTCTTTTATGGATTTCACTCTCTGTCTTTTTTATTTTCTTCCTTCTCCTTACCTTGGGTTTTATTTGCTCTTTCTTTCCTAGATTCTTCAGGTAGACTCTTAGATCTCTTTTCTTTTCTAGTACAAGCATTTAAGGCTATACATTATCTCATGGAGCCTTGTTTTATTTATATGTCATACATTTTGAAATGTTTGTATTTTCATTTTTATTCAGTTCAAAATGTTTTCTAATTTGCCTTGTAATTTTTTCTTTGCCCCATGGGTTATTTCAGAGTTTATTGCTTACTTTCCAAGAATTTGGGGGTTTTCCAGTTATCTTTTCTGTTACTGATTTCTAGTTGAATGCCACTCTGGTAAGAGACATACTCTGTATGGTTTCCTTTTTTTTTAAAATTTATTTGTTTTTATTATTTTGTAATTTATTGAGACTTGTATTATAAGTCAGAATTTGGCCTATTTTGTTGAATGCTACATGTGTTATTGTAAAGAATTTATATTCTGCTGTTAGGTGGAGTAAACAACCGATTATGTCAGTTTGGTTGATAGTGTTCAAGTATTCTATGTTCTTACTGTTTTTTGTTTACCTGTTCTATCAATTCTGAGAATGTGTTGAAATCAGCAATTATAATTTTTCCTTTCAGTTTTATTAGTATTTAACATTTGCTAATTGTATTTGGACATTTTTAAATTTATTACTTTCAAGGGAGGGAAATAATATATAATCAAGATATGTTGATTACCTTAGTATATTTAAAGCTTATGAGACCTTGATGAGATTTAGAAATTAATATCACAAAGAGATACAAATGTAGTGGAATCACACCCAAAAGTTAACTATCGTTTGAGATATAAACCAAGTACTATTGGTATACCAAGGAGAAAAAATTCATTCTTACTGAGTTATGATGACAAGTATGATATCACCAGGGAAGTGATATTTGACCTGAGTCATAAGGGATAAATAGACATGGAAGAGCAGAAAAAAATGCTTGAATATTTCATTCTATTTACTTCTATTTTTTTTAATATAAATTCATTATTCCACCCAAGGAGCAAGTATCAGATGTAATAATGAATAGTTTCATTTACTGTTAATTTATTGTTTGCTCATCCAAGTTTGGCAATTTTGTAAATTAGTTTTCTTTTTCTTTATAACAGATTGCTACAAACTTAGCAACTTAAACAATACCTGTTTATTATTTCACATTTTCCCAAGGGTCAGGAGTCTTGGCACAGCTTAACTGGGTCTTCTGTTCAGGATCATACAGCCTTTAATTAAGGTATCATCTGAGCCTTTGGGGCGTTCTTTAAAATTTGCTTGCTATTGGCAGAATTCAGTTCCTTGTAACTATAGGACTGAGGCTCTCAGTTTCCAGAAACTGCCTGCATGTTCCCTGTCACATTCCTCTTCACAGTGTGGAAATTTGAATCTTGAGTAAGTTGCTGTATGGTGCATCGTGGGAAAACAGGCTTAGGTACAACAGAAGCTTACAGCAAATGACCACTTTGTTACACAGCACAAAGAATCCAAAGAGCATGGGAAGAAATTCCACCGTGGCTGGTCTCCCTGGAAGGCCAGCTGCTCAGATCTGGGTCAGTGGATGGCAGCTCAGCATGCCCTACTTCTTGTGGAGGTTTGAGACAAATCTGTTCTGCCCAAGGATGGGATATTTATACATCCTAGGGGGAAGGGACCCTGCCACTGAGCAAAAAGCAGGTTTCAAGCAACCTTTGTGCAGAGTTCTTAAACTGATAAGCAGCTGGAACTGCTACTTCCCAGGTTTAAGGAGCGTTAAACCATTCCATTAGAACTAACACCTCCCTAGGGATGTAGAATGGAAACATTGAAACATCTGCATTAAATAGAAATTGGGGTGGGTAGGTGAGGGCTTGGAGATGGCTGCTAGGTGTGTCTGTGACTTTCCCAGCGTCCAGATCAAAAGGAAAGTGTGTCTGCTGCTTCTAATCTCTCTGACTACTCCGGTCTCTGATATCCTTTAAAGGGATCATCTGATTTGATCAGGCCTACCCATAGTAATCAACCTGTTGATTAACTGAAAATCAACTCATTAAAACCTTAATTGTAGGTTCTAAACTGCAGAGTCCCTCTGCTTTCTCTTTATGATGCAACCCAATCACAGGAGTGATATCCCATCATATTAACAGGTCCTGTCTATACTCAAGAGGAAGTTGCCTTAGTTTCCTAGGGCTGCCATAACAAAGTATGACAAACTTAGTGGCTTAAAACAACAGAAATATATTGCCTCCAGTCCTGGAATCTGGAAGTCTAAAATCAAGGTGTTGTTAGGGTCATGCCTCCTCTTAAACCTTTAGGGTACAAACTGTTCCATGTCTTTTATCCTGACTTCTGGCAGTGGCTTTCTGGAAATCTTGGCTTCTGTGCCTTTTCCTTCTGTCTGTGTCCAAATTTCCTTTTCTTATAAGGACACGAGTCGTATTGGATACATTTGGATTAATAATATGACCTCATTTTTACTTGCCTAATTCCATCTGTAACAACCTATTTCCTAGTAAGATTATATTCTGAGGTCCTAGGGATTACGAAGTACTTCAACATATCTTTCTTGGGGATACAATTCATCCATAACAGAAGAGATTATACAGGATATATGCTTTTCATTTTTTGATTATGGCTGTTATTGTGAAAGTTAAAAAAAGAAGAAGAGTGTATTTAATAGCAATCAGTACAATATCTTAATATACAAAATGTCATTTAAAAAGAAGTTCTAAGAGGGCCACAAATTAACTTACAAAATATACAGTAATATGAATTTAACTCAAATACAACTCTACTACAAAATGGTGTAATTATAGCAATATATCATTTTACTGTAAATAAGATCATTGTAGAATGTCTAAAAAGTTGTTTTAGAAATAGCAATGTTGTTATACAGCAGCAATATCATTACCTTTATTATATTAGGTTGCTGTCATGCTATTCATGTGTCATGTTACTTTTTTTAAAGTAGATGTCAAGTACTAAACAATACCATTGCTGTGTATCTCCTAATTTGAAAACAGTGAGTATATGAAGATTTTTCTAGGTAGAGTCTTTTAATCTAAGTTTTTCCTGCACATACTCTTCTCCCTCTAAAAATTATTAAAGAAACCCATGCTCCTTGTAGAAAACATATTGTGAACAGTATAGAGAAGAGATTAAAAACCACCCATAATCCTACTTCCCCTAGAGAAACACTATTAAAACTTTAGTATATTTACCTTCTTCAAATATTGTTATAGAAATCAAGATCATATTTCATATTTAAACTGTATCTTGCTTTTATTTCCTTATTATTAAGTTATAAGTATCTTTCTAAAACATTAAAATTGTTTGATAATCTTTTTTTTAAATGTGTGTCGAGGTAACATGTATATAACACAAATTTTCCTCTTGTAACCACGTTCAAGTGTTTGGTTCAAGAATTAATTTCATTACGGTACTGTGCTATCATCACCACCATCCATTACTAAAATTTCTTTATCACCCTGAAGAGAAACTCTGTACCTATTAAAGAATAATTCCCCATTCTTGCCACACCCACTTTCTGTCTCTAATTATTATCTAATATGTCTTTATTAATTTGCATATTCTAGTTCTTTTATGGAAGTGAACCATATGATACTTGTTTTGTGTCTGGCTTGTTTCATTCCACATGATATCTTCAAGTTCATCCATGTTGTGGCATGTATCAAAACTTCATTCCTTTTTATGGCTGAGTAATGTATTATTATTATTGTATATATATACCACATTTTGTTTCTCTATCATCTGATGATGGGTGCATGATTTTCTTCCACCTTTTGGCTATTGTGAATAATATAGGCATGAACTTGGGAATGATAATATCTGTTCAAATCCTGTTTCCAGTTTTTCTAGTTTTATACCTAGAATTGGAATTGCCAAGTTATGTGGTAATTCTGTGTTCAGTTTTTCAGATGAACTTCCAGAATGTTTTCCATAGCAGCTGCATTATTTTACATTCCCACCAACTAATGTACAAGGGTTCCTATTTCTCAGCATCTTCTCCAATACTTATTGTTTTCCATTTGTAAAAATAATAGCCATCCTAGTTGATATGAAGTGATATCTTGTAGTTTTGATTTGAATTGATAACATGAATTTAAGCATCTTTGCATGTGCTTATTTGCCATTTCTTTAAATTCTTTGGAAAAATATCTGCTTAAGTCCCTTACCCAAAAATGTTCAAAAATTGGTTGTGATGATGAACACACAACTATATGATGACACTATGAAACCTTGATTATACACTTTGGATGATCATATGGTATGTGAATATATCTCAATAAAATTGCATAAAAAGTAAATCCTTTCCCTATTTTAATTGAATTGTCTTTTTGCTGCAGAGTTGTAGCAGTCTTTATATATTCTAGATATTAGACCCTTATCAAATATATTATTTGCAGCTATTTTATCCATTCTGTGGGTTGTTTTTCATTTTTTTAATAATGTTCTTTAATTCACAAGAGTTTTTAATTTTGATGAAGTTCTGTTTACTGTTTTCATCTTTTGTTACTCATGCTTTGGTATCATATCTAAGAAATCATCATCATATCCAAGGTCATGAAGGTTTTCCCTTTTTTTTCCTAAGAGCTATATGGTTTTAGCACTTATGTTTAGGTCCTTAATTATTTTGAGTTAATTTTTGTACATGGTATGAAAGTAAGAGTCTATCTTCATTCTTCTGTATGTAGATATCTAGTTTTCCTGGCACCATTTGTTGAAGAGGTATTTCTTTTTCCATTTATTGTGCATGGCACCCTTGTTAATCAATTGACTGTAGTTGTATAGGTTCATTTCTGAACTTCAGTTCCATTCCTTTGATCTATATGCTATCTTTATGCCAATATCACTCTGTTTAATTACTGCACTGTACCATAGTGCGTATTGACATCAATAAATATGAGTGCTCCAACTTTGTTCTTTTTCAAGATTTATTTGGCTATTCTAGCCTCCTTGGAATTCAAAAAAGGGCTGCTGGAATTTTGGTATGGATTGTGTTGAATCTGTAGATTGCTTTGGGTAATATTGACATCTGAGCAATGTTAAAGTTCCCAATCCATGAGATGGGGATGTCTTGCCATTTATTTAGGTCTACTTGAGTTGCTTTCAGCAGTGTTTTGTAGCTTTCAATGTACAAATCCTTCACCCCCTTGATTAAATTTATTCCTAGGTGTTTTATTCTTTTAGGAACTATTGTGAATGGAATTGTTTTTTATATTTCCATTTCATATTATTCTTTGCTGGTATATAGAAACACAACTAATTTTTGTGTGTTAACCTTGTAGCCTGTCACTTAGGTGAATTTATTTATTAGCTCTACTAGTTTTCTTGTGAATGATCAAGGATTTTCTACTTAGAGGATCATGTCTGTGAATAGAGATGGTTTTACTTTTTCCTTTCCAGTTTGGATGTTTTTTATTTCTTAGTCTTGCCTAATTGTTCTGGCTAGAACTTCCGGTACAATATCCAGTAGTGTTGAAAGTAGCATCCTTGTCTTGTTCCTGATCTTAGGGGGAAGGTTTTTGTGTCTTTTGCTTTTGAGTATGATGTTATCTTTGGTTTTTCATAAATTCCTTTACCATGTTGAAGAAGTTCCATTCCACCCTGTTTTCATAGTGTTTTTATCATGAAAGATTATTGGATTTTGTCAAATGCCTTTTCTGTGTCAATTGAGATGATCATGTATTTTTTTTCCCATTGTTCTGTTAATATGCTGTTATATTGATTTTCTTACATTGAACCACCCTTGCATTTCTGGGATAAATCAAAACATTTTAGAGCACTAATTCTGTGAATATACAATATCATTGTTTGTATAGATTGTTTCTTATTTTTTATTATGTAAATAACACCAAAAAGAAAATTTTTGTGCAAAACCATGTATTTCTGAGCATTCTTTAATGTAGATCCTAAGAGTATAATAAATGAATGAAAAGGTATGAGCATTCTAAAGACTTCTGAACATGTAAGCAAACTGTTTTCCCAATACTTGACCATCCTTATTAGCATTTATTGGTTTAATTTTTAATAGAGGAAAAAAATGTTAATATCTTATTTTTAGTTGTTTTTATGATTTTAATCTCTTTTATTATTTTCACATTTAATTTTAAACTAATTGAAACATATTTTGGCTTATAGTGTTATGTCAGGAACAAAATCTGTTGTTTTTCAAATGCTAACCTATTGTTGTAGCACCAATAATAATAATTGTTACCTTGACCTCTGATTTGTGATGGCTTTTTTATTATACACTAAATTCTTTAATCTGGGCTGATTACCTACTCTATTCTGTTTTATTTTTCTTTATATTCTTGCAGCAGAAGCATATTATTTTATAGTTTTATCATATCACTTTTGATATTCTTGATGGTTTACCTTTCTCTATCAAATAAGGTAGTTTGTTTATACTACACTTTGTGCTATGGGTATTCCTAGTTTTTATTGCTATTGTAAATGAAATATTTTTTTCTTTTCTGTTTTTTGACTTCTTTTTACCGACATATTGTAAGGATATTATTTTTTATGTTTACCTCAAATATGAGCTCTTTTATCAATAATTTTCAGTTGCTTTTCTTGGGGTTGTGTCTAACCATAATGTTTGCAAATAATGAAAATTTTACTTCTTCGTAGGAGTTATGTCCAGATTAGCCAAAAATTCCAAAGTTAATTAATAATGTTGATATTTTATATCCCTGCAATATATAAATTAATAGGATTAAAGAAAAACTATATTAGTTTTCTAGTAAAACTAAAATCATAGTTGAAACAAATTGTCTTTAATTATCGTTGGTTAGATTAACTGCTTTGCAAATGCACCATGCATAGGGTAAATTAGGGATCCTGGGTCATGATTATCTCTCTACCATGGGTCATCTGGTTAACACTTAATTGCTCATTTCAAAAGGAATGGTGCCAGATTTCAGATCTAGACTGCAGATGGGAGGAAGAAGGCTCGAGGGAAACTAGATGAATTAGTCTCTATTTTTCCCACTTCACTTTTTTGAGAGCAATTCCTGCCATGGTGGCAGGTGGGGTCAGTCTCCTTCCAGGAAGATTATAAGGGAGAGCTAGAAGTGAACAGCACTGTAACTCCCTTAAAGTAAAGGGAGGAGCAGAATATTCATGAGTTCCACCTCTGGAAGACAGTGTGGCAGGTATTTTCCCTGGAAGGCTACAGCAGAGTCCAGTGTTGAATACTTTCCAAGTGAGGCAGGTGACTATGGGAATCCTTACCATGTGGAACGTATGGAGGGTGAGACAGGATTATTTTAACCAACTTCCCCTACCCCAGCAAAGTTTATGTATAATGGTACACAAGGAGGTAATTAGATGCCCTCTACCTATTCTTTACCATTGTTGCAGAAACCAGAAGCTACAAATATGTAAATGGAAACTGTTTCTACTTACTTAGGATGGTGAAGGCCAGGGTTTTTTGTATCATATTTGTCAACTCAGTAGGTACATTTCTTAGTTTTTGCTGCATAACAAAACACTCCAAAACTCAGTGTATTAAAACATAAACTATTTCTTTAGATCATACTTTTGCAATTGGCTGTTTAGGCTGGGCTTAGCTGCTTTCTGCTTCAGGTGGACTCCCACCAGTAAGTTACATTCAACTCTGAGTGGGTTAGGTGTTCTGTTTCTGATGGTTGGTTGGTTCTTGGCTAGGGCACTTAAGCCCTTTTTTACATGGTGTCTGTTACTCCAGAAGGCTAGCCTTGGCTTTTCTAACAATGTTGGCAGAGGTCTGCAAGACCAAATGAGCAAGTAGTACCTCTTTAGGCTATGCTTGGAACTTTACAAATTGCAATATTGTTATTTATGTTGTATTCTGTTTGTCAAAAGTTGTCATGAGGCTAGCTAAATCAGAGGATGTGATCAAGACTCCATCCCTTGCTGAGAACTGCTATAAAGCCACATTACAAAGGGTCTGGCCACAAGGAAAGATGGAGAATTGGGGCCATAATTAAATATGTATATTTTTTATTATGAGAAATTATAGGCTTACAGAGAAATCATGCAGAAAATGCAGAGTTCCTTTCTTGCCCCCTCCCCATGGTTTCCCTGTTATTTACAGTTTCCCTGTTATTAACAGTTTCCCTGTTATTATATTAGTGTGGTAACTTTGATACAATTGATGAAAGAATATTATTATAATTTTACTATTAACTATAGCCCATAGTTTACATTAAGGTTCACTATTTGTGTAGTAAGTCCTATGGTGCTTTTATAAAATTTTTATTCTACTAAAATATATGCAGTGTATACTTTTCATGTATCAGAACTTCATTCCTTTTTGTGGCTGAGTAAGATTCCACTGTATGGATATACCACATTTGTTTATCCATTCATCTGTTGATTGACACTTAGGTTGCTTTCATCTTTTGGGAAATTGTGAATAATGTCACTGTGAACATCAGTGTGCATGTATATGTTTGATTCCTTGCTTTAAGTTCTTTAGGGTATATACCTAGAAGTGGGATTGCAGGGTTACATGGTAATTCTATACTTAACTTTCTGAGGAACTGCCAAAATTTAAACTGGCTACATCAGTTTACATACCCACCACCAATGAACAAGTGTTCCTAATTCTCTACATCCTCTCCAACACTTATTTTCCATTTTTAAAGAAATTTATTTTACTAACATATACAGCCTATAATTTCTCCCTTTAACCACATTCACATTTATAATTGTGTTAATTGCATTCATAATGCTGTGCTATTGTCACTATTATCCATTACCACAACTTTCCCATCATTCCCAACAGAAATTCTGTATCAATTAAGTTTTAACTCCCCATTCCCTAGTGCTCTCCAGCCCCTGGTAACCTGTATTCTATTTTCTGACTGTATGAGAATTTTCTCATTTTAATTATTTCATATCAGTTAGATCATATAATATCTGTCCTTTTGTGCCTGGCTTATTTCACTCAGCATGATATTCTCAAAGTTCATTCATTTTGTCACATGTATCAGAACCTCATTTTTCGTGGCTGCATAATGTTCCACTGTAGATATATACCACATCATGCTTATCTATTCACCTGTTAATGGACATTTGGGTTGCTTCTGTCTTTTGGAAATTAAATAACACTACTATAAACATCAGTGTGCAGATACCTGTTTGTATCTTTTATAGTTTGCTAAGACTGCTGGGATGCAATTCACCAGAAATGGATCGGCTTTTAAAAAAGGAATTTATTTAGTTACAAATTTACTAATTTGGAAAGGCATAAGGTGATGTCTGCTGGGTTTCTCTCCCAGGTTCTGGATTCAAATGGCTTTCCCCAGAGCAATTCCTTTTTGCATCTCCAAACGTCTGGGTCTGAGCCACCTCTGAGCTCTGAGCTGCATTGTGCTGTGCTGTGCTGAGCTCTCGTGAGCTGTACTGAACTGTTTGTCTTTCTTCTGACCTTTCCTTTTAAGCCTCACACATTGCAGAAGGCATCCCCCTTAGCTGACTGCAGATATAATCAGCCACAGATGAATTTCACATGCAAATGATGCATGTCCACAGAAATAGAACAATGAGGACTGTCACCTGGCCAAGTTGACACCTGAGCCTAACTAATCCACCCGTTGTCAATTTGGCAATTAAACACATCACCTTAAACCAATCAGACATATTTTTCACAATCTTTAAATAGAAAACAATAGCAAACATATTTTTTTTTGCCAAGTTGACATCTGAACTTAATTATCACAGTGTCCATGCTTTAAATTCTTTTAGGTATATTGGCAGGTCATGTGTCATTCTATACTTTCTGAGGAACTGCCCTGCCAAACTGTTTCCCACACTAGCGGCACCATACTACATACCCAACAACAATGGCTGCATGCTCCTGCTTCTCCACATAGTCTCCAACACTTATCTTTTGTTTTTCTAATAGGAGCCATTCTAGGGATGTGAGATGGTATTTCATTTTGTTTTGATTTGCATTTCCCTAATGGCTGATATTTATGATCTTTTCATGTGCTTTTTTGCCATTTGTATATATTCTTTGAAGAAATGCTTGTTCAAGTCTTTTGCCCATTTTTGAATTGGGTAGTTTGTTATTGAGTTGAAAGATTTCTTTATATATTCTGAAGATGACAAGATCCTACGTGCAGAAAATCCTGAAATATCCACAAAAAACTCCTTGAGATAATAAATGAATTCAGCAAAGTTGGTGAATTTGGGTACAAGAGCAGCACCCCAAATCAGCAGTGTTTCTATACACTAACAATGAACAATCAGAAGAAGAAATCAAGAAAAGCAATCCATTTACAAAAAAGACTAAAAAATCAAATATCTAGGAGTAAATCTAACCAAGGATGGGAAGAGTTTGTACATAGAAAACTATAAAACATTGCTAAAAGAAATCAAAGAAGACTTAAATAAATGAAAGGACATTCTTTGTTCATGGTTTGGAAGACTAAATATGGTTAAACGTTATTTCTCCCCAAAGCGATTTATAGGTTCAGTGCAATCCCAATCAAAATTCCAATAGCCTTCTTTGCAGAGATGGAAAAGACAATCTTAAAAATTATATAGAAGAGTAAAGAGGCCCAAAAAAGGAAAATGAAGTTGGATCTTAAAACTTATTACAATAATCAAAACAGCATGGTACTGGCACAAGGGCAGACATACAGACTGATAGAAATGAATTGAGAACTCAGAAAGGCCAAAAACGGTGCAAAGACCACTCAGTTGGGAAAAAACAGTCTCTTCAACAAATGGTACTTGGAAAATTGGACCACCATTTGCGAAAGAATGAAGGTTGAACTCTACCTCACACCATGTTTTAGTTTACCAAAGCTGCTTGAATGCAATATACCCAAATGGGTTGGCTTTTATAATGGGGATTTATTAGTTTTCACATTTACGGTTCTAAGGCTGTGAAAATATCCCAATTAAGGCGTTAACAGGATGACAGCATTATCTAAAGAAAGGCCACTGGCATCCGGGGTTCCTCTGTCAGATAGCAAAGCATATGACTGGCATCTGCTGGTCCTTCACTCCCAGGTTTTTTCGCTTTCAGCTTCTAGTTCTAGTGGTCTCCTCTCTGAACTTCTGTGAATCCTCTCAGCATCTCTGGGGCTTTTCTCTCTAAGCTCTCTATGCTTTTCCTATCCTTTATCCTCTAATAAAGAACTCCAATAAAAGGATTAAGACCCAACTTGAATGGCCTGAATCACATCTCAGTAGAAATAACCTAGCCAAAAGGTCCTTCCCACAACAGGTTTGTACCCACAAAAGAACATGGTCTTTTCTGGAGCAGGTAACAGCTTCAAACCAACACATGGCATATACAAAGGTCAGCTCCAAATGGATCAAAGACCCAAATATATAAGAGCCAGAACTATAAGACTCCAGTAGAAAACATAGGGAAGAATTTTTAGGGCTTCCTAAAAGTTTTATTTAACTAGGCAGAGGTTTCCTAGACTTTACACCAAAGCATGAGCAATGAAAGTAAAACAGCAACCTACACAGTGTGAGGAAATATTTGGAAGCCATATAGCCAATATCCAATGAGGTTTTAATATCCAGAATATATAAAGAAATCATTCAAATCACCAAAAAAAGACAACCCAATTTAAAAATGAGCAAGAACTTGAATAAACATTTCTCCAAAGAAAGATACAGAAAGAGCCAAGAAGCACATGAAAAGATGCTCAACATCATTAGCCATTAGGGAAATGCAAATCAAAACCAAACCATTTCACACCCCCTAGAATAGTTTCTATTAGAAAAGAAAAAAACAGAAAATGACAAGAGTTGGAGAGAATGTGGAGAAATGGAAACACTCAATTCATTACTGATGGGAATGTAAAATAGTGCAGCCACTTTGGAAGAGAGTTTGATGGTTTACCAGAATGTTTATTACCTTACCACATGATCTGGCAATCCCACTTCTAGATATATACTCCATATAATTGAAAACAGGGACTCAAAACAGATATCTTCACACCAACGTTGCTGCTAGTGGCATTATTCACAATTGCCAAAAAATGGAAGCAACCCAAGTTTCCATCAACTGATGAATGGATAAAGAAAATGTGGTGTTATATGTATACACACACACACACACAGGAATATTATTCAGCCATTAAAAGGAATGAAGTTCTGATACATACGACAACATGGATGAACACTGAAGGCATTATGTTAAGTGAAATAAGGCAGACATAAAAGGACAAGTATTGTAGGACCTCACTGATATGAAATCATTAGAATAAGCAAACTCATAGAGTCAGAATCTAGACTATAGGTTAGCAAAGGACAGGATGGTGGTAGCAAATAAAAGTTAAGGCTTAAAATGTTCAGTTTCTTTGGGATGATAGAAAAGTTTTGTTGATGGATGTGATGGTAGCACAACATTGTGAACATAATTAAAACACTAAATTACACATTTGAATGTGGTTAATAGACAAAATTTAGGTGCATATGTAGTAGTAGTATAAACATTAAAAAATGTTTATAAACTAAAAAATTTGGTTTATAAATTTTATAAACTAAAAAATAGTTTTTTTAATAAACTTCATGGAGCTGCACAACACAGGTGAAACCTAATTTAAACCATGTACTATAGTTATTAGTAAACTTATTTATAGAAACATGGTTTTCATCAACTGTAACAAATGTTCCACACCAATGCAAAGTATTATTAATAGGGTGGTGCTTTCATTTCGTAGGCTGCTTAAACCAGATACCATGAATGGGATGACTTAAACATTGGGAATTTATTAGCTTACAGTTTTGAGGCTGAGAAAAATGTCCAAGGCAACATCAAAGCAATGCTTTCTTTCTGGCGATCCTTGGCTCCTCCACCACATAGTGAGGTACATGGCAGCTTCTGCTGGTCTCTACCTTCTCTTCCAGGTTTTGTTCCTTTCAGCTTCTTGCTTCTTTGCCTTTCTCTCTCTCTTTCTGTGTTAATTCTGTTTATAAAAGACTCAGGTATGAGTTAAGACCCCATCCTGAATGTGGTTGGGTCACAATTTAACCGAAGTACACTCATCAAAAAATCCTACCTACAGTATCTTGTTATTCTTTCATCAAAAGTAACAAATGTACCACACCAATACTATGGGGGAATAGTATGGAGAGGTAAAGGATATGGAAGGATTTGGTTTTCTTTTTTCATTTTTTCTCTAGTATAATGAAAGCTTTTTTTTTATTAATTAAAGAAAAAAAGAAATTAACACAACATTTAGAAATCATTGCATTCTACATATGCAATCAGTAATTCTTAACATCATCCCATAGATGCATGATCATCATTTCTTAGTACATTTGCATTGATTTAGGAAAAGAACTAGCAAAACAACAGAAAAAGATATAGAATGTTAATATAGAGAAAAAATAAAAATAATAATAATAGTAAAAAAAAGACACAAACAAACAAACAAACAAACAAAAAACCTATACTCAGATGCAGCTTCATTCAGTGTTTTAACATGATTACTTTATAATTAGGTATTATTGTGCTGTCCATTTTTGAGTTTTTGTATCTAGTCCTGTTGCACAGTCTGTATCCCTTCAGCTCCAATTACCCATTATCTTACCCTGTTTCTCACTCCTGCTGGTCTCTGTTACCAATGACATATTCCAAGTTTATTCTCGAATGTCGGTTCACATCAATGGGACCATACAGTATTTGTCCTTTAGTTTTTGGCTAGACTCACTCAGCATAATGTTCTCTAGGTCCATCCATGTTATTACATGCTTCATAAGTTTATTCTGCCTTAAAGCTGCATAATATTCCATTGTATGTATATACCACAGTTTGTTTAGTCACTCATCTGTTGATGGACATTTTGGCTGTTTCCATCTCTTTGCAATTGTAAATAACACTGCTATAAACATTGGTGTGCAAATGTCCGTTTGTGTCTTTGCCCTTAAGTCCTTTGAGTAGATTCCCAACAATGGTATTGCTGGGTCGTATGGCAATTGTATATTCAGCTTTTTGAGGAACCGCCAAGCTGCCTTCCACAGTGGTTGCACCATTTGACATTCCCACCAACAGTGGATAAGTGTGCCTCTTTCTCCGCATCCTCTCCAGCACTTGTCATTTTCTGTTTTGTTGATAATGGCCATTCTGGTGGGTATGAGATGATATCTCATTGTGGTTTTGATTTGCATTTCTCTAATGGCCAGGGACATTGAGCATCTCTTCATGTGCCTTTTGGCCATTTGTATTTCCTCTTCTGATAGGTGTCTGTTCAAGTCTTTTTCCCATTTTGTAATTGGGTTGGCTGCCTTTTTGTTGTTAAGTTGGACAATCTCTTTATAAATTCTGGATACTAGACCTTTATCTGATATGTCGTTTCCAAATATTGTCTCCCATTGTGTAGGCTGTCTTTCTACTTTGTTGATGAAGTTCTTTGATGCACAAAAGTGTTTAATTTTGAGGAGCTCCCATTTAATTATTTCTTTCTTCAGTGCTCTTGCTTTAGGTTTAAGTTCCATAAAACCGCCTCCAATTGTAAGTTTCATAAGATATCTCCCTACATTTTCCTCTAACTGTTTTATGGTCTTAGACCTAATGTTTAGATCTTTGATCCATTTTGAGTTAACTTTTGTATAGGGTGTGAGATACGGGTCTTCTTTCATTCTTTTGCATATGGATATCCAGTTCTCTAGGCACCATTTATTGAAGAGACTGTTCTGTCCCAGGTGAGTTGGCTTGACTGCCTTATCAAAGATCAAAGTCCATAGATGAGAGGGTCTATATCTGAGCACTCTATTCGATTCCATTGGTCGATATATCTATCTTTATGCCAATACCATGCTGTTTTGACCACTGTGGCTTCATAATATGCCTTAAAGTCCGGGAGCGTGAAACCTCCAGCTTCGTTTTTTTTCCTCAAGATACTTTTAGCAATTCGGGGCACCCTGCCCTTCCAGATAAATTTGCTTATTGGTTTTTCTATTTCTGAAAAATAAGTTGTTGGGATTTTGATTGGTATTGCATTGAATCTGTAAATCAATTTAGGTAGGATTGATATCTTAACTATATTTAGTCTTTCAATCCATGAACACGGTATGCCCTTCCATCTATTTAGGTCTTCTGTGATTTCTTTTAACAGTTTTTTGTAGTTTTCTTTGTATAGGTTTTTTGTCTCTTTAGTTAAATTTATTCCTAGGTATTTTATTCTTTTAGTTGCAATTGTAAATGGGATTCGTTTCTTGATTTCCCCCTCAGCTTGGTCATTACTAGTGTATAGAAATGCTACAGATTTTTGAATGTTGATCTTGTAACCTGCTACTTTGCTGTACTCATTTATTAGCTCTAGTAGTTTTGTTGTGGATTTTTCCAGGTTTTCGACGTATAGTATCATATCGTCTGCAAGCAGTGATAGTTTTACTTCTTCCTTTCCAATTTTGATGCCTTGTATTTCTTTTTCTTGTCTAATTGCTCTGGCTAGAACCTCCAACATGATGTTGAATAATAGTGGTGATAATGGACATCCTTGTCTTGTTCCTGATCTTAGGGGGAATGTTTTCAATTTTTCACCATTGAGGATGATATTAGCTGTGGGTTTTTCATATATTCCCTCTATCATTTTAAGGATGTTCCCTTGTATTCCTATCCTTTGAAGTGTTTTCAACAGGAAAGGATGTTGCATCTTTTCAAATGCCTTCTCTGCATCCATTGAGATGATCATGTGATTTTTCTGCTTTGATTTGTTGATATGGTGTATTACATTAATTGATTCTCTTATGTTGAACCATCCTTGCATACCTGGGATGAATCCTACTTGGTCATGATGTATAATTCTTTTAATGTGTTGTTGGATTCGATTTGCTAAAATTTTGTTGAGGATTTTTGCATCTATATTCATTAGAGAGATTGGTCTGTATTTTTCTTTTTTTGTAATATCTTTGCCTGGTTTTGGTATGAGGGTGATGTTGGCTTCATAGAATGAATTAGGTAGCTTTCCCTCCACTTCGATTTTTTTGAAGAGTTTGAGGAGAGATGGTATTAATTCTTTCTGGAATGTTTGATAGAATTCACATGTGAAGCCGTCTGGTCCTGGACTTTTCTTTTTAGGAAGCTTTTGACTGACTGATTCAATTTATTTACTTGTGATTGGTTTGTTGAGGTCATCTATTTCTTCTTGAGTCGAAGTTGGTTGTTCATGTCTTTTCAGGAACCCGTCCATTTCATCTAAATTGTTGTATTTATTAGCATAAAGTTGTTCATAGTATCCTGTTATTACCTCCTTTATTTCTGTGAGGTCAGTGGTTATGTCTCCTCTTCCATTTCTGATCTTATTTATTTGCATCCTCTCTCTTCTTCTTTTTGTCAATCTTGCTAAGGGCCCATCAATCTTATTGATTTTCTCATAGAACCAACTTCTGGTCTTATTGATTTTCTCTATTGTTTTCATGTTTTCAATTTCATTTATTTCTGCTCTAATCTTTGTTATTTCTTTCCTGTTGCTTGCTTTGGGGTTAGTTTGCTGTTCTTTCTCCAGTTCTTCCAAGTGGATAGTTAATTCCTGAATTTTTGCCTTTTCTTCTTTTCTGATATAGGCATTTAGGGCAATAAATTTCCCTCTTAGCACTGCCTTTGCTGCGTCCCATAGGTTTTGATATGTTGTGTTTTCGTTTTCATTCACCTCGAGGTATTTGCTAATTTCTCTTGAAATTTCTTCTTTGACCCACTCGTTGTTTAAGAGTGTTTTGTTGAGCCTCCACATATTTGTGAATTTTCTGGCACTCTGTCTATTATTGATTTCCAACTTCATTCCTTAAGTGTTGTGTATGATTTCAATCTGTTTAAATTTCTTAAGACTTGCTTTGTGACCCAGCATATGGTCTGTCTTTGAGAATGATCCATGAGCACTTGAGAAAAAGGTGTATCCTGCTGTTGTGGGATGTAATGTCCTATAAATGTCTGTTAAGTCTAGCTCATTTATAATAATATTCAGATTCTCTATTTCTTTATTGATCCTCTGTCTAGATGTTCTGTCCATTGATGAGAGTGGGGAATTGAAATCTCCAACTATTATGGTATATGTGTCTATTTCCCTTTTCAGTGTTTGCAGTGTATTCCTCACGTATTTTGGGGCATTCTGGTCGGTGCGTAAATATTTATGATTGTTATGTCTTCTTGTTTAATTGTTCCTTTTATTAGTCTATAGTGTCCTTCCTTGTCTCTTTTAACTGTTTTACATTTGAAGTCTAATTTGTTGGATATTAGTATAGCCACTCCTGCTCTTTTCTGGTTGTTATTTGCATGAAATATCTTTTCCCAACCTTTCACTTTCGACCTATGTTTATCTTTGGGTCTAAGATGTGTTTCCTGTAGACAGCATATAGAAGGATCCTGTTTTTTAATCCGTTCTGCCAGTCTATGTCTTTTGATTGGGGAATTCAGTCCATTAACATTTAGTGTTATTACTGTTTGGATAATATTTTCCTCTACCATTTTGCCTTTTGTGTTATATATATCATATCTGACTTTCCTTCTTTCTACACTCTTCTCCATACCTCTCTCTTCTGTCTTTTCGTTTCTGACTCTAGTGTTCCCTTTAGTATTTCTTGAAGAGCTGGTCTCTTGGTCACAAATTCTCTCAGTGACTTTTTGTCTGAGAATGTTTTAATTTCTCCCTCATTTTTCAAGGACAATTTTGCTGGATATAGGAGTCTTGGTTGGCAGTTTTTCTCTTTTAGTAATTTAAATATATCATCCCACTGTCTTCTAGCTTCCATGGTTTCTGCTGAGAAATCTACACATAGTCTTATTGGGTTTCCCTTGTATGTGATGGATTGTTTTTCTCTTGCTGCTTTCAAGATCCTCTCTTTCTCTTTGACCTCTGACATTCTAACTAGTAAGTGTCTTGGAGAACGCCTATTTGGGTCTATTCTCTTTGGGGTGCGCTGAACTTCTTGGATGTGTCATTTTAGGTCTTTCATAAGAGTTGGGAAATTTTTAGTGATAATTTCTTCCATTAGTTTTTCTCCTCCTTTTGCCTTCTCTTCTCCTTCTGGGACACCCACAACATGTATATTTGTGCGCTTCATATTGTCATTCAGTTCCCTGATCCCCTGTTCAAATTTTTCCATTCTTTTCCCGATAGTTTCTGTTTCTTTTTGGAATTCAGATGTTCCATCCTCCAATTCACTTCTGTCTCTTTAAATCTACCATTGTAGGTATCCATTGTTTTTTCCAGCTTTTCTACTTTGTCCTTCACTCCCGTAAGTTCTGTGATTTGTTTTTTCAGTTTTTCTCTTTCTTCTTTTTGTTCAGCCCATGTCTTCTTCATGTCCTTCCTCAATTTATCGATTTGGCTTTTGAAGAGGTTTTCCATTTCTGTTCGTATATTCAGCATTAGTTTTTTCAGCTCCTGTATGTCATTTGAACTACTGGTTTGTTCCTTTGACTGGGCCATATTTTCAATTTTCTGAGCGTGATCCGTTATCTTCTGCTGGCGTCTGGGCATTTATTCAGATTTCCCTGGGTGTGAGACCCAGCAGGTTGAAAGATTTTTCTGTGAAATCTCTGGGCTCTGTTTTTCTTATCCTGCCCAGTAGGTGGCGCTTGTGGCCCTCATCTGTCTGCGGGTCCCACCAGTAAAAGATGTTGTGGCTCCTTTACCTTTGGAAAACTCTCGCTGTAGGGGGGGGGTCGCCAGCCGAAGCGGCTTGGGGGAGTGCCAATCCGAAATCCCAGCTGGCCCGGGGATCCGCGCGCAGGGAGGGTCGCCGGCCTCTGCGGCTTGGGGGAGCGCCTGTCCAAATTTCCCAGCCAGCCCAGGGCACCAAGTGTGGCGGGGGGGGCACCGGCCGTCGCAGCTTGGGGGAGTGCCTATCCACCTTTCCCAGCCAGACCGGGAAGCCACCTGTTTGGAAGGGACCCCGGTCACCGTTCTCCGCGGCTTGGGGATCTCCGATCCAATTCTCCCAGCTGGTCCGGGGGCCGCGTGTGGGGGGGGCGCCAGCCGCCGCGGCTTGAGGGGACCGCCTGTCCAATTCTCCCAGGCAGCCCGGGAAGGAGGGAGGGAGGGATCTCACCGGAGTGGGTTCTCCCAGCCAGTCAGCCGTTCCAAAATGGGGTACACTGTCTTTTTGGTCTCTGTCGTGGCTCCGGGAGCTGTTCTGTGTCGTTTCTACTTCCCTAGTAGCTGTTCTGGAGGAGGAACTAAGACCCGCGCGTCTTACTAAGCCACCATCTTCTCCGGAAGTCATGAAAGCTTTTTAAAATTGGCCCTGGTGATGTATGCACAACTATGTGATGATGCTGTGAGCCATTGATTGTATACTTCAGATAATTTGTTTGGTATGTGAATTTATTGCAATAGAATTGCATTAAAGAAAAAGGTAATCCTGTGATAAACATCCTTGTTCATGCCTCTTTGTGGCTGTTGTGTGATACTCTGGAATAAGCTTGGAAGGGGAATCAATAGGTGATAAAGTAACACATTTTACAATTTAATGTGCCAAATGCCTTCCATGGGGCTGTGCTGATTCTCACACTCCCACCTGCAATCTATTGGGATATTCTTTTTCTTGCACTCTGGGCAACATTTTAATATCTGTCTATCTGATGCATGGATAAATGCTATTCTTTTATGTGTGTTGTTTTGATTTTCTTTTTTTTTTCTTTTTTCTTTTTATTAATTAAAAAAAGAATTAACAAAACAATTAGAAATCATTCCACTCTACATGTACAATCAGTAATTCTTAATAACATCACATAGTTGCATATTCATCATTTCTTAGTACATTTGCATCGATTTAGAAAAAGAAATAAAAAGACAACAGAATAAGAATTAAAACAATAATAGAAAGAAAAAAAAACAAAAAAAACAAAAACAAAAAACCTATACCTCACATGCAGCTTCATTCAGTGTTTTAACATAATTGCATTACAATTGGGTAGTATTGTGCTGTCCATTTCTGAGTTTTTATATCCAGTCCCGTTGTACAGTCTGTATCCCTTCATCTCCAATTATCCCTTCTCATTTTTTTTTTTTTTTAATTAACGGAAAAAAAGAAATTAACCCAACATTTAGAGATCATACCATTCTACACATGCAATCATTAATTCTTAACATCATCACATAGATGCATGATCATCATTTCTTAGTACATTGCATTGGTTTAGAAGAACTAGCAACATAACCGAAAAAGATATAGAATGTTAATATAGAGAAAAAAATATAAGTAATAATAGTAAAATCAAAACAAAACAAAACAAAACAAAACAAAAACCTATAGCTCAGATGCAGCTTCATTCAGTGTTTTAACATGATTACTTTACAATTAGGTATTATTGTGCTGCCCATTTTTGAGTTTTTGTATCTAGTCCTGTTGCACAGTCTGTATCCCTTCAGCTTCAATTACCCATTGTCTTACCCTGTTTCTAACTCCTGCTGAACTCTGTTACCAATGACATATTTCAAGTTTATTCTCGAATGTCCGTTCACATCAGTGGGACCATACAGTATTTGTCCTTTAGTTTTTGGCTGGATTCACTCAGCATAATATTCTCTAGGTCCATCCATGTTATTACATGGTTCATAAGTTTATCTTGTCTTAAAGCTGCATAATATTCCATCGTATGTATATACCACAGTTTGTTTAGCCACTCGTCTGTTGATGGAGATTTTGGCTGTTTCCATCTCTTTGCAATTGTAAATAATGCTGCTATAAACATTGGTGTGCAAATGTCCGTTTGTGTCTTTGCCCTTAAGTCCTTTGAGTAGATACCTAGCAATGGTATTGCTGGGTCGTATGGCAATTCTATATTCAGCCTTTTGAGGAACCGCCAAACTGCCTTCCACAGTGGTTGCACCCTTTGACATTCCCACCAACAGTGGATAAGTGTGCCTCTTTCTCCGCATCCTCTCCAGCACTTGTCATTTTCTGTTTTGTTGATAATGGCCATTCTGGTGGGTGTGAGATAATATCTCATTGTGGTTTTGATTTGCATTTCTCTAATGGCCAGGGACATTGAGCATCTCTTCATGTGCCTCTTGGCCATCCGTATTTCCTCTTCTGAGAGGTGTCTGTTCAAGTCTTTTTCCCATTTTGTAATTGGGTTGGCTGTCTTTTTGTTGTTGAGATGAACAATCTCTTTATAAATTCTGGATACTAGACCTTTATCTGATATATCATTTCCAAATATTGTCTCCCATTGTGAAGGCTGTCTTTCTACTTTCTTGATGAAGTTCTTTGATGCACAAAAGTGTTTAATTTTGAGGAGTTCCCATTTATTTATTTCTTTCTTCAGTGCTCTTGCTTTAGGTTTAAGGTCCATAAAACCGCCTCCAGTTGTAAGATCCATAAGATATCTCCCAACATTTTCCTCTAACTGTTTTATGGTCTTAGACCTAATGTTTAGATCTTTGATCCATTTTGAGTTAACTTTTGTATAGGGTGTGAGAGATGGGTCTTCTTTCATTCTTTTGCATATGGATATCCAGTTCTCTAGGCACCATTTATTGAAGAGACTGCTCTGTCCCAGGTGAGTTGGCTTGACTGCCTTATCAAAGATCAAATGTCCATAGATGAGAGGGTCTATATCTGAGCACTCTATTCGATTCCATTGGTCGATATATCTATCTTTATGCCAATACCATGCTGTTTTGACCACTGTGGCTTCATAATATGCCTTAAAGTCAGGCAGCGCGAGACCTCCAGCTTCGTTTTTTTTCCTCAAGATGTTTTTAGCAATTCGGGGCACCCTGCCCTTCCAGATAAATTTGCTTATTGGTTTTTCTATTTCTGAAAAATAAGTTGTTGGGATTTTGATTGGTATTGCATTGAATCTGTAAATCAATTTAGGTAGGATTGACATCTTAACTATATTTAGTCTTCCAATCCATGAACACGGTATGCCCTTCCATCTATTTAGGTCTTCTGTGATTTCTTTTAGCAGTTTTTTGTAGTTTTCTTTATATAGGTTTTTTGTCTCTTTAGTTAAATTTATTCCTAGGTATTTTATTCTTTTAGTTGCAATTGTAAATGGGATTCGTTTCTTGATTTCCCCCTCAGCTTGTTCATTACTAGTGTATAGAAATGCTACAGATTTTTGAATGTTGATCTTGTAACCTGCTACTTTGCTGTACTCATTTATTAGCTCTAGTAGTTTTGTTGTGGATTTTTCCGGGTTTTCGACATATAGTATCATATCGTCTGCAAACAGTGATAGTTTTACTTCTTCCTTTCCAATTTTGATGCCTTGTATTTCTTTTTCTTGTCTAATTGCTCTGGCTAGAACCTCCAACACAATGTTGAATAATAGTGGTGATAGTGGACATCCTTGTCTTGTTCCTGATCTTAGGGGGAAAGTTTTCAATTTTTCCCTATTGAGGATGATATTAGCTGTGGGTTTTTCATATATTCCCTCTATCATTTTAAGGAAGTTCCCTTGTATTCCTATCTTTTGAAGTGTTTTCAACAGGAAAGGATGTTGAATCTTGTCGAATGCCTTCTCTGCATCAATTGAGATGATCATGTGATTTTTCTGCTTTGATTTGTTGATATGGTGTATTACATTAATTGATTTTCTTATGTTGAACCATCCTTGCATACCTGGGATGAATCCTACTTGGTCATGATGTATAATTCTTTTAATGTGTTGTTGGATACGATTTGCTAGAATTTTATTGAGGATTTTTGCATCTGTATTCATTAGAGAGATTGGTCTGTAGTTTTCTTTTTTTGTAATATCTTTGCCTGGTTTTGGTATGAGGGTGATGTTGGCTTCATAGAATGAATTAGGTAGTTTTCCCTCCACTTCGATTTTTTTGAAGAGTTTGAAGAGAATTGGTACTAATTCTTTCTGGAACGTTTGGTAGAATTCACATGTGAAGCCATCTGGTCCTGGACTTTTCTTTTTAGGAAGCTTGTGAATGACTAATTCAATTTCTTTACTTGTGATTGGTTTGTTGAGGTCATCTATGTCTTCTTGAGTCAAAGTTGGTTGTTCATGTCTTTCCAGGAACCCGTCCATTTCCTCTAAATTGTTGTATTTATTAGCGTAAAGTTGTTCATAGTATCCTGTTATTACCTCCTTTATTTCTGTGAGGTCAGTAGTTATGTCTCCTCTTCCATTTCTGATCTTATTTATTTGCATCCTCTCTCTTCTTCTTTTTGTCAATCTTGCTAAGGGCCCATCAATCTTATTGATTTTCTCATAGAACCAACTTCTGGCCTTATTGATTTTCTCTATTGTTTTCATGTTTTCAATTTCATTTATTTGTGCTCTAATCTTTGTTATTTCTTTCCTTTTGCTTGCTTTGGGGTTAGCTTGCTGTTCTTTCTCCAGTTCTTCCAAATGGATAGTTAATTCCTGAATTTTTGCCTTTTCTTCTTTTCTGATATAGGCATTTAGAGCAATAAATTTCCCTCTTAGCACTGCCTTTGCTGCGTCCCATAAGTTTTGATATGTTGTGTTTTCATTTTCATTTGCCTCGAGGTATTTGCTAATTTCTCTTGCAATTTCTTCTTTGACCCAGTCGTTGTTTAGGAGTGTGTTGTTGAGCCTCCACGTATTTGTGAATTTTCTGGCACTCTGCCTATTATTGATTTCCAACATCATTCCTTTATGGTCCGAGAAAGTGTTGTGTAAGATTTCAATCTTTTTAAATTTGTTAAGACTTGCTTTGTGACCCAGCATATGGTCTATCTTTGAGAATGATCCATGAGCACTTGAGAAAAAGGTGTATCCTGCTGTTGTGGGATGTAATGTCCTATAAATGTCTATTACGTCTAGTTCATTTATAGTAATATTCAGATTCTCTATTTCTTTGTTGATCCTCTGTCTAGATGTTCTGTCCCTTGATGAGAGTGGTGAGTTGAAGTCTCCAACTATTATGGTATATGAGTCTATTTCCCTTTTCAGTGTTTGCAGTATATTCCTCACGTATTTTGGGGCATTCTGATTCGGTGCGTAAATATTTATGATTGTTATGTCTTCTTGTTTAATTGTTCCTTTTATTAGTATATAGTGTCCTTCTTTGTCTCTTTTAACTGTTTTACATTTGAAGTCTAATTTGTTGGATATTAGTATAGCCACTCCTGCTCTTTTCTGGTTGTTATTTGCATGAAATATCTTTTCCCAACCTTTCACTTTCAACCTATGTTTATCTTTGGGTCTAAGATGTGTTTCCTGTAGACAGCATATAGAAGGATCCTGTTTTTTAATCCATTCTGCCAATCTATGTCTTTTGATTGGGGAATTCAGTCCATTGACATTCAGTGTTATTACTGTTTGGATAATATTTTCCTCTAACATTTTGTCTTTTGTATTATATACATCATATCTGATTTTCCTTCTTTCTACACTCTTTTCCATATCTCTCTCTTCTGTCTTTTTGTATCTGACTCTAGTGCTCCCTTTAGTATTTCTTGCAGAGCTGGTCTCTTGGTCACAAATTCTTTCAGTGACTTTTTGTCTGAGAATGTTTTAATTTCTCCCTCATTTTTGAAGGATAATTTTGCCGGATATAGGAGTCTTGGTTGGCAGTTTTTCTCTTTTAGTATTTTAAATATATCATCCCACTGTCTTCTAGCTTCCATGGTTTCTGCTGAGAAATCTACACAAAGTCTTATTGGGTTTCCCTTGTATGTAATGGATTGTTTTTCTCTTGCTGCTTTCAAGATCTTCTCTTTCTCTTTGACCTCTGACATTCTAACTAGTAAGTGTCTTGGAGAACGCCTATTTGGGTCTAATCTCTTTGGGGTGCGCTGCACTTCTTGGATCTGTAATTTTAGGTCTTTCATAAGAGTTGGGAAATTTTCAGTGATAATTTCTTCCATTAGTTTTTCTCCTCCTTTTCCCTTCTCTTCTCCTTCTGGGACACCCACAACACGTATATTTGTGCGGTTCATATTGTCCTTGAGTTCCCTGATACCCTGTTCAAATATTTCCATTCTTTTCCCTATAGTTTCTGTTTCTTTTTGGAATTCAGATGTTCCATCCTCCAAATCACTAATTCTATCTTCTGTCTCTTTAAATCTATCATTGTAGCTATCCATTATTTTTTCTATGTTTGCTACTTTATCCTTCACTTCCATAAGTTCTGCGATTTTTTTTTTCAGTTTTTCTATTTCTTCTTTATGTTCAGCCCATGTCCTCTTCATGTCCTCCCTCAATTTATCGATTTCATTTTTGAAGAGGTTTTCCATTTCTGTTCATATATTCAGCATTAGTTGTCTCAGCTCTTGTGTCTCATTTGAGCTATTGGTTTGTTCCTTTGACTGAGCCATATTCTCAATCTTTTGAGCGTGGACAGTTATCTTCTGCTGCTGGCGTCTGGGCATTTATTCAGATTTCTCTTGGTGTTGGACCCAGCAAGGTTGTAATATTTTTCTGTGAAATCTCTGGGTTCTGTTTTTCTTATCCTGCCCAGTAGGTGGCGCTCGTGGCACACGTTTGTCTGCGGGTCCCACCAGTAAAAGGTGCTGTGGGACCTTAAACTTTGGAAAACTCTCTCCGTCCTGGGGGTTCGCTAGCCGAAGCGGCTTGAGCCGGCCCTCGGTCCGAACGCAGGGAGGGTTGCTGGTCGCCGCAGCCAGGGAAAGAGCCCGTCCGAATTTCCTAGTCGGCCCTGGGCAACAAGCGTGGCGGGAGGGCGCCAGCGGCAGCGGCCCGCCCGAGAGAGTGCACGTTCCCCGGGAGTCACGGGTTTGGAAGGGGCCTCCCCCACCCGTCACCGTTCTCCGCGGCCTGGGGGTTTCCGATCCAATTCTCTCAGTTGGTCCGGGGGCTGCGCGTGGTGTGGGCGCCAGCCGTCTTTGTTTCAGGGGACCGCCTCTCCAATTCTCCCAGCCGGCCCGGGAAGGGGGAAGGGAGTAACTCCGGCCGCTTGCCACCCCCCCCGGTAAGGCCCGCGCGCCTCGGCGATCTCACCCGAGCTGCTTCTCTCAGCCAGCCAGCCGTTCCAGGATGGGGTACGCTGTCTTTTTTTATCTCTGTTGTGGCTTTGGGCGCTTTCTGTATCGTTTCTACTCCCCTAGTAGGTGTCCTGGAGAAGAAACTAAGATCCGCGCGTCTTACTAAGCCGCCATCTTCCAGGAAGTCCCCGTAAAATCTGTTTTGATTTTCAAAGAATGTATTCATTTACAGATATTTTTATTGAAATATAATTCACATACTATAAAATTCACCCTTTTAAAGTGTACAGTTTAGTGGTTTGCTATGTGGACAAGTTTGCACAACTATCACCATCACTGATTCCAGAACATTTCCATTGCCTCCCAAAGAATCCCTGTGCCCATTAGTAGTCACTCCCTATTTGCCCTGCTCCCCAGTCCCTGGGAACCACCAATTTTCTTTTTGTCACTATGGATTTACATATTCTAGACATTTCATATGGATGGAATCATACTGAATTTGCATATTCTGGACATTTTATATATAGTCTTTTGTGACTGGCTTCTTCACTTAGAGTAATGTTTTCAAGATTCATTCATGTTGTAGCATGTATTAGTACTTTTCCTCCCTGAGCTCTGTGTCAGATAAGCCTCTATTATGCTTCAAAAGTTTACTACTCTCACCTTTTATTTGGGAAAAAGGGAGCTTAATTTATTGGAAAGAGAGGAGCACCTGAGTTTAAATCCAGGCTTTGCTACTTACCTTGGTCTTAGACAAGTTCCTTCATCTCTCTGAAGTTTCTCCCCATATGTGAAGTGGGCTGATCATCACCCTCTTACTGGGTTCTTGTGAGATTACAATCAATGAAGGCAAAGTCCTTTGTACATGCCAGGGACCCAGTGAGTGCTGGTCCGTACTCTATTATTATTATTACTCTTTCCTGAGCACTTTCATTCCAGAAGCTGATTATTTTAATTAGAAAAAATTATTGTGGTAAAATATAAGCACATAAATGTTGTCATTTTGACCATTTTTAAGCGTACAATTCAGTGGCATTAATTACATTCACAGTGTTGTGCAACCATTATCACTATCCCTTCTTCATCACCTCACACAGAAACTTTGTACCCATTAGGGATTGACTCCCCACCCCCTTGTAACCTCTAATCAACTTTCTGTGTCTATGAATTTGCCTGTTCTAGATATTTTGTATAACTGGAATCGTGCAATGTTTGTCCTTTTGTATCTGGCTTGTTTCACTTGGCTTGGTGTTTTCAAGGTTCACATATGTTTCAGCCTTGTGGTAGTTAGATTCAGTTGTCAACTTGGCCAGGTGAAGGTGCCTAGATCTATTGCTGTAGACATGAGCCAATTGTATGTGAATCTCATCTGTTGCTGATTACATCTGCAGTTGGCTAGGAGGTGTGCCTGCTGCAGTGAATGATGTTTGATTTAATTGTGTGGTGTTTAAATGAGAGAACTTAATGTACCACAGCCCAAACAGCTCAGCATACCTCATCTCAGCCCTCACAGCTCAGCCTAGGCCTTTGGAGATGCAAAAAGGAATCACCCCAGGGAAAGATGTTGGAACCCAGAGTCCTGGAGAGAAGGCCAGCATAGATCACCCTGTGCCTTCCCAAGTAAGAAAGAACCTCAGTTGAAAGTTAGCTACCTTTCCTCTGAAGAACTAATGAAATAAATCCCCTCTTATTAAAAGCCAATCCGTCTCTGGTGAGTTGCATTCCAGCAGCTAGCAAACTAGAACAAGCCTGTATTAGAATGTTTTTATCACTAAGTGGTGTTCCGTTCTATGTATATACCATATTTTATCTATCCATTTGTCTTTAGGTGGACACTTGGGTTGTTTCCACCTTTTGGCTATTGTTTCTGCCTTTTGGCTATTGTTTCCGCCTTTTGGCTGCTGTGAACATCAGTGTGCTGGTGTCTGTTTGGGTCCGTGTTTTCCGTTCTTGGGGTTATGTGCCAATGTGTGGAATTTCTGGATCAATTAGTAATGCTATGCTGAATTTTTTTTTTCAATCTACTAAATTGATTTTAACATTTGTTCACCTTATTATTTATTTATTTTTAATCCATATTTTTTAGTCGTCTGTCAATAAGGTAGATAAAAGGAGCATCAGACACAAGGTTTTCACAATCACACAACCACATTGCAAAAGCTATATCATTATACAATCATCTTCAAGAAACATGGCTACTGGAACACAGCTCAACATTTTCAGGCAGTTCCCTCCAGCCTCTCCATTACACCTTAACTAAAAAGGTGATATCTATATAATGTATAAGTATAACCTCCAGGATAACCTTTTGACTCTGCTTATAATCTCTCAGCCATTGACACTTTATTTTGTCTCATTTTGTTCTTCCCTCTTTTGGTTGAAAAGGTTTTCTCAATTCCTTGTTGCTGAGTCACAGCTCATTCTAGGATTTCTGTCCCAGGTTTAAACTGAATTTTTTGATGAGACACCAAACTTTTTAACACAGTGGCTCCGCCATGTTACATTCCCATCAGCAGTGCATTCCCAGAACCTGTGTTTAAGCTAACTTTTTATTAAAGCATAACATATATACAGAACAGTGCACATATTTAATAAATAAATAAATAAAAATAAAAAGGTCCTACTTACAAAGGGTCCACAACCCACAGGAAAGTATTAAATTTAAGAACATGTTTTTCTGGGGTTTGCACACCTTCAAACCACCACAAGTGATATGTTGGAATCCTGTATTTTATACATGATTGTTCTGTAACCCACAGCTTCTCTAATAAAAAAAAAATCATAGTTAGAAACCTGAAATTTCAGAACCATAATATAGCTGTTGAAATGATAGCTAATGGGGGAAAAGATTGATCTACCTTTCCTTGCTTGGCAAGGAAAAGTGAAGGCACTTGGCTCAGTGTTATAAGATAGGGAATGGAGAAGAAGATTGAAACAGATTAGCCCAACTTTGCCCCCAGGAAGTTTGCAGATGAACAATAAAGATAATTACAATAATAGATAGAAGTAACAGTAGAAGGAATTACAGATAAAGTACCCTGAGAACCCAAAGAGATATTAAAAAGTTGGCATTTCAACATGTCCAAAGCCACTGACCCCCAAACAATATTTGTTAAATATCTAAATGAATGGAAGCACTTATTTTTCCATTGATTTACTGAGTATACAAGTGACTCCTATGTACCAGGCACTGTGGAAGGTAGGTACAGGGAATATAGAATGAACAAGGTAGATAAGATGGCCCTTTTAGAGCTATAGCCTAATAGGAGAGAGAAAAATCAGATAAGCTCAGGATGAATACTTTCATGGTGAGAAAGACTATTAGAATAAGTTGAATTAGGTGAGGAAGGATGGTTGGATATGGTGATCAAAGGAAAGTCCCTTTAAGGAAATTAAATATAAACAAAATATAAATGGAAACTGATCTTTGTAAGACCTATCTTAAGGTTATTTATCCTGTTTGAAATTTTTGCCATTGTTGCTATCCCAATATATTCATTTTGGCTAAATTACCATCCCCCCTTAAAGCACAATCAGTGAAATCTCTATATTATATCAGTATTTGCTTTATTCATTGTTGAGTTATTTACTGTTAAAATTAACAAGACATTCTTCTTTTGCAGAAACCAAAGCTGAAAGATTGGCATCCTCCTGAGGGATTTATACTGGGATTGTGGGCGCTCATTATCATGGTTTTCTTTAAAACTTATGGAATCAAGCATATGAAGTTCATTTTCTAGACACAATAATTTGTGAAGAAGACTGCAGAGAAGACCACCACCTTGAATAAAAATATGTTACTATATGTTTTGATATAGATTGCTCTTGTTTGAATTGCCAAAAAGTATAAGGAAACTATAAATTTGGGTGGACTGTATTGATTTTTTTAACTTAAAGAGAAATAATCATAATGCTATAGCTTCATGCCACTAAATATATTTCAGTTTTTCATTTTCTGTGTTATGACAAAAATGGGATAAAGAAGTCAGAAAAAACTTTCTGATTCTTTTTGAAAATAATAATTTCCCCTCATCCCTTTTCTATTTGGAAAAGAAAAAATGTGTAGACATTAAATTCTCACTAGCAGAAGTAGCTCCTGTTACTATTTTTTTGTGAACTTCTTCCCTCTCTTTTTCTGTGCACTTACATATTTTTCTTCTTTCAAAATAGACACCATTTAGAATATACTATTCTGTAACCTCATTTTTTACTTTACAATGTGTTAGCCTTTTCCCTCTCCTTAGATATTCTTTGAGATCATGTTATGGATAGCTGCATAGTAATTTATTTAACACTATTCCGCTATTGGACCACTTGTTCCAGATTTCCCTTTGGGTATTCTTTAATGTGTCAGTGTTTTACCGTTAGTTACTTGTGGAATCTTCAGCTTTAATAATAAGCAAGTATGTATGCAAACTGGTCTCTAGTCTATGGTACTGATAATTTTCCAGGACCTTTTTTTGCTGTCAATTTGCCTGGAAAATTTAAGACATTCTGGAATTTGACATATTGACTGCTCAACAAAAACAAACCCCATTTTCCACCCCCATGTCTGAGTATAACCCTCTAGAATTTTTCACCTCCTCTTTAGTTTCTGTCCTGAAAGAGATAGCCAAAAGCATTTTATTTTATTCTATTTAAGTTAAACATGGCTGGATTGACACTTTCCCTAGGAACAATTCTATAGCATGGATGACCTATTTGGAAAGTTTGTATTTATGGTCCTGCTTTCATATATGACTGATGGATCACATAAGGCAGTAAGCCCTCTTTATGGCCTTTGACAATTCAAGAGCTCATATCCCCATCACTGATTTATTTTTTAGCACACCACACATCTTTGCATCTTTCTCATAACTGGAAATAGTATTGAGATCGTACTCTGTAATCAACCCCAGATATTGTTCTTTCTTTTCATAATTTTGCATATGAGAGGGAAATAAAACACCAAATGTTAAGTATTCATGTTGTCTCAGGAGATCCCTTTATATGTTTTACCTAAGAACTTACATGTTAATCTTTAGTCATTGCATCTCTTCCTCCACAATAAAACCTCCCAAAATTAATATTCCTTAGGATTTGTTTTCCTTTAGCACTTAAAATATTAGCCCCTAGTCGCATAGAAAATGGTCATACTTTCCCAGGCAGAGAATTAACTGTTATCCTCTAAGTTAGAGCAATTGAAATTGAAGCTTTTGCCAGCTCTGGTACTTCATTTAATTGATAAGTTTATTGGTGCACTAGGTAAGTGAAGAAGGAAAATTTTATCTTATTATATGGAGAAGGATCCCTTTGTACATAGAAAAGGTGAAGGGGGACAAACTTAAATTTGAATCGCCTGATCACAGAGTGCTGAGACCAAAAGGTTGACTGCGAAGGTATGAACACTACGGTAGGGAGGAGCTGCTTAGGGTGGTAAAGGAAGTGGGATTGTTCTTGAGCCACAGTAATTTAGTTTGTGTATAATGTAACATATTCTGATTGTAAGGACTGCTGGAAAGTAAAAAGATTCATCTTCAGAGGTTGTAAAAGGTGCCCTTCTTAGTTAAAACCAAACTGGGAAAAGTATACTGGATTAATTTTGCCCAGATGGTTTCAAAGGGCAGTTATTCTCTCTTTGTTCCATTTACTGAATTTTTGGAATATAGTTAAAGCAAAAAGATTAACCTATGTTAAATACTTAGCCTGTAACCATAATCATTTTACATAAAGTCTATTCTGCTTTCCATAGTAAGAAATCCTCTGCATGAGGTAAGTGGGTATTTTTAAGAAATATTTTAAGTGCGATTAAATGGTCCAGACTTTAAATGATAACATAAAAGCACATCCTTAAATATATTCTGCTTGAGACACAAAGAGCTGAACAACTGAAAGGTGTTTTCTTTTTTGCTTTTTCATAATGTTGCTGACAGATGAGATAATGTTATGACTGAACACTTTAGAAATTGTAAATATATGGTGGTATTATTGTTCTTACTTCTGCTTAGGAAGATACCAAAGGGAAAGTTAATTGTGATGATGCCCCTCTTTTTCTTGCACTTATTACCTTTTTTAGCTACTCTCTGTGATTCTTATTCTCTTTGGTATACCTTTCTCCTCCCCGACTGTGTCCTTCCAAGAGAAAAGGAGTGTAGATAAATGGTTCCCAACAGCCATGTCCTGACATTTGGGGGAGGGACAAAGTATAATGATGCCATCCTGCAAAGATAGACTTCCTGTGAAAAAGGAACTAAATGATGTCGATTTTAATATTACAAAAGACAGTCATTTGCAGTTGATGAAATGTAGTTTGGATGCAAAGCAGTTGATGAAATATAGTTTGGATGCAAAGCTGATTAAATTGGATAAAAAATTAGAATTAAATTTAAAAAATAATGCATGCATTTATGGTTTCAATTTTTATATATCCTCGGCTACTTGAAAATGATGATTCCCACAACAAGCATAACTCAGCTTGTTTCTGCCTCCTGAATATTTTCTACTATGGTATATGTTGATAACATTTCTTCCATTATGTATGTTGTATAGCAGAGTTACAGTTACTGTGGGAATCATAATTTGAAATTTTGACTGGTGTGTTTCTAGACTCTTTGTAACAAATGTTGCATTAAAATAGAACTTTTTTCAGTTGGTTGTACCAAAATTAAGCTCATCTGTAAGAGATACTGTTTAATTTGTGAAAGAAATATTTTATAAAGATATCACAAGGTATAGCTATGAAATAGTGATAATCAGTTTCCATTTTTGCTTTATGGAATAAACCTATTACTTCATTGTCACATCTCATACCCAAGGGCATTTACTACAAAGAATGTGTTTTCCAATATTTGCTCTTCTGTTGCTGTCTGTTTTCCATGTGCCTGTCTGAAAACATGTAACTAAGAATCTAAATATTTCTTAACTACCTGCTGCTTAAATATAAAAGTCTTTCAATTCATGAAATTCACCTTGGTAGGAACCAGCTTTTTTGTTGGTTTTCTTTTTGCTTTTATTTTGGAAATGTGCTATGAAATATTTGGTTTAATTTAACTGTGTAGCTCATCATAGATGAAGGTGTAGCCAAGAAAGTGGTGATTAAAAATTCATTTACTCCAAACATGGGAAGATGGTCACTGTCATTCTTTTCCACTTAGGCTACTTGCAGCCTCAGAGACTTTTAATTTGCCCAAGGTGTACCTAGTCATTGTCTGCCAGGTGAGATTCACCCTTTAAACTTTAGCCTTGGTGCTTCTAGACTATCCTGTTCCCTTCTATTTGCAGCAGATTGTTTTTTGGTAACAATTTTGTTTCACGTTCTTTCAACACTGTCCAGGAATTTCAACTCAAAGACTCTTTTCCCTCTGTTTCAGGATTTTTCCTATTTTAGGTAGATTAAGGCTTTACTCAGTCTCCTTTTAGCCTTAGTTTTCTAGTGTCTTCTTTCTCCATGACCCACCACTTAGTTCAGTACACCCTTTAAGCATTATTTAACTGACTGTCTATCTAACCTCAGGTCCCAGATCATCTGGATAATAATCTGATGTGAATTTCTCCATTGTTACTTCAAGACAGTGGATGCTGAATTTCCAGGAGGTAAAAGCGTTATCCCTGCAGCCACCATTGTTTTAGTTTGTAAGCTACTGGAATACAGTATGCCAGAAATGGAACTGCTTTTTGAAAGGGAATTTAATAAGTTTACAGTTATAAGCCTATACAAATGTCCAAACTAAGGTATCCAGGGAAAGATACCTTAATTCAAGGAAGGCTGATGGGTCAGGAACACCTCTGTCAGCTGGATAGTCACGTGGTTGGCCTCTGCTGGTCCCTTGCTCCTGGGCTCCATTGCTTTCAGCCTCTGTTCCTGTGAGGTTTCCTCACTTCACTTCTCCAGGACTGGTTTTCAACTCTTGGCTTCCTTTGGTTCTCTCCAACTTCTGTCTTGCTTAACATCTCATGGTGACATCTGCTGGGCTCCAAGCATCTCCACACATCTGTGTCTCTGTTCTCCAAGTGTTGGCATTTGTGTCAGCTCTGCTCTGAAGTTTCTGTTGGCTCTGTGGTATCTGTCTCAAAAATCTTTCCCCTTTTGAAGACTGCAGTAAACTAAATCAAGACCCATCTGGAATGGGTAGAGTCACATCTCCATCTAATCAAAAGATCACACCCACAATTGGATGTACCGCATCTCCAAGGAGATAATCTAATCAAAAGTTTCCAGCCTCCATATTAAATCAAGATTAAAAGAAACAGCTGCTCTCACAAGATTGAATCAGGATTAAAACATGTTTTTTCTCAGGTACATGATACTTTCAAACCAACACACCCCGGTTAACACATGATAGGAACCCAAATAAAAAAATGAAGGCTAAAAGGGGAATTTGGGATGGGGTAATAGGATATTTCATATTATCTTTGCAGAGGGGGATCTGATTTGACTCTCACTAGGGACTAGAATGTCACCTGGATTCCCTTTGTTTTTCCCTTGATCCCTTCTGGAAACTGGCTTTCCCACATGTCTGGTAACTCTAGAATTTCACATCCCTGCCTCTTCTACCAGAAAGAAGAAAATGGCTCTCTTCCTTTAATTCCAGTTCTAAAAGGCCTGCACATTAGTTTTCCAGCATTAGGGGTTCACCTGGCAGAGGGTCATGGCCATGTAAAGCAGCTACAGGATCTGTGGTGGCATACCTCTATATAGGGCTCATCCCAGGAAACAGAGGGATCACACTAACTTGCTATTCAATATGTGGTCACTGGAGCAGCAGTATTACCCTGGTGCTAGAAATGCAGAATGTCAGGCCCCACCTCTGACCTACTGAATCAGAACCTGCATTCTAACAGAATCCCCAGGTCATTCATATGCACATGAAAGTAGGAGAAGCACTGATCTATGACATCTTCCTGGACTAAACAGCTCAATTTTTATCTCCTAAAAAGAGATTATAAAAGAAGGTTACAAACACTGACTTGTAAAACAAATACTTATGGTTGGCATATTTTATGGGATGATTGACTGTAGCATTATCAATTCATATTCAGACCTTTAAGACTGTTAGCCACTCTCATTCACACTTATTTTTCAGTCTGTGACTTTTTAAAAATGTAGTTAATGCCTGAAGCCAAGCATCTAATTAGCATTTACTGTGTATAGTATCCACAAAACCTTTGCCACTGCCCTCATCAAGAAGTGGAATCTAAATTCCCCTCCCTTTGAGTTGGTCTTAGTGACTCAATTTTAATAAATAGAATGTAGCAGAATAAACTGCATGACTTCTGAGGCTAGGTCACGAAAGGTGATACATATTAGTGACAGACTTTTCCAATATCAAAAATTTAGAATTGTCATAGCCCAAACAATCCCAAAGAGAGGTATGGAAAGATCAAAGGTGATTGGTGGAATTATACATAGAAGATAGGACTTAACGAATGAATATGAATGCTGAATCATTAAACTGATATCTCTTTTAGTCTCCAGTATTTTAGAGCAGCTAGAAGTAAAAACGTGAAATTGTGAAATTGTAACCCATGTCAAAGTCTGAAATATGTTCTGCAACTAATTGTGCTGTGCTTTGAAATTTATAGCTTTTTTGTATATATGTTATTGTTCACAAAAAAAGAAAAAAAGGTCGATTGTGATGATAAAAAAAAGCATTTAAGCCCTCTAGCCCCCTATATTCTGGAGCAGAATAGAAGGAAAAATATAAGAGGACTGTATGGTAGCCCATGACAAACTCTGGGATCTGTCCTGTAACCACTTGTTGAAGAGTGCTTTGAAAACTATTGCTTTTTTAATTCTTTGCTTTTGTATATGTGTTATACTATACAATAAAAGTTAAAAAAAAAAAAAAAAAGGTGATACAGCATCCATCTAGCTCACTTTTCAGGACACTTACCTTGAAACTTAGCCTCCATGCTCTGAGGAAGCCCAAACCACCTGGAGAAGCCATGTATAAATATTTTGGCCACAGATACAGCTGAAGTCCCAGCTAATAGCATCAGTTTCCAGAGATGTGAATGAAGGAGGCTTCAGGTGTTTTCTGACTACACTCACATGAGGGACCCCAAGTGAGAACCACATAGTTGTCCCCCAGAGCCTTGAGAGATGCTGATTAGAAAAAAATTATTTTACCCTGCTAAATTTAGGGCAGTTTGTTGCACAGCAGTCATACATATAAACACTGTTAATATGTGTTGCCCACTCAAGTAGGTGCTATGAGGAATACAAAGACATGATTTGTTCTTGAGGTGTTGTAAATTTATTATAGAAAGAATGCACATGAAAAGATGAAATTACTGCATAGCAGAAAATGACAAGTGCCACTTAAGTATTCTAAAATTGTAAAATTAAAGAGAAACTTGGATTTTTATTGCTATATGAATGTATATAGCAAAACTTTATTTACTGTCAGCTAAAGTGGCAGGGAAGACTGAGGAGGAGGTGAAACTTAAATGAGACAAGATCTAAAGGCAACCAGATTAGATTTCTCTATTCCTCTCCCTCTCAATTTCCCACTATTGCTTTTTCAAAATTCTAACTTTCTGTTACTCTTGCAGCCCATGTCTGATGTTCTGAAGAGCTCTGTCCTTAAACTCTTCAAACTCTATACTGAGGGGTACAAGGGTAGTTCAGTGGTAGAATTCTCATTTGTCATGCGGGAGACCCAGGTTTGATTCCCAGCCCATGCACTTCCCGGACAAACAAACAAGCAAATAAACGAAAAACCAGATAAACAAAAATTCAGCAAATGGTGCTGCAATAAGGGGATACTCACATGGAAAAAGAATGAAATGTGACCCCCACCATTAAGTATTAAAAAAAAAAAGGCAAACTCTACACTGTCCCTGGATATTTTCACCCCCCATCTGTGGTTTCCATTATCACCTATATGTCAATGGCTCCACGTTCCAGAAGTACATTTTCGACTTAAAAGCCCCCCAGGAATGTTAAATTCAGTACATCCCAAATGGAACATACCATCTTTTCCCTTGCTATCCAGCTTGTCTTCTCTATTTTCTTTTTCATGTTCCAAATTTTCTATGAATGGGCACAAATTGAACATCAGACATGGGCTGCAAGAGTAACAGAAATCCGGAATTGGTAGAGGAAGAAAGAACTATAGATACCAACTATGTTCTCATAACCAACTACAGAAAGAAGGACTATAGTAGCTTTATTTGTTTTGCTTGTATATGTATACAAGCTATTTTCTTCTCCTTTTTCACATTTTTATTTTTATACAAGTTGGTGATGGTTAACCTTACAATGTAATCTTTAGGTAACATAATGTCCAATGGGACTATGATGGAATTTGAAGAATAATTTCTATAGTGAGCAATAGATAAAGTGATTGTTGGGACCACGCATCTTCTGATTTTGATAAAGGGTGAAAATTATTTCATTTGTAAAAAGGATAGCACTATCTTGTTAGATGGAAATATAGGTTTTTCATTGTTGTACAGAAGCTCATATATATGTAGAAAAGTGAATATATATGGAAGCCAAATAGCCAAAGGCATTGTCTTAGTTTGCCAGGGCTGCTATGACAAATATCACATACTCTTTGGCTTAAACAACAGGAATTTATTGTCTCACAGTTTTGGAGGCCAGAAGTCCACATCAATGTATTGACAAGACTATTTTTTTCTTTGAAGTCTGTAGCATTTTCGTGGTGGCTCAATCTCTGCATCCATCACATGGAGATCTGTCTCTTTTTTGTCTCCTCTGGTTTCTACTTCTGTGTCCAACTTCCTTTACTTATAAGGACTTGAGCAATATTGGATTAAGGCCCACCCTCCTTCAATTTGGGCACACTTTAATAACATATTCAAATATTCTATTACAAATGGGTTCATACCCAGAGGTCCAGGGGTTAGGATTTGAGCATATCTTTTGTGGGGAGCATGATTCTATCCCAAACAGGGGTGTAGTGTTCCAGTTATCAACTGGTCTCTCAACTTGAAATCCACTTACCTGTTCTGTGTTAATGGAGCTTAACCATTTAAGAATTTCTCCTTTATAGGATGCACAATGTTAAGCTTTGTCAATAGAGAGTGCTGGAGGAATATTGCAGGAGGAAGAAGCTTCTCTTTCTAATGGCTACCCTGGGCAACCTCACTCCAGGGGCTTTGCAGCAGAGTGAGAAGGTGGGCATATCCCTATGAGCTTCACCCACCCCCCACCCCAGGGCACCCCTCAGACACCCTCATCCAAGAGTGGTGCTAGCAAGGTACCTCTCCCAGACAGCTTTCCCTGCATCCCTTCAGGTAGGTTTTTGGTGTGTTCCAAGGTATCCTCTTCTCAGGACAGCTCCTCCTAGGACTTCAGGGAATGGCATTCTACAAGTCCCACTGAAAGGACACCTCAGTGAACTTCCGTGCCATCCATGGGCCACATTGCCCCCTGTCTCATAATGTCGTATCTCAGACTTAGGGGTGGTGGCCTCTCTTAATATCTTCCCTTCCTCTAATCTTTATAGTTCGCTTTATTGCTCACTAGGAGATCCCCTCTTACTCTATTTCCTTGTTCAAGTTACTATCAGATTCTGTCTACTGGCTGGGCCTTGACTGATACACCTCCCCACAGAAACCAGATGGCATTAGTGCTGAGATTCTTGCCCGCAGTCATTTAAATTGTTCAGATTATGCCTATGGGTTATAGGAAAAGTCTTTTTCCCACCCAGAGAGATGGGCAAAGAGTTCGCACCAATTCTCACCACCTCCCCCCTATTCTGAAGGCTTTCCTTGGAGACTTAAAACTGAGGGTTAAGAGATGAAAGGGGGCCACCTGCTGATACAGCTCTGACAGTCAGGGCTTGCCCAGGCCATTCACAAGACCTAGCATGTAGGTGGAAGCCATTCTAAAGCAGTTCTGTTGCCTTTGTTTTAAAAATGCTGGATTCTTTGGGGTCTGGGCAGCTTCTCCTCACCCCTTGTAATGAAAACAAGGGAATGGGAGATTCGGCAACTGAATCCTTTTCTAACCCTTCCTGAAAGAGAGATGGATCAAACAGAAAAAAACATATTCGAGGCAGACTGGTGTGGGAACTATTCTAGTTTGGTTAACTATTAAGAAGGCCAATAGTATCAGAATTAAGAGCCTGAATTTTGCTCAGTGTTTTGTCAGCCATGATAAATGTGCACTATAAAAGAAACATAGTAATAAAAATTAAAAGTAAATATATTTATAAGCCAATAAAATCAAAGGTGGAGAAGAAACATTGAGATTGAATAAAAGAAACCAAATAAAAGCAATAAAAATAATGCATTAAATAGATTAAAAAATGAAACCAGAAGCTCAGAAATCTAAAAGTATAATTAAGGATAAATGAGAAAAAAAATTAAAAACTTGGTAAAATCAGAAGCTTAGAATTTCAAGGATATATTTGTGAATAAAGCTAAAGTAGAAAAAGAAAAGAAAACCAAAGCTTTTTAAAGTGAAAACAATGGAGGTAAAAATTAAATGGAATATAAAGAGTAAGCCAAGAAGCTGAAATTATTTATTTTAAAGGAAGATTAAAAATAAGCTAAAACTGGTCAAAGAAATATAACATTCTCTAAGTGCTAAACTTCTAGAGAACAAAATAAACTAAAAATAAATAGAGAAGACAAGAGATGAACAATTTAAAACATGAGACGAGTAAACATTTTTTAAAGTAAGTTACCTACTTTTCCAGAGACATTTGGGTGCTTTTATTCTTGCTTTTCTCCAGAAACTGAAACCACTTCAAATCCCAATTGATTTTCTTGAAAACCCCTCAGGTTTCCTTTAGGCCAAAACAAAGGTAGCAAGCAGTTCAGCATGCTTAGCCTCTTATATTTTCTCTTTCCCCAAAGGCTCCTGGACCTGGTGTCTCTGTGGCTTTTAATTAAATGCCTTGAGGAGTTGGGCACGGAAAAAGGATGGAAAGAGGTAGGCCCTGGCTTGGCCAGCTCTGGTGTCTGCTGGGCTCTGGATCAAACCTGCTACCCAGCAGACGTCACCATTCATCATATGGACTCTTCTTGCTTCCTTTCACGCCGCTGGCTGCAGCTCAGACAATCTACTGTCTTTTAACATTTCTGACCTCAGATACGAGACAGGTCATTGGTTTTCAAACTTTTTAATTAATGTATTAATTAATACATTAATACATTTCACATTATGACCCAGTACACCTACATGTATATATCGCTATATGACAGAAAAAGAAGTTTTACAAAATAGTATGCTCTCCAATGTCACATGGACTGTTAATTCTATTAGTTTGTATTCTGTATTATAGCATCGTCTCACATGGAAGCTAAAACAATGCCTTTCAAAAGTCTTTTGCTTCCACCTACAGAAAGAAATATATTTTACATTGTGATCCAGGGAATATATACATATATATATATATATGTACCTGTATAATTAAAGTTTTACAAAACAATGCTCTTTCTTCTTATAATGTACCTGTTGTTTCTTTTCTATTTCATTATAATTCTGTTTTAAAAATTTTGATCACAATACACAAAATTTATTTTAGAACTTATCGATTGATCATGACCCACAGTTTGAAAATAAATGAGTTAGAGTTTTTGTTTCTGTTTGTTTGTTTTCCTTAAAATCTGCTGACTTCATTGGGATAGTGTAGAAATGCTACACAACTATCAGTTTATCGCTTTCCAGCAATATCTAGCTATATTTGCTTCTCCAAACTTCCTACCAAGCAGAGTCAAATGAAGGCATAGGGAACCACAGCCAAGGAAAGTGGCCAGCAGGCACTTTTTAAATCTTTGTACGAAAATTCACCCGCTCCTTGTTGCTGATCTAATCTATACATTGTGTCTTTATTCTTCCAACGTTTAAGTGTGTAAATGACACATTCTGTGTCTCTAAGGTGCTTAGAGTAGGGAATGGGGACCTGGGACACTGATGAGGAGAACTCTTAAAGCTGTGCGGGGGTGTGGGTGTGGGGCATCCGGGAGGCTCCAGACGGTGTCGTTGAACTGAGAGTATTAGTTAGACTCAAATGTTTTGAAAGTGATAGAAAAGCCAACACAAATAGGATTAAATAAAAAAAAAATAGAATTTATTCATGTAACTGAATATCTAGGAGAGATTTATCTCCAGGCTTAGCTTGATCCAGGACCCAATGAGAGTCTAAGATCCATTTCTCAGCCTTGCTTCATCCTGAAGTTTGCTCCTGTGGTGCTGGCAAAAATGACTGCAGCAGTTCCAAACCCTAAAGGACCATGAGCTGTGGGGAAGAGTATGTATACTTCATAGGTGGTGTTTCCATCCCTGAAACAATAATTGTACCTGGGGAGACACTACATGCCAATAGGTTTAAGCCAGTTAGAGCCCACCCCAGTATCTGTGAAGAGGACCAGTCCCCCCCAAACCAGATGATTATAAGTGGAGTGATTGACTTCCCAAGGAAAATATGGGGAAATGTGACCTGGCAGGTAGGACATGGAAGCTGGGCTGCCAACAATGGGCATTTTCCCCACTAAGCCTTGAAGGCAGTGCGGAGGGATGGAAAAGGCTCTTGTGGCAGAGTCTTGTTGACAGGTGGGGACAGAAGAAAGAGAGTAGCATTATTATAGGTGGGGGAGCAGCATGAGCACAGCTTGGAGCCACCTTCAGTTCCTTGGTATAGCTGGAGCTTAAGAACACATTCCAGGAGCAGCAAGAGCTAAGACCTGTACAGACCTGGGGCCCCTGAATTCCAGGCTAGAGAACGAGAAAAATCGAGCAGGTAGTCAAAATTCAGAGAAAGATTCTGAGCAAAGGTTTATACTTTATGAGATTAACTTAGGTTTATACTTTATGAGATTAACTTGGCACTGTGGGTAGACTGAATTGGAGAAAGGTAATTCTGGAAGATCACAGTAGTCTAGATGAGAGTTGAATGAGTGCTGAACAAGGAGGGAGCAACGGGTATGAGAGAGGTGAGGAATTGATTCAAAAGCTCTGTGTTCCTTTATCTCATAACTCCATGAACCTTGAGATTCTGTTGACTTAGGCAAAGGCAGGAAAGACTCTTTACTACTTAATTGGATTTAAACATAGATTAAATAATTCCAGAAAACTTTTCTTTTCAAAAGGGAAGAAATAACCTGTTGCAGAAAAAAATAAGCCAATGGTTATTAACTCATTACAAAAGTGTAGCCAATAATTGGTTAAAGTACTTTGCAAAAGATGAAGTAAAATAAAGACACTTGTAACTCACCAGAGTGGTTCCAAAGGCTTCCCTGGAACCCTCTAGTCAAATTCTTCTCCTCCCCATCCCAGAGACCCTTCTTGTGTCAGCATTACATATGTCCATCTTTATCACCCATTCAATTATAAACTGGAGGACATAAACCTCTTCATGTGGAGTGAAATAATTTCTTTTCTTTTTCTCTACCTCTCTTTCCAAGCACCTCTACTTGAATCTAAGCACTGTAATAGATGCTAAAGAGAAGAATGGCTCCCAGTTAGACTGACCTCGAGGAGTCTCCAGTCTAGAGTGGAAAGTGAGCCATTTAAAAAGTTCTGGAATGGACGTATACTCAGCGCAACAGGAAAAGCATGGCAGCTCCACATGGCAGGAACAAGAAGGGCTTCAGCAGAGGCAGCACTTGGCATCAAGTCTTAAAAGACAAGCAATCAGGTGGGGTGCGAAGGGAGTTCAGTGGGAGAATTCTTGCTTGCCATGCAGGAGACCTGGGTTTGATTCCCAGCCCATGCACTTCCCAAACAAAAATTCAACAAATGTTGCTGCAATAACAGGATACTCACATGGAAAAAGAATGAAATGTGACCCTGCCATACAGCATACAAAGAAAAAAAAAGACAAGCAGTCAGAGAAGATGGAGGAGAGGGGAAGAGCACTGAGTCGGGAGTGCTTATCTAGTCGGTGGATATTTTAACATGGGGATGGTCATAACAACGTTTTGGCCTCATGGGTATCTACAGAAACATGTAGCCATTTCCCTTAGAGCACTTTCAAAGCAACTCTCCAGTTCTCGGGATCTAGGCCATTGGTTCTGCACCTGCCCACGCTGGAACTGAGCCAGCTGGTGAAACTCAATATACCATTTTACAGTTCACATGAACCTTTCATGTATTCTTATTTAATTCTCACTACAAATATAAGCGACAGGAAGAACCCCAGCTTATAGAAGAAGGAAGTAGAGGATGAGCTTGTAAGACGCACTGGCTCACATAGCTTTTGCTCCACTCGGCTTTCAATAACTGTGTTTTTGGTATTGAATGGAGTCAGAGAACTGGGGCTCCCTTTTCTGTCCTCAGCTATGCCACTTTCTCATCTTAAGAGCCAGAATCAATCCTTCAGGTTTGACAGGTGCTTGATGTCAGAAACCCATCAAGGATAGACAGAATACAACTGCAAACACATAGATATGCACACACACACATGTGTGCGCACACATACATGCACACACATATACTTGGCAAGAATAATATATTATTATTGGCTAAACAAACTGTGGTATACACATACGATGGAATATTATGCAGCTCTAAGACAGAATAAACTTACGAAGCATGTAATAACATGGATGGACCTAGAGAACATTATGCTGAGTGAAACTAGCCAAAAACTAAAGGACAAATACTGTATGGTCCCACTGATGTGAACCAACATTAGTGAATAAACTTGGAATATGTCATTGGTAACTGAGACCATCAGGAGATAGAAATAGGGTAAGATAAGGGGTAATTGGAGCTGAAGGGATACAGACTGTGCAACAGGACTGGATACAAAAACTCAGAAATGGACAGCACAATACTACCTAATTGTAATGTAATTATGTTAAAACATTGAATGAAGCTGCATGTGAGGTATAGGTTTTTGTTTTTTTTTCTCTCTCTATTATCGTTTTATTTCTTATTCTGTTGTCTTTTTATTTCTTTTTCTAAATCGATGCAAATGTACTAAGAAATGATGAATATGCAACTATGTGATGATATTAAGAATTACTGATTATATATGTAGAATGGAATGATTTCTAAATGTTTTGTTAGTTAATTTTTTTAAATTAAAAATAAATAAATAAATAATTTTAAAAAAAGAATAATATAGTAAAAGTAATCTGCTATTAAGGATGAAGGCTTATTAAATAAATAAAATAACTCAAGATTCTTTTCTCTACCTTAGAGTCACATATGACCTTGAGAACAAGGAATAATTTTGTAAAAATTGAAATATTGATACTTAAAGTAATTTTTATGTCTTCATTAAAGAAATCTTAGCACCAGAAAAAGCTTTTAACAATCCTAGAACTCCATGAAGCACTGCTTTATTCATATAAAATATTCATATTCATATTCTGTTTAATGAACTTTAGTAATAAACTGCTTACACCAACTCTACCCCCTTCATCTTGATACTCAAAGCCCTCAATAATTTCACCAAAATCTGGCTGTAGTTTTATTTCTAAGCTCTCTTCTCCATATTATTGTAGTTTTCTGCTACGTCTATACTCACTTCTCTCTACTTACCCACACCATGGGCTTATCCTGGAAGTTTAGCTTTCGTCTTGCCTCCTCAGTGAAACCTATTGCTACTGTTGAATACTTGTCTGAACTTGCTATTTTGCTATTATCAATGCTGAAAATGTTTGGCAGCAATCCAAAGACTTCTTCTGAGGACTGAAACCCCACTTTAGCACATCATCAGAGCAAGAGCCTTCTTTCCAGGGAACCATCTATGGCCTTCCCCCACTTCATGACTGGATCTGGCTGGCTTTGCCATCCCTTCCACACCTCATATTTTATACAGAAAGGATAGCTGTGGACTCCTGGAGGGGTTAGCTGAATGGGCCCCTTTCATAACTATCAACCCAGACCTTGTTACTACCACAAGAAAGGACAAGAACTGATAGTGAAAGACATGACACATATAATCAAAACAACCCTTCCAACCTGTTGTCTTGCTGTGTTCCTGGTTTTTAAAATGCCAGGCTAGATGCTCATATCTTTCTTGAAATCCAGTGGAGGGAGGAGACAGGCATGTGGGCCCAAGAAGTGGAAGGATGTGGTAGCAACACAAGGAAAAGAGAAAACTGAAAACAATAGTAGATTACTGCAAAGAGGGTTCACATACTAAACGAGCCAAGAGTGACAAAAACAGGGCTTTGAAAATTCTATGTTTGAAACAAGGACTTATAGAGGGAATGCAGCAGTCACCAAGTGCCACTGTGGTTTTTTTTTTTTAGGTTGGTGACAGGCCAAGGAGATCATATAGACAGAATATTGTTATTCCAGCATAGTGTTTGGTAAAGGCTTCTATTGCATCCTTGTAAAAAAAAAAAGTGGTGAAATATGCACTGGATGAAAATAATAGATAGTGGTAGATCTGTCATATCAAAATTAATAGCTTCCTATTAATCTGGAGGGAAGCCTCTGCCAGAATATCATCCTTCTGAAAAATATACTTATCAACCTTACAGTTAGCACAAACAATAAGGGATTAAATATGTGAGAGATGACAGAATAAAGTTATTTTGACAAGCCGAAACCAATAAAATTAAATTTAACATAGATAAATGTTTAAGTTCTTTGTTTAGGTTAATTTTTTTTCTTTAGGTTAACATGGTCTGGCATATAGGAATACAGGAAAATGCTACTGAAAATTGTAGGTGAGTCTTTGACAACTTGCTCATTTTAAAATCCATTTAAAAATGTTTAATAAGTCATATGTAGTTATTTTATGTTCGGTATCTAATAATTCAAATATCTAAAGTTTTGTTTCTAACACCTATTGAATTTCCCTCATGAGGTTTACTTCCTTTGCTGTTTGGTGATTTTATATATAGATTATATAGGTACAGGCCTAATAAGGAGTTTACAAAGGACTTTGCCCCCCCAAAAATCATATTACCAGAAATACAGGCTTGGGCAAAAGGACATTGCTCTGAATTGTGAGATGTTTTATGTTGCGTTAGATTACATAATAGATTAGATCCACTGAGGAGAAACCTAGCAAACTGAAGAATAACTCTAAATTACCCAGAATGTGGCACTGAGAAATAGGGAAAGAAAAAACATGGAGAATGATTAAGAGGTATTAAGGAGAAAATGAGTTCCAATATATATCTATTCTGAGTCCAAAATGGAGGAAATAGAATGTAGGAGGGGTAATAATTGAAGAGATAATGGTTAATTTCCAGAATTGATAAAAACCAAAGTCTACAGATTTAAGAAGTATCTCATATACCAAGCAAAATAAATACAGAAAATTCATACCTAGATATGTTGTGAAAAAAACGCCCAGATAAAAATAAGCTCTAATAAGTATCCAAGGACACTAACAAGGAATAATAAAGTAAATGATGGCAGATTTGTCAACAGCAACATATGAAGAGATAGTGGAACCATATCATTAGAGATGAAAGAAAATTATCAACCTAGAATTGGGTATCTAGAAAAACAAAGATGAATAAAGAGATTTTCAGATACACAAATCTGAAGTCATTTACTCACGAAATAAATCTTCACCAGAAGAACTTCTGAAAGATTTCCTTTGCAGTAAAATTAAAGGAATCCAGAAAAATATTCTGGGACCAAAAAAAAGTGATGAAAAGCAAATATACAAGTATAAATTCAAATAAACAAATGTATAAACAACAAAAATAATTTAAATGCATAGCATTTGATTGAGAGTTAAAGGGATCTCAGGTCTTTGATTATTCTGGTGGTAAGGAACAATTTGCATGTATTGACTAATCATAGAATTTCTTAAGTTATTAAGTATATAAGATAAATTCCATTTCAAAAATCACAACCAGCAGAATATATAAGTAAAGTATATAACTGCCAAAAGGAATGGAAAGATAAAACTAAAATAATAATCAAAGACTCAAAAGAAATAATCAAACTCAAAAGAAAGAGATATAGAGGAGAGATAAGCCTAAAAATAGAAGGTTTTATGGAGGTTGCAAAGTAAGATTGTAGTAAGTCAAAATATAACACTCATCTAAAAAGTAATGAATTCAACTCTATAATAAAAGAGAAGCAATTAGATTTGGTAAAGGAAAATATCTTTTCATTTATAAAAATATCTAAAATAAATGAAACAAGAGATTAAAAGTAAAAGAATAGAAAAAAGACATTCCCTCAAAATATTAGTCAAAAGAACACTAAGGAGGATTATGGGAGTATGGTGGAGTAGGAAACTCCAGGAGTCAGTCCCTTCACCAAGACAACTATTGAACTTGTAGGAACTGAGTGAAACAATTATTTTGTAACTCCAGGGTTTAGCAGAACTCTATATCATTCAGGGAGGATCAGGAGGGCAATTCTGGTAAATTATGAAAAGTACCATTCCAGGCACTCAAGAAAATCTCTGTCAGATCACTAGCTGGATACAAACTTATGGGACAGACAGCTTAAGGTCTAAATCACAGAGGTAATACTTTAAAATGTTAAAATGTTCAGCATTTAAAAAAAGATTATAAGATCAACAAGGGAATAGGAAATGATGGCCCATCCGAAGGAACAAGGTTAAAACCCAGAATACATTAATGAAGAAAATACAGACATTGTACTTACCAGATAGAGACTTTAAAAAAAAAGATCCTCGAGGGTGGGGCAAGATGGTGGCATAAAGAGATGTGGAATTCAGTTCATCCTCTAGGGCAGCTAATAAAGAACCAGGAACTGTATGGAGAAACTGTTTGGGGGACTTCAGTGACCAGAAACACATTGCACAATGGTCTGGAATGCATGGGATGGCTGAGATCCCATAAAAAAATGTAAATCTCCCAAGCCGTGGAGGCTGGTGTAGCTCTCCCATGGACATGCCAGGCTGGTAACCCAAAGGAAAAAAGAAGTAGACTCTACTAGGAGCAAGGAAGATAGCTCAACCAAGTTCTAATTACAGAATTAATTAACAAATTTGGATTGTTGAAAATGAGTTCTGAGAACAGACAAACCTGGAGTAAGCACTAAAGGAACCAGGAGTTTTTGTCCCAGCAGAGAGGGGGCATGGCTGATAAAAAACAACAGAGCCTTTCTCCGCCGGCCCGCCGCACAGCGCCCACGCCCCGCAGCAGCCGACCCGCCCGCCCTCCTTCTCCCCCCTCTTTCTCCGCCGGCCCGCCGCGCGGTGCCCACGCCCCGCAGCAGCCGACCTGCCTGCCCTCCTTCTCCCCCCTCTTTCTCCGCCGGCCCGCCGTGCGGCGCCCACGCCCCGCAGCAGCCGACCCGCCCGCCCTCCTTCTCCCCCCTCCTCCCCCTCCTGCTCCGGCCGCTCTCCAACCACCACGGTGCCCTCTTTCCCCGCCTTCACCGGCTCCTCCACCACCAGCCTCTACAGCCTTGCCGCCCTCACCTTTCCTCCTCCAGAACAGCTACTGGGGGAGTGGAGATAATACAGAGCAGCTCCCGGAGCCACGAGGGAGATCAAAGGGACGGCGTACCCCATCCTGGAACGGCTGACTATCTGGGAGAACCAGCTCCGGTGAGATCACCAAGGGGCACGGGCTTTCCTGGGAGGGACGGCAAGCGACCGGAGTCCCTCCCTTCCACCTTCCCAGGCCAGCTGGTAGAATTGGACAGGCGGTCCCCTTAGGCCGCGGCGACTGGTGCCCCCACCACACGAGGCCCCCCGGAACAACTGAGATAGTTGGGTCGGAAATCCCCAGACTGCGGAGAACAGTGACCGGGGGATCCCTTCCAAACACGTGACTCCCCCGTCAGCTGGGAATAGTGCACTCTCCTGGGCTGCGACAGCTGGCGCCCTCCCGCCACGCTTGGTGCCCCGGGCCGACTAGCTAATTCGGCCGGACGCTCTCCCGTGCTGCGGTGGCTGGCGACCCTCCCCGCATTCGGAACCCCAGGCCGGCTGGCATTCTTCGAAGACGCTTCGGCTGCCGAACCTCCCCTATGGTGAGAATTTTCCAGAGTTAAAGGACCCACAGCAACTTTAACTGGTGGAACCCGTAGACAAACGTGTGCCACGAGCGCCACCTACTGGGAAGGATAAGAAAAACAGAACCCAGAGATTGCACAGAAAAATCTTTCAACCTGTGGGGTCGAACACCCAGGGAAATCTGACTAAATGCCCAGACGCCAGCAGAAGATAACGGATCACGCTCAGAAAATTGAACATATGGCCTAGTCAAACGAAGAAACCAATAGTTCAAATGAGATACAGGAGCTGAAACAACTAATGCTGAATATACGAACAGAAATGGAAAACCTCTTCAAAAACGAAATCGATAAATTGAGGGAGGACATGAAGAAGACATGGGCTGAACATAAAGAAGAAATAGAAAAACTGAAAAAACAAATCACAGAACTTATGGAAGTGAAAGATAAAGTAGAAAAGATGGAAAAAACGATGGATACCTACAACGACAGATTTAAAGAAACAGAAGCTAGAATTAGTGATTTGGAGGATGAAACATCTGAATTCCAAAAAGAAACAGAAACTATCCGGAAAAGAATGGAAAAATTTGAACAAGGTATCAGGGAACTCAAGGACAATGTGAACCGTACAAATATACGTGTACTGGGTATCCCAGAAGGAGAAGAGAAGGGAAAAGGAGGAGAAAAACTAATGGAAGAAATTATCACTGAAAATTTCCCAACTCTTATGAAAGACCTAAAATTACAGATCCAAGAAGAGCAGCACACCCCAAAGAGATTAGACACAAATAGGCGTTCCCCAAGACACTTACTAGTTAGAATGTCAGAGGTCAAAGAGAAAGAGAGGATCTTGAAAGCAGCGAGAGAAAAACAATCCGTCACATACAAGGGAAACCCAATAAGACTATGTGTAGATTTCTCAGCAGAAACCATGGAAGCTAGAAGACAGTGGGATGATATATTTAAATTACTAAAAGAGAAAAACTGCCAGCCAAGACTCCTATATCCAGCAAAATTGTTCTTCAAAAATGAGGGAGAAATTAAAACATTCTCAGACAAAAAGTCACTAAGAGAATTTGTGACCAAGAGACCAGCTCTGCAAGAAATACTAAAGGAAGCACTAGAGTCAGAACCGAAAAGACAGAAGAGAGAGATATGGAGAAAAGTGTAGAAAGAAGGAAAGTCAGATATGATATATATAATACAAAAGGCAAAATGGTAGAGGAAAATATTATCCAAACAGTAATAACTCTAAATGTCAATGGACTGAATTCCCCAATTAAAAGACATAGACTGGCAGAATGGATTAAAAAACAGGATCCTTCTATATGCTGTCTACAGGAAACACATCTTAGACCCAAAGATAAATATAGGTTGAAAGTGAAAGGTTGGGAAAAGATATTTCATGCAAATAACAACCAGAAAAGAGCAGGAGTGGCTATACTAATATCCAACAAGTTAGACTTCAAATGTAAAACAGTTAAAAGAGACAAAGAAGGACACTATATACTATTAAAAGGAACAATTAAGCAAGAAGACATAACAATCATAAATATTTACGCACCGAACCAGAATGCCCCAAAATACGTGAGGAATACACTGCAAACACTGAAAAGCGAAATAGACACACATACCATAATAGTTGGAGACTTCAATTCACCACTCTCATCAATGGACAGAACATCTACACAGAGGATCAATAAAGAAATAGAAAACCTGAATATTACTATAAATGAGCTTGACTTAACAGACATTTATAGGACATTACATCCCACAAAAGCAGGATACACCTTTTTTTCAAGTGCTCATGGATCATTCTCAAAGATAGACCATATGCTGGGTCACAAAGCAAGTCTTAACAAATTTAAAAATATTGAAATCATACACAACACTTTCTCGGATCATAAAGGAATGAAGTTGGAAATCAATAATAGGCGGAGTGCCAGAAAATTCATAAATACATGGAGGCTCAACAACACACTCTTAAACAACAAGTGGGTCAAAGAAGAAATTGCAAGAGAAATTAGTAAATACCTAGAGGCAAATGTAAATGAAGACACAACATATCAAAACTTATGGGACGCGGCAAAGGCAGTGCTAAGAGGGAAATTTATTGCCCTAAATGCCTTTATCAGAAAAGAAGAAAAGGCAAAAATGCAGGAATTAACTGTCCACTTGGAAGAACTGGAGAAAGAACAGCAAACTAATCCCAAAGCAAGCAAAAGGAAAGAAATAACAAAGATTAGAGCAGAAATAAATGAAATTGAAAACATGAAAACAATAGAGAAAGTCAATAAGACCAGAAGTTGGTTCTATGAGAAAATCAACAAGATTGATGGGCCCTTAGCAAGATTGACAAAAAGAAGAAGAGAGAGGACGCAAATAAATAAGATTAGAAATGAAAGAGGAGACATAACTACTGACCTCACAGAAATAAAGGAGGTAATAACAGGATACTATGAACAACTTTACGCTAATATATACAACAATTTAGATGAAATGGACAGGTTCCTGGAAAGACATGAACAACCAACTTTGACTCAAGAAGAAATAGACGACCTCAACAAACCAATCACAAGTAAAGAGATTGAATTAGTTATTCAAAAGCTCCCTAAAAAGAAAAGTCCAGGACCAGACGGCTTCACATGTGAATTCTATCAAACATTCCAGAAAGAATTAGTACCTACTCTCCTCAAACTGTTCAACATAATCGAAGTGGAGGGAAAACTACCTAATTCATTCTATGAAGCCAACATCACCCTCATACCAAAACCAGGCAAAGATATTACAAAAAAAGAAAACTACAGACCAATCTCTCTAATGAATACAGATGCAAAAATTCTCAATAAAATTCTAGCAAATCGTATCCAACAACACATTAAAAGAATTATACATCATGACCAAGTAGGATTCATCCCAGGTATGCAAGGATGGTTCAACATAAGAAAATCAATTAATGTAATACACCATATCAACAAATCAAAGCAGAAAAATCACATGATCATCTCAATTGATGCAGAGAAGGCATTTGACAAGATTCAACATCCTTTCCTGCTGAAAACACTTCAAAAGATAGGAATACAAGGGAACTTCCTTAAAATGATAGAGGGAATATATGAAAAACCCACAGCTAATATCATCCTCAATGGGGAAAAATTGAAAACTTTCCCCCTAAGATCAGGAACAAGACAAGGATGTTCACTATCACCACTATTATTCAACATTGTGTTGGAAGTTCTAGCCAGAGCAATTAGGCAAGAAAAAGAAATACAAGCCATCAAAATAGGAAAGGAAGAAGTAAAACTATCATTGTTTGCAGACGATATGATACTATATGTAGAAAACCCAGAAAAATCCACAACAAAATTACTAGAGCTAATAAATGAGTACAGCAAAGTAGCAGGCTACAAGATCAACATTCAAAAATCTGTAGCTTTTCTATACACTAGTAATGAACAAGCTGAGGCGGAAATCAAGAAACGAATCCCATTTACAATCGCAACTAAAAGAATAAAATACCTAGGAATAAATTTAACCAAAGAGACAAAAAACCTATATAAAGAAAACTACAAAAAACTGTTAAAAGAAATCACAGAAGACCTAAATAGATGGAAGGGCATACCGTGTTCATGGATTGGAAGACTAAATATAGTCAAGATGTCAATCCTACCTAAATTGATTTACAGATTCAATGCAATACCAATCAAAATCCCAACAACTTATTTTTCAGAAATAGAAAAACCAATAAGCAAATTTATCTGGAAGGGCAGGGTGCCCCGAATTGTTAAAAACATCTTGAGGAAAAAAAACGAAGCTGGAGGTCTCGTGCTGCCTGACTTTAAGGCATATTATGAAGCCACAGTGGTCAAAACAGCATGGTATTGGCATAAAGATAGATATATCGACCAATGGAATCGAATAGAGTGCTCAGATATAGACCCTCTCATCTATGGACATTTGATCTTTGATAAGGCAGTCAAGCCAGCTCACCTGGGACAGAACAGTCTCTTCAATAAATGGTGCCTAGAGAACTGGATATCCATATGCAAAAGAATGAAAGAAGACCCATCTCTCACACCCTATACAAAAGTTAACTCAAAATGGATCAAAGATCTAAACATTAGGTCTAAGACCATAAAACAGTTAGAGGAAAATGTTGGGAGATATCTTATGGATCTTACAACTGGAGGCGGTTTTATGGACCTTAAACCTAAAGCAAGAGCACTGAAGAAGGAAATAAATAAATGGGAACTCCTCAAAATTAAACACTTTTGTGCATCAAAGAACTTCATCAAGAAAGTAGAAAGACAGCTTACACAATGGGAGACAATATTTGGAAACGACATATCAGATAAAGGTCTAGTATCCAGAATTTATAAAGAGATTGTTCAACTCAACAACAAAAAGACAGCCAACCCAATTACAAAATGGGAAAAAGACTTAAACAGACACCTACCAGAAGAAGAAATACGGATGGCCAAGAGGCACATGAAGAGATGCTCAATGTCCCTGGCCATTAGAGAAATGCAAATCAAAACCACAATGAGATATCATCTCACACCCACCAGAATGGCCATTATCAACAAAACAGAAAATGACAAGTGCTGGAGAGGATGCGGAGAAAGAGGCACACTTATCCACTGTTGGTGGGAATGTCAAAGGGTGCAACCACTGTGGAAGGCAGTTTGGCGGTTCCTCAAAAAGCTGAATATAGAATTGCCATACGACCCAGCAATACCATTGCTAGGTATCTACTCAAAGGACTTAAGGGCAAAGACACAAACGGACATTTGCACACCAATGTTTATAGCAGCGTTATTTACAATTGCAAAGAGATGGAAACAGCCAAAATGTCCATCAACAGACGAGTGGCTAAACAAACTGTGGTATACATACGATGGAATATTATGCAGCTTTAAGACAAGATAAACTTATGAACCATGTAATAACATGGATGGACCTAGAGACTATTATGCTGAGTGAATCCAGCCAAAAACTAAAGGACAAATACTGTATGGTCCCACTGATGTGAACGGACATTCGAGAATAAACTTGAAATATGTCATTGGTAACTGAGTTCAGCAGGAGTTAGAAACAGGGTAACACAATGGGTAATTGAAGCTGAAGGGATACAGACTGCAACAGGACTAGATACAAAAACTCAAAAATGGACAGCACAATAATACCTAATTGTAAAGTAATCATGTTAAAATACTGAATGAAGCTGCATCTGAGCTATAGGGGGTTTTTTTTGTTTTTGTTTGCTTGTTGGTTTGTTTGTTGTTGTTGTTTTTTACTATTATTACTACTTTTATTTCTTTTCGTTATATTAACATTTTATATCTTTTTCTGTTGTGTTGCTAGTTCCTCTAAACCGATGCAAATGTACTAAGAAACAATGATCATGCATCTATGTGATGATGTTAAGAATTACTGAGTGCATATGTAGAATGGTATGATTTCTAAATGTTGTGTTAATTTCTTTTTTTTTTCTTTCTTTCCGTTAATAAAAAAAAACAAAAAAAAAACAGAGGCTTTTTGAGTTGGATGAGCACAAAATACTGGAAAAGGGCTGGGACCCAAGAAAAGGGAGCACATAGAACCATGTACCAACTCTGGCTCTTACTGGCAAATCTGGAGAGCTGGGGTTCAGCTCTGAAAAGGCTTTCTTTCTTTTTCTTTTTCTTTTCTTTCTTTTTTTTTTTTTTTACTTTTTAACAGCTCATTAGATAGAACTGTGGGCATTCTCAGGCTTCAGCACTGCCCCAGGCAAGGGTAAAATTAAGGCATGTGTGAAAGACAAAGTAACTAGTCAGGTGAAGGGGATAATTCTGTAAAGGGTGTATCTTTAAGTATTTTTTACTGAGAGCAAGGGAAGGTAGCTCAGCCAAGCTCCACCTACAGTTTTAATCCTGGCAGAGCTGGGCCCCTCCCCCCTCTTCTTGGTGAAGATAATTCCTTTACAGAATTAACCCCTTTCATCTGACTAGTTACTTCATCTCTCAGACATGCCTTAGTCTGGCCCTAACCTGGGGCAGTGCTGGAATCTGAGAGTGCTTGCAGTTCTATCTAAGGAGCTGTTAAAAAGTTAAAAAGAAAAAAAAAGAAAAAAGCCTTTTCAGAGCCAGACCTCTGATCCTTGGGTTTGCCAGTCAAGAACTTGAATTGATAAATAACTCTACGTATCTCCAGGTTCTGTGTACCCCCCTTTTCTTGGGGTCCTGCCCTTTTCCAGTATATTGTGCTGTCCAATTTAAAAAGTCCTGTTTTTTATTTTCTGTCAGCCCTGCCTCCTCTCTTCTGGAACAAAAACTCCTAGGTCCTTTAGTGCTTATTCCTATTTCATCTGTGCTGGAGGCCTGTTTCCAGTAGTCAGAATTTGTTAATTAGTTCCACAATTGGAGCTTGGTTTAGCTCAGCCCTTGCTACTAGTAAAGTTTGTTTCCTTTCCCCTCAGGGACCCAGCCTGCCATGCCTGTAGGGGAGGGGTATGAGCCTCCACAGCTTGGGGACCCTTACAGTTCTGTGTAGGATCTCAGCCATTCCACTCATCCAGACTGATGTAGCTGTGTGTCTGGTCACTGATGTTCCCCTAACAGTTGTTCAGTACCATTCCCAGCTATTTACTAGCTGCTCTGGAGGATGAACTAGATTCATCATTTCACTATTGCTACCATCTTGCCTGCCCCCTCAGTCTTGATTCTTGAAGATGACTGCATAACTATATAGCATTTACAGTGTGACCATGTGATTGCGAAACCTTGTGGCTGATGCTCCCCTTATCCATAGTATGGAGAGATGAGTAAAAAATAAGGACAAAAAATAAATAAGTAACAGGTGGGATAAGGGGTAAAAAAGTTTGGGTAGACTGCAACACTAGTAGTCAATAAGACGGAGAGTTAAGGGGTATGGGGTGTTTGGGTTTTTTTTTTTATTTCTTTTTCTGGAGCAATGCAAATGTTCCAAAAATGATCATGATGAGGAATACACAACTATATGATGCTATTGTGAACCACTGATTGTATATTTTGGATGGACTATATGGTATGTGACAATATATCAAGAAATACATTTATGAAAATGATCCTCCATATGCTCAAGGAAATAAAAGGAAGCATGGGAAATGGACTAAAGGATATGGGAACACAATGAATAAATGATATGGGATGCTTTTTGAGATACTCAATGTAAACCAAACAGAAATATTGGAGCTGAAGAACAAAATAACTGAAATGAAAAATTTGGTAGACTATTTCAATGGAAGATTGTATGTGGCCAAAGAAAGAATCGATGATATTTAAGACAAGATAATTCTGCTAAGGACCAGAAAGAAAGAAAAATAAAATAAAAGAGAACAAACAGAGCCTAAGAGACTAGTGAGATACCATCAAGCATACCAATATATGTAATACAGCAATATGAGAGGGAGAAGAAAGATAAAAGGGGGCAGAAGGATATTTTTTAAATGATGGTGGGAAAACTTCCCAAATTTAATGAACAGCATGAAAATGTACATTCAAGAATTTCAATGAACCACAAATGATAAATTCAAAGAGATCCATTCACAAACAGATAATAAACTGTTCAGTGTTAAAGACAAGGAGAGAGTTTTGAAAGCTGCAAGAGAAAAGCAACCAGTTATGTCCAAAGAAATTGCCCATTTTGCATAAGAAACCATAGAGTCAAGAAAGCCGTGATATGAATTGAAATATTGACGTCAAAGGTTTTGATATCTGGTTAAACTTTCTTTTAAAAGGAAGCAACAATTAAAACATTCTCAAAAAAATGGAAGCTGAGGGAGATCATTACCACTAGACCCGCCATATAAGCAGTGATAAAGGGAGTTCTTCAGACTGAAACGAAAGGATATTAGTGGGCCAAAGTGGCATAAAGAAATAAAGACCTTCAATAAAGGTAACAAAATGGGAATTATAAATCCTAGAATAACACAATGTAGTTTTTGGTATGTGACTCCACTTCTTACTTCTTACAAGCAATAAATACAAAGGTGTAAAAATTAATAATAAATCTCTGGTTTTGGACATACAATGTACAAAGATATAATTTGTAGCAACTACCCAAAAAGGAGACAAGGGCATAGGAACAGTGTATGTGTATGCTAGTAAAGATAAATTTGAATTAATTCAAATCAGATTGTAATAGATGTAGTCTGCTAAATTTTAACCACATGGAAGCTACAAAGAAAATACATGAAAAATGTATTCAGAGAGAAATGAAAAAGGACCCAAGATGGTACAATACCAAAACCAAATTATTATGGAAGTAGGAATTAATGAACAATTGAGTGTCAAAAAATGAATAAGACTTATACAGACAAAATACAAAAGAAAGCATGGCACCCAAACACAGGGAGTCTAGAATGGGAATGAGGGCTTGTAATTCTGTATAGCTTAATGTAATGCCCAGATACATCCCAGAGTATGTTGAGCAGTTGATTAACAAATATTGGCAAAATCCCTTGAGGGATGGGGAAAAACTGGAACTATTAAACTTTACCATTGTGGAAACCCTTGATACTGTCTCAAACTTTAGAGACTCCCAAGTCAAGAGACCAAGCCCTTGATTTGAGGCTTGCTCTTTTGAAGCTTATATATGGAATGGAGAAACTAAGTCTACCTATAGTTATGCCTGAGAGTTACTTCCAGAGGACCTCTTTTGTTCTCAGATGTGGGCTCTCTCTCTCTCTCTAAGCCCAACTCTGCAAGTGAAATCATTACTATCCCCTCTATGTGTGGCATGACATCCAGGGGTGAAATTCTTCCTGACAACGTGGGGCATGACTCCCAGGGATGAGCATGGTCCTAGCACCATGGGATTGACAATACCTTCTTGACTAAAAAGGAGCAAAGAATTATAACAAATAAGATATCAGTGGCTGAGAAAGTTCATATAGAGTTGAGGGGCTACTTTGGAGGCTACTCTTATCTTCAGCTAGATATTGATATTTATCATGATTTGCCAACTCCCAACCAAAATCATAGTAATGCACTATGATTACTTTCCAGAAACATACAATCTCCAGATAGGTTACTAGGCCAGATAAGTCCTGAAACCCAGAGGGGCCAGCCTCTACAGAATATTGATTAATTCCATCCCCTTAGCCCATATTATCAACAGTCAGTTCCAACATGAAAAGGTTAGAATAGACATAGTCCAAATACCCCTAAAGATTGGGAGAAAGATCAAAGGAGAAGGTAGAGTTATAACAAAGAAGATAAGATTTAGCAAATGAGTATGACTATTGAATCATTAGATTGGTATTTCTTTTAGTCTCCAGTGTCTTAGAGCAGCTAGAAGGAAAAACCTAAAATTGTGGAACTAAAACCCATACCAAACTCTGAAATCTGCTCTATAACTACTTGTTGCAGTGTGCTTTAAATTTATTGCTTTTTTTGTATTTATGTTAGTTTTCACAATTAAAAAAATCATTTTTTAAAAAAAAGAAAGTATGGCATTATCAATAGTTATTTTAAATGTAAATGGATGAAACTCTCCAGTCAAAAGGCAGAGATTGGCCGAATGGATAAAAAGCATGACCCAACCATGTGCTGTTTGCAAGAGACTCACTTTAAATTCAAAGACATAAGTCAGTTGAAAGTGAAAGGATGGGAAAACCTATACCATGCAGTAACCAAAAGAAAGTTAAGATAGTTATAGTGATATCAGATAAAATAGACTTTAAGTAAGAAACTTTTATGAGGGACAATTAAAGTCATTATATACTGATAAAGGAGTCAATTAAATAGGAAGATATAATCATAAATTAAATTATAATTATTTATTGTAAACATATGCACCTAACAGCAGAGCCCCAAAATTACTGATGCAAAATACTGTCAAATTTGAAGAGAAAAAAAAAATAGTAGAAGATTTCAATACACCACTTTGAAATGTGGATAGACCATCTAAACACAAGATCAATAAGGAAATACAAGACTTGAATGGCACTCTAAACCACTTAGACCTAAAAAACATATGTAGGACACTTCGCCAAATAACAGGTAAATACACATTCTTCTCTTGTGCACAGGATCATTCCCCAACATAGACCATATGTTTGGTCACAAAAAAAGATTTAATAAATTTTAAAACATTGAAATCATACAACGTGTCTTCTCCAATCACAATGGAATGAAATGAAAATTCAGTAACAGGGAGAAATGGGAAATTCACAATTGTGTGGAAACTAAACAATATGCTCTTAAACAGTGGGTCAAAGAAGAAATCACAAGGGAAATTAGAAAGTATCTTCAGGCAAGTGAAAATGAAAACACATCATTCCAAAACTTATGGGACACTGCAAATACAATACTCAGAGGGAAATTTATGGCTCTAAGAGGAAGAACTATCTCAAATCAGAGACCTAACCTCTAGAATAAGAAGAGCAAACTAAAGCCAAACAGACAATAAGGAAAGAAATAACAAAGATTAGAGCAGAGATAATGAATTAGAGCATAAAAATACAGTAGAGAGAAACAACAAAATGAAAAGTTGGTTCTTTGAAAAAAATGACTATATCAACAAAGCTTTAGTTATACTCACAAAGAAAAAGAGAGGACAAAATAACTAAAATTAGAAATGAAAAGGTAGACATTACTACTGACCCCATAGAAAAAAGAAAAAATTTAAGAGGATACTATAAACAAAGTATAGCAACAAATTAAACAACACAGATGAAATGGACAAATTCACACAAAACATAAACTACCTACACTAACTCAAGAAGAAATAAAAGATCTCAAAAGACCAAAAACCAGTAAAGATTTGAATCAGTTTTACTTCCCAGTAAAAACCTCCCAACAGGACCAGATAACTTCAGAGGTGTCATACATTTCAAGAAGGATTAATACAAATCCTGCTGAAACTCTCCCAACAACTGAAAAGGAGGGAACATTTCCTAACTCATTCCATGAGAACAATATCGCCCTAATAACAAAGCCTGATAAAGGAACCAGGAGAAATGAAAATTTACAGATCAACATGCCATATGAATATATCAACAAAATACTATCAAAGTGAATCATCAATGAATGCTGAAAGTAGTAGATGAAAATATGCTGAAAAAAGATATTTACATTTTTCTAAATTTCTCCCCAAAATACTGTTAATAATTACAAAGAGAAATATGGTAGCTTTACAATGAAGAAACTTGAAACACCACCTTAATGTCATGATCAAAATTAGCATCACTGTTAATGACACATGCTGACATCTTATATTTACTGAGGAGATGCACTTATTAGAGCACAATATCCCTTTTATTGTATTGCATAACCTGAATTTACACTGGACAAAGAAAGACTGAGAAACTGTCCCAGATAATAAACTATGGAGACATGGCTACTAAATGCAATGTGGGATTCTGGATGGATCCTGGTCAAGAAAATAGATGTTCATGGGACAATTTTCAAAATTTTAATAATGTCTGCAGATTAGTTAATACCATATATAATTGTTAATTTTTTCATTTTGATCATTTCATTATGCTTATGTAAAATGTAACATTTGGGGAGACTGGATAAGGGGTATGTGGGAAATCTTTGAACTGTTTTTGCAATCTTCTTCTAGTTTGAAATTATCTCAAAATCAAAATTAAAAATTAAAGAAATTAAACATGTGACCAACCTAGGGTGAATATAATGGAAAATTCAATACATGACTAAATAATTTTAAAACTAAATTATATAACCTTTGGGATTCAGAGACAACCACACTTTGTTACCATAAATTTTTGTATTAGAAATGAAAGGAAGCTAAATATTAAAGCACTAACTTCTTCGATGTAAGATATTAGAAAGAGAAGAAAACCTAAAGGAAGAAGGCATGATATGACAAATAAAAGAAAAGAAATTTGTGAAAGAGAAAACAAATGTATAACAAGTAAAGATAAAGCTAGTTTTTCAGAAAGACTAATGAAAATGACAGATTTCTAATTAAAATTAGCAAACAAACAAATCCTTAAGATCAACCAAGAAAACAAGAAATAAGGCCATCAAAAGAACAATGAAAAACCAGTTCACTTTTCAATAGACACTATGGAAACTACATGGTCATGGAATGACATCATTCAAGTGCTTCAAGAAACAAAGGCCTGTCAAAGTGGAACGCAATGTGCAGTAAAAATATCCTTCAAAAATGAAAACAAAATAAAATCCCTTCTAGCAAACAAAACCTGAGCTAATTCTTCCTCATCAGACTTGCCTAATAGAAGTACTAAAGAAATCATATATTTCAGTTGGAAATACATAATTGCAGGAACGAATGAAACATCATAAAGGGTAAAAATGTGGATAAATATGAAATAATAATTATTTTAAGAAATAATAAAGTTTTGTGGGGTTTTTAACACAGAAATAAAGTCTATGATAATAACACAAATGAGTGGAAGAGAGGTTAATGAAGTTAAACTCTGTATACTCTTGCATTGTTTTAGGAGTGGGAAAGTACAGATAAGAGCTAGACTTCAATAAGTCAATGAAAATTATTGTAACATGGAATAACTGCTAAAAGAATAACAAAAGAACATATGATTAAAAACCTTTTGGAGGAGAAAAATAAGAATAATAAAAAAGCACTTGAGTGACATCATCAACATGGTAACATAAGACATCCCCTGAAAAAAGCCACCACAGAGATTTAATGAGTCAAAGGACCAACTCTACTTGCTTAGAACTCTAGAGGATGGTAGAGACTGTAGAAGGACCTCACAAATGCTGAAATGAAGAAACAGAAAAATCTCAGGTAGGACAATTCCATCCCAGACGCCAGTCAGCACCTATTCCTCTTCCCCTCACTTGGTCCTGCCAGCTTGGGAGTCCCAAAGAGGCACCACAGCCCGGCTCCCTTCCACTGAGACAGCAGACACACAGCAGCGAGTTAGAATGCCACACATATCCAGGAACAGGGACCTAAACCTGCAGAGAACCAGAGCAGAACACAAACTGCTGCAGAGGGATGCATACAAGTGTCCCCTGGGGAAGAAGGAGAGAAACCATAATAGAAAAGACTGGTAAGAACTACCATGCCCTCACACAGCCAGTTTCCATCTGCTGGATGCCTAAAGGCAAAACAGAGTTTTCTGAGGGGGCCTATCTTTCTGGATTGATTCCAGGGCAGGATACCCTAATAGGGAAAAACTGGAGGCAGAAAATCCCACAGAAAAAAATGTTTTAATATTTTAAAAGCAGGTTAAATCAAACTGCTGCAAAATAGGATGGGTGCCAGAATAGAAAAGTGTAGGGAAAAGTGGGCACTGAGTGAGGGAGAGAATTTAAACAAATCATAGGAGCTCAGTAGAAAGGTCTGCAGAAAACCTTTCTGTGATCTCTGGATCACAATGTCCAGAGAAGGAACAGAAGGAAGCAAGCTTTCTCCTGAAGGTGAAACAATTTCATAAAAAGTACAATCTTAAAAATTGCACTGCATATCTAGGGCAAGAATCAGATAAAAAAAAGAGCTGAGAAAATCTGAACAGTTAAACAGGGCTATTTTAAAGCTCTGTAATAAGTTGGACCAAGTGTCAAAGAAAAGTCTTAACACAAAGCCAATCAACAATAAAACTCTAGAGAAGAGGGAGAAATGGACCTTCAGAAGTAATGCATCAAGATAAGTAGATGCCTAGGCATTAGCAAAATTTTACAAGCCACACTAAGAAACAGGAAGATATGGTTCAATCAAGGGAACAAACTAATACTTGAGAGGTGACTCAGAAGTTGGAACAATAAATCAAAGATGTTCAAACAAATCTCCTATATCAATTCAAGGAGATGAAGGGAAATATGCACAAAAAGATAGAGGATATTAAGACCATATGTGATCATAGAGAAAATTTTGAAAGTATAAAAAGAAACATAACAGAAATTATGGAGATGAAAGACAATTATTGAGATTAAAAATTCATTAGAGGCAAACAATAATTGATTTGGACAGACAGAAAGAATTGATGAACAAGAAAGCATGACAGTCAAAATCATACAGTCAAAGGAAGAGAAAGAAAGGCATACAAAAAATTGAGCAGTGTCTCAGGGATTTGAGTGACAGCATGAAGCACGCAAACATCCTGGTTGTCCCAGAAGGAGAAGATGAGGGAAAAGGGGGCAGAAAAAAATATTTGAAGAAATAGTGGCCCAAAATTTCCCAACTCTTATTAAAGACATAAATAAATATACATGTCCAAAAAGTACAATATACTCCAAACAAAATAAATCCTAATATAACCATTCTGAAACACATACTAATCAGAATGTCAATTGCCAAAAATAAGAAGAGAATTCTGAAAGCAAAAAGAGATAAGCAATTCTTCACATACAAGGGATACTCAATAAACTAAGTTCTGATTTCTTATAAGAAACCAAGAGATGAAAAGGCAGTGGTGTCACTTTCAGTGAAAAACTGTCAGCCAGAAATTCTTTATCCAGAAAAATTGTCCTTCAAAATCAAGGGAGAGTTTAAAATATTCACAGATAAAAAGAAACTGAGAGAGTTTGTGAGCAAAACACTGTCTTATAAGAATTACTAATGGGAGTTCTGTGGTTGAAAAGACAAGAGAGTGACTTGGAGTGGTGTGAAGAAATGAAGATTCAGAGAATATGTATGTTACTGAAGCTAAGTAGGTATCTTTTAAATTAATAGGTATGGTAGTCTGAAGCTGTTATGTACCCCAGAAAAGTTCATGTTCTTTTAATCCATTACTGTGGGTGCAGAGCAGTTTTAGGTGAGACCTTTTGGTTAGGTTATTCCAACTGAGAAGTGACCCAGCCCATTCAAAGTGGGTCTTAATCCTTTTACTGAAGTCCTTTTTGAGAGAATAAAAGACAGAAAAAGCCCATAAAGCTTAGAGAAAAAGTCTCTGGAAGAGCTGAAAGAGTGAGCCACTGAAGCCAGAAGCTGAAAGCAACAAAATGCGGGAGAGAAGGACCATCAGATCCAGCCATGTGCCTTCACATGTGACAGAGGTGTCCCAGATGCTGGAAGTTTTCATCAAAGACAGTATCTTTGTTGATGTCTTAATTTAGACATTTTCATGGCCTCAAGATGTAAATTTGTAAGCTAATAAATCCCCACTGTAAAATGCAATCCATTTCTGGTATATTGCATTCCAGCAGCTTTAGTAAACTGAAACAGTAGGTTATAGATGTAGCTTGTGCGTTATACACCTCAGGGTAGCCACAAAGAAAGGATTTTAAAAATATACAGAAACAGAAATAAAAAAGGAATCCGTCAAACACATCTTAAAGGATCAGCTATACAGAAGTGGCTGCAATAAAGGACAAAAAGAGACAAAAATAGATTTTTATATAAAAACCAAAGGAAAATGACTAAAGTAAGTATTGCATTTAAAGTACTAACACTGAATGTTAATGGATGAAACTACCCAATCAAAAAACACAGATTGGCAGAATGGATAAGAAAGCATGATCCAACTATATGTTGTTTGCAAGAAGCTCACTTTAGATCCAAAGACAAAAATAGGTTGAAAGGAGAGGTTGAAAAAAGATATTCCATGCAAATAGTAACCAAAAAAGAAAAAAAAAAAGCTGAGGTATCTGTACAAATATTGGGTAAAATAGACTTTAAATGAAAAACTGGTAAAAAAGATAAAAACGGACACTATACATTAATAAAAGTGGCAATCCACCAAGAAGAAATAACAATCATAAATACTTATGTACCTAATCATGGTGCCCCAAAATACATGAGGCAAACACTGACAAACTGAAGGAAGAAGTAGACACCTCTACAATAATAGTTGGAGACTTCAATACACTACACTCATCAATAGATAAAACCGCTAGACAGAGGATCAGTAAGGAAGCAGAAAACTTGAGTAACATGATGAAGGAACTAAACTTGATAGACATATAGAGAAGCATGTACACTAAAACAGCAGGTATACAGTCTTCTTAAATGCTCATAAATCATTCTCTGGGACAGATCACATTTTGGGGGCATAAAACAAGTCTCAATAAATTTAAAAAGATTGAAATTAAACAAACCACTTTCTCTGACGATGATGGAGTGAAGCTGGAAATCAGTAACAGGCAGAGAACCGGAAAATCACAAATATATGGAAGTTAAGCAACACACTCTTCAACAATCAGTGGGTCAAAGAAGAAATTGCAAGAGCAGTCAGTAAATTTGCCAAGACGAATAAAAATGAGAAAACAACATATCAAAACTTATGGGATGCAGTGAAGGCAGGGCTGAGAGGAAACTTTATAGCTGTAAACATCTACATTATAAAAGAAGAAAGAGTGGGTGGGCACTGGTGGCTCAGCGGCTGAGTTCTTACCTGCCGTGCTGGAGACCCAGGTTTAGTTCCTGGTGCCTGCCCATGTTGAAAAAAAAAAAAAAATCAAATACCTAACTGCATACCTGGAGGAACTATAAAAAAGAACAACAAACTAATTCCAAAGCAAGCAGAAGGAAAGAAATAATAAAAAATAGTTGAGGAACAAATGGAATTGAGAATAAAAAACAATAAAATTAACAAAACCAAAAATTCTTTGAAAAATCAACAAATTGACAAACTCTAAGCTAGACTGAGAAATCTGACAAGGAGAAAAAGAGAAGATTCAAATAAATAAAATCAGAAATGGGGGGGATGTCATTACTTATGATCCCAAAGAAACAAACAGGGTCATAGGAGAATACTATGAACAACTGTATGCCAACATATTTGAAAAATTAGATGAAATGGACACATTCCAAGAAACACACAAAAAATCTACACTGACTCGAAAGAAATAGAAGATATCAACAGACAAATTACAAGTAAAAAGATTAAATAAAAAATGAAAAACTTTCCAACAAAGAAAAGCCCAGGAACAGATGGCTTCACAGGTGAATTTTACCAATCATTCCAAGATGAATTAATACCATTCCTCCTCAAACTCTTCCAAGAAATTGAAGAGAAGGGCACACTAGCTAAATAATTCTATGAAGCTAATATCATCCTAATTCCAAAGCCAAATAAGATACTTCAAGAAAAGTGGACTAAAGAATAATGTCTCTAATGATCATAGACATAAAAATCCTCAAAAATTCTTGTAAATCGAATGCAACAGCACATTAAAAGAATTATGCATCATAATCTAGTGGGTTTTACTCCAGGTATGCAAGGGGGGTTCACAGAAGAAAATCAGAAGAAAATGTGGTGTAATGTAATACACCACATTAACAAATCAAAGGGGAAAAATACACAATCATCGTAATCGACACAGAAGAGGCATTTGACAAAATCCAGCATACCTTCTTGATAAAAACACTTAGAAAGATATGAATAGAAGGAAACTTCCTCCACACAATAAAGGGTATATGTGAAAAACCCAGAGCTGCCATCATACTCAATGAAAGACTGGACATTTCCCCTCTAAGAGCTGTAATAAGACAAGGATATCCAGTGTCACCACCATTATTCACCATTGGAGTTAGGTGAGAAAAAGAAATAAAAGGCATCCAAATCAGAAAAAAAAAGTAAAACTTTGATTACTTGCAGATGATGTGATTCCATATATAGAAAGTTCCAGAAAATCTACAACAAAGTACTAAAGCTAATAAATTAGTTCAGCAAAGCTGTTGGGTTCAAGATTAACATACAAAAATCAGTAGTGTTTTTACACACTAGTAATACTCAATCTGAGGAGAAAATCAAGAAAAAATTCATTTACAACAGAAACCAAAAGAATCAAGTATATATGAATAAGTTTACTCAAGGATGTAATGGACTTGTACACAGACAACTGCAAAACATTGCTAAAAAAAATCAAAGAAGACCTAAATAAATGGAAGGACATTCTGTATTCATGGATTCCAAGACTAAATATCATTAAGATGCCAATTCTACTCAAACTGATTTACAGCTTCAATGCAATCCCAATCAAAATTCCAACAACCTACTTTGCAGAAATGGAAAAGCTAATTTCCAAATTTATTATAAGGGACCCTGCATAGCCCAAAACATCTTGAAAAAGAAGAAGAAAGTTGAACTTTGAAGCATATTACAAAGCTACAGTGGTCAAAACAGTATGGTACGGGCCTAAAGGCAGATTGATTGACCATGGAATTGAATTTAGAGTCCAGAATTAGACCTTACATGCATGGCAAATTGATACTTGATAAGGTTGCTGAGTTCACTTAACTGGGACAGAGTTTCTTAAAAAAAACGGTGCTGGGAGAACTGGTTATCATTATGTAAAAGAATGAAAGAGGACCCCAATCTCAAGTCTTATACAAAAATTAACTTAAAATGGATCAAAGACAAAAATATAATAACCAGGACCATAAAACCCCTAGAAGAAAATGTAGGGAAGCATCTTCAAGATTTGTGATAAGCAATGGTTTCTTAGACTTTACAGTCAAAGCACAAGCAATGAAAGAAAAAATATATAAATGGACCTCTCAAAATTAAAACCCTTTGTGTTTCAAAGGACTTTGTCAAGAAAGTGAAAAGACAACTGACTCAATTGGAGAAAATATTTGGAAACTACATATCCAATAAGGTTTAATATCTAGAATATATAAAGAAATCATACAACTCAACAATAAAAAGGTAAATAACTTAAATTAAAAATGGACAAAAGACTTGAATAGACATTTTTTCCCAACGAGGAAATACAAATGACTAAAAAGCACATGAGAAGATGCTCAACATCACTAGTTATTAAGGAAATGCATATCAAAACCACAGTTAAATGTCTTCTCACACCTACTACGATGGCCACTATCTTAAAAAAAAAAACCCAGAAAATACAGTAGTTGGAGAGAATGTGGAAAAATAGAAACACTCATTCACTGCTGGTGGGAATGTGAAATGGTTCAGCTACTGCGGAAGACAGCATGGTGGCTCCTCAGGAAGCTAAGTATAGAATTGCCATATGGTCCAACAATCCCACTACTAGGTATATACCCAGAAGAACTGAAAGCAGGGACTTAATATGCACACTGATGTTTATAGTGGTATTATTCACAATTTCCAAAAGATGGAGGCAACCCAAGTCTCCATCAAGTGATGAATGAATAAACAAAATGGGCTATACACATATGATGAAATGTTATTCAGCTGTAAGAAGGAATGAAGTCCTGATGCATTGGATAATATAGATGAACCTTCAAGACATTAGGTTTGGTGAAATAAGCCAGACACAAAAGAGCAAATTTTGCATGATATCATTAATATGAACAAATTTATAACAAGCAAAATCATGAAGTTAGAATTTAGAAAATAGGTGTGCTGGTTTGAAAGTATTATGTACCCCAGAAAAGCCATGTAAGCATGTTTTAATCCTGATCCAGTCTTGTGGGGGTGGGGGCAGCTGTTTCTTTTAATCCTAATCCAATACTGTAAGGCAGAAACTTTTGATTAGATTATCGCTGCAGAGATGTGGCACACCCAATTGTGGGTGTAAACTTGATTAGATGGAGATGTGACTCTACCCATTCAAGGTGGGTCTTGATTTCCTCTTGGAATCCTTTAAAATAGGAAACATTTTGGAGAAAATCAGAAATGACAGAAGGCTCAAAGCCAACAGAGAGAGCAGAGGTAGACCCTTGGAGAACAGTTGCTTTAGAGAACAGAGACACAGATGTTTAGAGATGCTTGGAGCCCAGTAGATGTTGCCATGAGATATTAAGCAAGCCAGAACCTGGAGAGAATCAAGAGAAGCCAAGAGATGAAAGCCAGCCTGGGAGAAGCAAAGTGAGGAACCCCAACAGGACCAGAAGCTGAAAGCAATGGAGCTCAGGAGCAAGGGACCAGCAGAGGCCAGCCACATGACTTCCCAGCTGACATACGTGTTCCAGACCCATAAGCCTTTCTTGAATGAAGGTAACCTCTTGTTTGTGCCTTAATTTGGAGACTTTCACTTCCTTAGAAATGTAAACTTGTAACTTATTACATTCTCTTTTTAAAAGCTGTTCCAGTTCTGGTATATTGTGTTCTGGCAGCTTTTAAACTAACACAATAGGTTACCAGGGAATAGAATTGGGGTAGGGGAATGGCGAACTGATGCTTAAATTTGAATAGAATTTCTATCTAGGTTTTGTAAATGTTTGGAAATAGTGGTGATGGTAACACATTATTGTGAGGATAATTTTCGTTTGTGAATGTGGTTAAAAAGGAAATTTTTAGAAGGTAAAAATCGGACTGTGTAACACTTTGAACCCTGCTGTGGGTGATGGACTGTGGTTAATAGAGCAAGCATAAGAATGTTCTTTCATGAATTATAACAAGTGTACAATTCTATTGCAGGGTGTTACTGATAGGGTGGTGTTTTAGTTTGCTAAATGCTGCTGGAATGCAATATATTAGAAATGGAATGGCTTTTAGAAAGGGAATTTATTAAGCTACAAGTTTACAGTTTTAAGGCCATAAAAATGTCCAAACTAAGGCATCCAGAGAAAGATACCTTGACTCAAAGAAGGCAGATGTCTGCCACATGGGAAGGTATGTGGCTAGCATATGCTGGTTCTACTTCCTGTTCCATTGCCACCAGCTTCTGATACCAGCGGTTTCCTTTCTAAGTGTCTATGGGCCTTCACTTAGTTCCTCTGGGTGTCAGCTTGCTTAGCATCTCATGGAAAGGCACATGGCAATGTCTGCTGGGTTCTGCATCTCCAAACGTCCATGTCAGGGCTCTTCTCCCTCTATTGGCACTCCAAGCATCTTCAAATATCTGTGTCTCTGTCAGCACTGAGCTTTCTTCAAAATGTTTCCCCTTTTAAAGGGCTCTAGTCAACTAATTAAGACCCACCTTGAATGGGCAGAGTTACATTCCCATTTAATCAAAAGGTCACACCCACAACTGGGTGTGTCGTATATCCATGGAAACAATCCAATTAAGTTCCCACCCTAAGCAATAAGTCTGCCCCCGCAAGATTGGATTAGGAAAGAAAACATGGCTTTTCTGGGGTACATAACAATTTCAAGCCAGCACATATGTATTTTCAACAAAAGTCCTAAATCAAAACAGTATAAAGAATTCCTGTAAGTCAATAGGAAAAACAATGACCACCCAATAAAAAATAGGGAAAAACCTTGAACAGACACTGCATAAAAGTGGATATCTAAATGGTCATTAAATATATGAAAATATGCTGAGCATCATTACTTTTCAGAGAAATGCAAATTTAAAACCACAGTGTAAAACCACTATATCTCCCAGGTATTGGGTTAAAATTAAAAGGACTGACAGTAACAAGTGTTGGCAAGTATGTGAGGCAAGTTGGTGCAACTATCTTGAAAACTGGCAGTGTCTACCAAAGCCAAATACAGGTATATCCTATACATCAGGAATGCCAATCTTGCCATATAGCCAACAGAAATATCCACCAAATGCATGTAGAAAAATGCTCATAATTATTTTATTTGTAGTAGCCCTATACAGTAAAATTTCATCAATTTACATATGTACAATTTGTGAGCTTAACTGGATGAACATTACACCTCAGTAAAAATATAAACAACAAAAAGTGACAATAAAAAGACAAAGTAAGACATTCCTTAGGAAAAGAAGAATAAAGGGAGGGGAAATTGCCCTAGAAGATATTAAGGCTTACAAAACTATAGTAATTAAACAGTGTGGTAGCAGTACAAGGATAGGCAATGTGATAAAAATGGAACACATTACAGAGAGTAGAAATAACCCCCCACATATATAGACAATTGAATGGATTCTTCGGTAAGTGGTACTAAGACAATTGGTATCTATATAAAAATGAAATTGATTCCTACCTCACATAATAGAAAAAAATAAGTACCTGACTGCCACGAGAAAGACGAAAACATTTGAAATTTTAGAATACATTTTGTGCTGGTTTGAAAGAATGTATGTACCAGCCATGTTTTAATCCTAATCCCATTTCGTAAAGGCAGCCATTTCTTCTAATCCCTATTCAGTATTGTATTGTATGTTTGAAACTGTAATTAGATCATCTCCCTGGAGATGTGACTCAATCAAGAGTGGTTGTTAAGCTGTATTAGGTGATGTGTCTCCACCCATTTGGGTGGGTCTTGATTAGTTTACTGAAATCTTATAAAAGAGGAAACATTTTGAAGTATGCGAGAGATTTCTGAGAGAGCAGAGACTGACATACCACAGGAAGCAGAGAATCTACCAGCCAGCGACATTTGGAGATGAAGAAGGAAAATGCCTCCTGGGGAACTTCATGAAACAGGAAGCCAGGAGAGAAAGCTAGCAGATGACACCATGTTCACCATCTGCCCTTCCAGCTGAGAGAGAAGCCCTGACTGTGTTTACCATGTGCCTTCTCACTTGAGAGAGAAACCCTGAACTTCATTGGCCTTCATGAACCTGGGTATCTTTCCCTGGATGCCTTTGATTGGACATTTCTATAGACTTGTTTTAATTGGGACATTTTCTCAGCCTTAGAACTGTAAACTAGCAATTTATTAAATTCCCCTTTTTAAAAACCATTCCATTTCTGGTATATTACATTCTGGCAGCTAGCAAACTAGAGCACATTTTTAGAATAAAACTAGGAAAATCCTTAATAATCAGGAATAGGGAATGATTATTTAAATAAGATAAAATTTCAAGAAATTATTTAAAAATTGACTGCATTGAAATCAAAAGCTTCTGGTTCATTTACATCTGCCAGACAGAAAAAGAAAAGTCACAAATTAGAAGGCGACATATAAACACCACCATCAAGAAAGCATCTAAAAATATATTAATAATACCTTAAGGGTGGGCCAGAGTGGCTCAGAAGGCAGAGCTTCCCTGGGCCTGCTGTATTGGTTAGGGTTCTCTAGAGAAACAGAATCAATAGGAAACACTCTCAAATATAAAATTTATAAAAGTATCTCACGTAACCATGGGAGCGCAGAGCCCAAAATCCAGAGGGCAGGCTGTGAAGCCGACAATTCCAATGTAGGGTCTGGATGAACTCCACAGGAGAGGCTCACCAGCTGAACCAGGAAGAGAGCCTGTCTCTTCTGAATCCTCCTTAAAAGGCTTCCAGTGATTAGATTAAGCATCACTCATTGCAGAAGACACTCCCCTTGGCTGATTACAAATGGAATCAGCTGTGAATGCAGCAGATGTGATCATGATTTAATTCTATGAAATGTCCTCACAACAAAAGACAGGCCAGCACTTGCCCAACCAGACAAACAAGTACCATCACTTGGCCAAGTTGATGCATGAACCTGCCCATGACACCTGCCCATGCAAAAAAAAATAATAAAAGAAAGAATACCTTAAAAGAAAAAGAAAAGAAAAAGTAATCCTGTAGAAAAGTGAACAAAGACACAAACAGCCATTTCATAGTTAAAATACACTAATGGGAATTAAACATAGGAAGAAGTGCTTCACCTCATAATTAATGAGAGAAATACAAATTAAGACCACAATAAGATAAGATTTACATCTGCCAGATTGGCAAAAATTTATAATCTGAGAATATCAAGTGTTAGCAAGGACATGGATAACTATGTATAGGGTATAATTGTGTCCATTCAATATGGTGAACAATTTGGCAATATCAAGCAGGTGTGAACAAGTTTCACTCTATAGTATAGCAGTTTTATTTCCAGGTATATAATATAGAAACTCTTGCACATACATACTAGAAGTACTTACCAAGAATGTTCATAAAAGCTTTGTACATATTCACAACAAATGTTCACTGAGATGAGAACAAATAAAAATAAATTAAGGTATCTGCACACAATGGTATTATACAATAGTGAAAATCAACTAGAATAATATGCAAAGCAAATGGATAATCTTGGAAGAAAGCAAGTTGTAAAAGATAATACACAGTGTTATAACATTTTTATAATGTTCACAAATATGTAAAACTAAACAATATATTATTCACATATATATCTGCATATAATAGAATGATTTAAAAAGCAAGAAACTAGTAAACAGAAAATTCAGGACAGTAATTACCTCTGAGGAACAAAGAAAGAAAGAGATGGGGAAGCTTCAAGCAGCTTCAAGTGTTGTGATAATGTTCTTATTCTTATATTTGCTTCATAATTTATATATTTGCACATTATTCGGTATGTATCAAATATTATATGATGAATAATCTAATAGAAATTACATTACCCATAAGAATAAATTTCTGCAGGCAGTACATGGTGATTGAGGACAAACTCCGGAGACAGATCCTCTGACTTCTAACTTGTTTCTCCCACTTACTAGCGGTGTGACTTTGGTTAAGTTATTGAAGTGCCCTTTGCCTCAGTTTTTTGCATCTGTAAAGGGGAATAAGAAAATAATAAAAAAGGGCTATTGTGAGGCTTCAAAGCATTTATATATGTAAAGTACTTAGAAGAGTGCCTGGTGCATGGCGAGTAATGAGTCTACTCCAATCTTCATTGACTGGGGGCCAAATAGAAAAACTCTCTTAGTCTTAGTTTATTTGCAAAATCAATTAAGATGAGCATGCAGTAATAGATATGTAAAGCCACTATCACTGCGCAAAGCACCCAATAGGTAGTCAGTAATTGAAATATAATTGTTTTGATTTAATCTGCTGGATTTTCTACATTTGGTTTTGAACTTGAAGAAATAGTCATATGGCAAAGAACTAAAGATATTACTCTTTCAGATGCTTTACTTAATAAGCAAAGACATTCTTTTAAGATAGGTAGTTAGATATGGCATATACTAGATGTTTCTTAATATACGCATTGGGATTCTGTTTAAAATCCTATTACAAATGTCTTTCTTAATATTTAATGGGATGATGTTTTATGATTATAATACAAATTTTGAAAATGTGGGATAATCTATAATCCTATCCATTCAGAGATAGCCACTCTTCTTACTTTAAGGTAGCATCTTCTAGCCCTTATCCTGTGATTTAAAAAATGGAGTATATAGAAGAGTAGACAACAATAAAAGGAATATCCAGTGTCCGCATGGTCAAGAATGCAATGATTATGATATCTATAAAGGCATCCATTAGCTGCTAACTCACCTTTATTGACAATGCCAGAGATAACTGGACACCAGGGGCTGGCCAGGGCTTCTACGCAGTGAATTAAGAGCCTGGGATACACTGCCTGAGGACACCCTTTCCCCCTTACGCTTTGTTAGAGATGAAAATATTTTGGATCTGCTTCATGGAAACATAAGGCCACTTTTTGCTGGTTTTCTTGTTTTTTTTTTTTAAAGAAAAATGTATGCTTATTTTTTATGGAATCTCAGTAACCATAGGTAGATTCCTAGAAGCTTTAGGGAGCTGTCAATATAAGGCAGGCTATAACTCATCTTCTCATTCTTGCCTCTTTCAGTTGAGCCACAGAGGACAGAGCCCAAGCTGCCTTTCCACTTTTCTGCAAATGGTACACAGCATTTATCAATATGAAATTTAATTTGTGCTAAGAGCAGTTTGCTAACAGCATGAACACAAAGCTTGCTGAACTTTACTTGCCTGTGCGCTCAGTGCATGCAGCATTAGCACACATAATGAATTCAGCAACGTTATCCTACTCCAACCCCGTCAGTTTGTTGGTGAAAGAGGTTATAAGTTTAAGGATGGACCCTATAAAAGCCACTTAATTTCCCTCCTGGTTCTCTACTTTATAGCTTAATTATCTCATCACCTATTCTTAAATGGAAAATGTATTTATACACAATTACTAATCAATTGTGTCAAATTTAAGAGCCCCAACCAACAGTATTCCTAAAAATCCTAGGGAGTTCTTTTTCTAGTCTTTTCAAAAGTTTATTTTAGTCAGTTTATTTTTCCCTGAAGATTGAGAGGAAGATCAAATGAGAAGTAGGAGTTGTAACTGAGAAATTAGGATGTAACAAATGATTGTGACTACTGACTGATACATAGATACTTCTTTTTAGTGTCTAATGTTTCAAAATAGCCAGAAGGAAATACCTGAAGTTGTATATCACAAAACAAGAAGCAAGGCTCAGCCTCCAGGAATCTTACATGGACACAGGACTGGAGTGCTTAACCAGGAACGAGGCTGCAAGCCTCTTGGAACATTACGCGGAAACAGAAGGAACCAGGATCAAGGGTATGAAGTTTCAGGAAGTAGGTTTTATTTGTCTGTGGCCATAGGGCTCAGCCAAGTAGCCTCTGAAGGTCAGAGTCCTGAACTGGGGCTGATACAAGATATTTATAGGTAAGATGGCTCGTTTGGGGCAGGGTTTTTCCCAGTATGATAACTGGTGATGCTTGAGGGAGATGGTTGGGTGTGTGCCCGTGATCAGACCCGGAAGGATTGCAAGGCTGAGTTTACAGAAGTGGATGAGTGGTTATGGGGGAGGGGATTCGTATGGAAGCCTCTTATCTTTGTTTACATGTGCTTTCAACTGTCCTTGGGGCTGGGATTTTCCAAAGAGGGAGTAGGTTGAATAAACAAGGAGCCTGCTTGCTGCCAGGGGCCTGCATGCTACAGTTGAACTGTAATCCAGTAGCACTTGTCTTTGGCAATGATTGTAAAACTATATAGGAAACAAAAAGTCAATTGTCTGTGTTTGTGTTGATCTACTTCTGAAATGTTTTGTTCTGTTCCACACATACATATATGTGTTTGACAATACTACACTGTCTTAGTTAACCTACCTCTATTGTAGGTCTTAAAATTGAATACAGTCCAATACTAGTGGTCAATAAAAGGGTGAGGAAAGGGGTATGGGATGTTTGGGGTTTTCTTTTTTCTACTTATTTCTTTTTCTGGAGGAATGTAAATGTTGTAAAATTTATCACGGTGATGAATGCACAACTATGTGATGATACTTTGAACCACTGTTTATATGCTTTGGATGGACTGTATGGTGTGCGGACATATCTCAATAAAATTACGTTTTAAAAAAGAGATCATCAACAACAGACATTTATTGAGTGCCTATTGTATGCAAGGCACTGTCCTAGGCTGAGGCTACAAAGACGAAGGGGAAACAGTCCCTGCCCTCAAGGAGCTTACAATCTAATTAGACTACAGGACATCTACATAAAAGGACAAAGGGCAATCCAAGGTAGCATGAAATATTTGGGCACTGAGTAGAAACAAACAGGATTTCAGCCTTTTTTGCATTTCTATAGTAGCCCAATACCCTGAGTAGGTAGAGGTGAGTGAGCTGGAATAGCTCATTTTTAAGCCTATGGACATTTTCTCTCCTCTTCCCATTGCAGAGTATCTCTGGCATGTACTAGAACCCAGGCAATGGTTCACTCTTTTCCTCCCAAGGTCTTAGTATTAAAATTCCCTTTTAGGTGGTCTCCTGACACGGTGACCCACTGTCCTAGATTGCTCAGGTTATAGTATCAAAAAGTCCCACATTTTAGAAACCACTCCATCCCCAACTCCCCAGTTCAGGCAAACCTGGAGAGTACTTCTGAAGGACCCTGTCCAGCTACACCCCTCCTGCCTATCACAGTCGTTACTCAGGCAGTACCTACGCCAAATCTGTTCCCCCGATAACTTTCTAGTTGAAAATGCTACACAGAAAACCTGGACAATCCCCAAAGACTGCTGCTTTAAGAGTACACTGTAGACAAAAGAAGGAAACCAGGAGAGGATGATGGCAAATACACTGATCGAAGGTCATGACTTGGTGAAGTAGAAGAAATGAATGGGTATTGGTTATGAAATATGTAGGAGTTTAACATCGTCACCTAATACCGCAGAGAAGAATCGGACAGCAGGTCTATTTAACGTTTGAGTTGGCACCCTGGCATAAAGCAGGGTATATAGCTGAAAGAATGTCACTGCTACATGAGGGCAAATATTTGGGCAGGTATTAAATATTTACATATGAAGTTTTTTTTTTTTAGCACTGTCTTAATTGTAAGAGGGCTTCAACTTCTCTCCACTTTTATCCAGCATTCACTTAGCTTGTAAGTCAATAATTTTAGTTTTTGAGGGGAGTTTTTTTTAATCTCAAAAAAAGAGGTGTAATTTAAATAGATCAGAAGTGGAGAGACTTCTGAAAATAAGGTTAATCTGCCTTGAGAGTGTCGTGTGAAATGTGATAGACAAATCTCGCTATAAACTAAGGATCCCAAGAGACAACATACATTTCTCCTATAGGCACAGTGATTCATGGTTTGTTTTCATTTATTTTTTCTGAAGAAAGTCTGACTCTGAAATCTTAGGACCTTGAAAGTTCCTGAATTGCTCAATTTTATGTCAAGCCCTTAGAAGTACATACCAGGGTTAGTGAAGCACAGGGCCTTAGCTGCAAACACCCATTAACCATAATGGAAATCACACAGCTAGGTCCCCACACAGAACACTGGATATTTACCTCTTAATGTTCTTTTAATGTATGTTTTCTTGGGTGAATATTTACTGTGGAATATTAAATGTGAGCTTCCTCTTTTTTATGGGCCATTTGAAGTGATTGATTTTGTTTGTGAATTCCTGCATCTTTGCCCATAATGGCTATCTGTTGTAGTGGTCTCTGCCAAATGTTCTTACACTGAAATAACAAAAGCTGTGGATCGGCCAGCTGTGGCATTGTGTTACTGTGATCTTAAAAGCTAGGAGGAAGCTGATGGCACAGTTGGGGAGAGAAGAAAAGGTATGTAACAGAATGAGTACAACTTAAGCTTCAAACACAATTGGATCTTGAAATCACTGAGGTCTGTAAACATGGCTCTATAGTCACCTTTTATATAGGAGATTATGCTTAATGGTACTGAGTGGTGTTGACTGACAGTCATGAATTGATAGTGACATGATAAGAATTCAATTACCCACAACAAGGTCCCTCAGAGCAATCTACCAGAGTTCTAGGCATTCTTAAAAATGCTGTAATAAAATCATTGCCCAAGGTATAATTTCTTTTATGCTTATTTACACTATATATATTTAACCTTGTACATATTTAACTATCGACATGTAAAGCTACATGTAGATTAAAAATATTTCCCTAGCAATTTCAGAATTTGGTTGCTTTTTATTCTTTTGAGTATTTGAGAGGGAAAATGTATAAAAAAGATGGAGCTATCATTATGGTTTTTTTGCTTTTAATGTAAAGCCTGAAGATACACAGACATATGAGATATTACTAGATTAGGTAATATAGCTCCATTCTTGATGTCTCAATTATGACTTTCCCAATTTTCATAAATGTAAATATTTATTTAAGGAGACACATATATGAACAACAATCTCTTCAGGTGATGGTAAAGGTGGCTTATAAGTGAATTGGATAAAATTCATACACTTTTTCATAAGCTCATAAAGCATTGTTCGTTCAGAGTCTATGCTGCAGAAGAGATTACGTTGGAATAAAATGACTCAATCTCATTTCTAGGTATACCCCCAAAAATTTAAAGCAGAGACTCAATCAGATATTTGCACAGTGTTCGTAGTGACATTATTCACAATTGCCAAGAGGTGAAAGCAACCCAGTGTCCATCAATTAATGAATGAATAACAAAATGTGGTACACACACACACACACACACACACACACACACACACACACACACAATGGAATATTATTCAGCTGTGAAAAGGAATGAAGTTCTAATATATGGAACAACATGGATGAACCTTGAAGACAACATGTTGAGTGAAATAAGACATACCCAAAAGGACAAATATTGCATGATCTCACTGATCATGGTTATGGTAGAACAAAATTGTTATTATTTTTAACAATGTTGAATTATATAGTTGAATGTGGCTAAAAGAGGACATCTTAGGTTGTATATAATATTCTAGAGAATATAAAACAAACACATAGGGACTGTACAACATAAACAGTGAACCCTAATATAAACAGACTATAATTAATAGTACAATTATAATAATATTCTTCCATCAATTGTAACATGTTCCACATTAATGCAAAGTGTTAATAATGGGGCGTATATAAGAACTCTGTATTTTCTGCATGATTTTTCTGTAAACTTAAAACTTCCCTCATAAAAAAGTATAACAAAGTAACTGTGAGGAAATTTAAAGATCACATACCACTATGTTTTAGAAAGACATTTAAATTTTATTGGCTTTTAACAGCTCACGCCACATCATAATATTATCAACTTTGTTTCTGCTATGTAAATATCCATACTATATTTGAATCTCAGTAACAGTAATCCATATAATTAATAGCAATTTTATCTCCTGCAGTTAGTCCAAGGGATTGGAATCATACTACTAATTAAGGAAAGGGAATAGAAGCAGTAATGTGAGAAATCTTTTTAAATTACAGGCTGGGTCATGTTCTATAAAACAATGTCAGTCTTCATACACAAATCTCTGCTGGTGCCTCCAAACTTGGCATTAGAGAAACTAATGCTTCCTAAGCCATGTAAAGAAAACACTGGCATATATTTTAAAAGCCTATTTTGAGCAATATTACTTGTTTAAATGGAGCTCTTTAATGCTAATTGATCTTGACTTTGAATAAAATAATTCACTTTCACTACTTAGTCCAAACTAGGTAGTGATAGTGAATAAAAATATATGATGATTTGCAGTAAGGGAGTAAATAGTTCACAGGGTAAGTGAGTGTCTGACAGGGAACCTCCCTGACTTCTCTTCTCCTCAAAGAACGGCACTTTCTTGCTCTTGTAGGCAGGAACACCACTGACGTGTGTTTTTGTGGGGGGAACAGGCAGAGGTGCAAGAAGCACAAGAGAAACAGGAGTAGAATTAAGCCAATGGGCCAGGAAGGAAGTATGTTTCTAACCACAAGAGGGAGGATAGTTAGTAGGGGAATATAAAAGGCCACAAAAAATAATGGCCTGCTAATACTGGAGCCTAAAATTCTAAGTGCAATGTCTTCAATGAGAGACTCAGAATTTTAGAGTTGGAGTAGATTTTAAGAGTTTGTTAGCATGTTTTTTGAATACACAGTTTTTGGTTTAAATGTTGTCATTTTGGAGCATTCCTGCACCTTGGAAAAAGCTATTCTTACTATGAAAAAGCAATTCCCGAAGACCAGGGGTTCAAAAAATGTAACACAACATTTCCAAGTCAAATACCAACTGCATGCTAAGCAAGAGCATCATGAACACAACAACTCAACAACCCAATAAAGGCCTTTCCCAGCCATCATTCAGGATCAAAAAGTTAGAAAGGATAAATTACCACATAATCATAATCTATAAAAATACTGGCCTAGAGTGCACTAAAAAACTCTCAATAAATAAATATTGGACTTTTGCTTTATGAAAGTCAGTGGAGATGTGCTCTTCAGAAATCATGTCCATACATTCACGCTGCTTTTTCACAAATCACACGTACAGATTCCAAGAGATGACAATGGTTATAGTTCAGGTTAGGATACAACTTGATTATAAAAATGTCTTTTGATGTGGCATTTTTATAAAGGAATCAACTAAGATTGTTGAGTTGCTCATGTTTTGGCTTTGAAGGCAATACTTCAAGAATCCAAAATGTTTTTAGCCATGGCAGCATCATTAAAATGAGTGTTCAATTTCTAAGGTAATGCCTTTGAAAGGGACAACACTCATCAGAACGTTTTCCTTAAATACCAACTGCCCTGCTTTGTCGTCACACCTGGGAGGCATCTGTCCATGGTACTTGCTGAGAAATGAAGCTGTTTCCCGCTACAAGTTCTGTTCCTCTTTCCTGTCTGGTTGGTTTGGGAAGGTCAGTGCCCTGGTGTCTGACCCAGTGGGCATGTGGGACTTCTGTCTGGCATGTTCGTTCCTCAAAACACAGGTTTATTTTCAGGATGATTTACAGTAAGTGATTCTGGTTTCCAGTCTGGTTGAAAAAAGTGAATATTGAATGTCCGTGCCCAGTTCTTAAAGACGCGTTTCTCTGTGATGAAGCGGTGATGACTGCCTTTCCGTCCTCGCTCATGTGAGAGGTACATTGTACACTCATCAGGCCCAAAGGGTTCATAATAATGATAAGGTACTGAAGAGTGGTTGGGATCCCTATAGGAAGAAAAAGAGATAACTGATTAACAACATAACATAACAACAAAACAAATCATACTTTCTAGCTGAATGAATTTCAGGAAACAGTTACTCTAATGTTTAAAGAATAAGCAAGTGAAGAGGTTTTGAGGTTATTAAATAAGTGCAACGACCATAAATATCAAACAAAGAGACTGAAAACGAGCATTTAGGCTTCCCAGATCACTAAGACTCCAATACAACTCTTGCCACCTACAGTGTATTTATTAGATGTAGCTATAGAGGTATTTACAAAATATAAAACAGAACTTCCTCTTCCTCACCCTCCTCCCACAGCCTCTAAGTCCTCAGTGTCTTCCTGCTATTCTAAGAGCGTGGCCTCCTGGGAGTTACATGATCGGTTCCTCTCCAGTCTCCTATCCCCCGGCCTTGCCCATTGTACTCTAGTCACACTGGCCTCCGGGTCCTCAGCTCTGCCAAGCTCTTTCCTTCCTTGAGGCCTTTGCACTCGAGGACAGTCCCTCACCTAGAAAACTTTCCCCCCCATGATAACCTCCTCTTGGCTCCCTCCTTTTCACCATTTGGGAATCCACTCAAATGTCACCTCCTAAAGTAGGCCTTCCCAATGCCTATTCCTTTCTCTCCAGCTTATCCTTATTTCCCTGGTAGCATCAGTCACTCTGAAATTGCTATTGCAGTTTACCTCCTTATTGTCTGTTCATGAGGGCAGGATTTTGTTTTTATCCCTAGAAGAGTGCTTCATCTGTTTTGTTCCTAGAAGAGTGCTCAGTAGGTGTTCAACACACAATTTTTGGATTTCTGATGTTGAGAGAAAGTTACATGGAGTTAGCAGCTTAATAGCAAGCCTCTAAAGACAACTTTTCCTCTAATTATGGAAAACTGATGATCCTAGTTTGTTCCCACGGACAGGAAAAGAAGACAGAAAGCAAGATGGCACCACTTTTCCCTTCATGCTCTAGATTGGAGCCTGGTAGTTCCCGCATGATTCTACCTCTATATCACCTCATCCTCAAACTGCCTCAAGGTGATGTGGGTGAGGGGCCTCTGTTGTAGGGTTACTAAAAGATTTACCCCCCAAGAACTCGGGTTTCAGGGACTGGTCTCCATACTAAGCTGGTCCACTCACCTCTTCTCTCTTTTGAAGTCTGAATGATGAGATTACTCAAAACTTACCAGCCGTCAAAGCTTCCTACCTTGAGCTGTACTCACTGACCAGCCCCTTAGGAGAGCCTAAGAAGAAAAATGACCCAGGTTGGCCAGCTTCCTGTTACCCACCTTTTAGCACTTGGATGACCTGGGGCTTCTCCCACAGGTCATTTGGGTTCTACTCTAAGTACAGTAACTTGGTTTCCCAAGACTGCTCATTCTGTTAGACACCTATTTGTTTTCTTCAGAGGAGATCAATACACAAATGGCTCCTGGAAAAGCAACTTTGCTGGGGGCAGGGATCGAAGTGTTTTATCGAGAGTGTCAAGTTTGTGGCTCTGACAACAATAAACCTTTGAGCTGCCTCTCCTTTTAGGTTAAAGTTCTTCCAGGGAAAGAGATTTATTTTGTCATGTACCATTTAAACATTCTTCATCCTGGCTTGGATGTTGTGTTGAATTAACACCTTGTATCCCAATATGCCTGTCTCAGAAGTATCTCTATTTTCTGCAGTGAAACAACGGTCCATGCCCTTTTCTGACTATTTATTATAGATTTCACTTATTTACGTACACTAGAAATTGAAATACCCTTACAGTTGCTATAGAAAGAGCTTTCAATACTGAAAATGCATAGTAGAAAAAATTCTGGCATAGTAGTAAAAAAAAAAAAAAAAAAAAAAAAAACCCTGACCATTATGAAGAAAAAAATGAACAAAAAGGAATAGGAACTTGTAGGACCTCTCCAGATTCACAGGACATAATTTTGGGAGCAATGCCAAATTCATGCTGACATGGTATATTCAGAGTTGAGCTTTTATTCCATCATGGACAACGTTTTAAATCTGATTCATCTAAGATTTGGACACATTATTGGCATCAGTCTAACTAGAGAAACAATTAGGTTTCTAAAAATATCAGGAGATCGATTTGGCACCTAGAAATAGGGAGTAATTGGAAACTGTCTAAAGGATACTATGGGATCAATTTCCTTATTCAGGAAGACCATCTTTTTGAATGGAAACTTATTTAGCTCCATATTGATTTCCACAAGGGAGAGTTAAATCTACATATTTTTTTACTATGACTTCAAAGGCATCAAAATAAGTCATTCAAGTAAATGGAGGTTGTTCCATGCTTTAAAAATCTGTCCAACCAGTGGAAAAGTGGTTGGAGGTCCTGGGAAGGCACAGTGTGGTACCTGTAGGACCAGCTCTCCCTAGCTGTGAGCCTGCCGTCAGCTGTAATCCACCATTCCTAAAATTATTTCCTAGCTGAAGAAAATAATTCCTGAGGACTTCTCTCAAATCTGACCTTCTAAAGGCTGCCATGGTTTTTCCTTCCTCCATTGGACCCCAAAGAAAATCACAGTACACTTCAGCAGAATTTCTGCTAGGAGATGTAAAAGGAATGATGTCCGGTTCCCGTTGGGCAACAAGTGAAGCTGAGCAAACGGAGAAGTGGGTGGGGGGATGATAATCACAGAGGCAGTTCCCCAAGTGTGAGCAGCCTCTCATCAGCTCCCAAGGCCAGTGTGGGAATAAATCCACCAGAATGAGGTGAAGAAGGATTTTTTTTCTTGTTCAGAGGAAGCAGGTGGGAAGATTGCAAGAGCTTTAAAAAAATACCACTGCCTAAGGCCCATGCCCATAGATTCTGGTTTAATTGATTTGGAGAGGGGCACAGACATGGATATTTTTAAAAGCACCTTAGATTTGAACATCAAAATAACAGCAGTATTCGGTTATATAACCTATAAAATTAAATATTCCTGAGTTCATGCTGATTTCACTGCATAACTGATTGTTTTAGTTTTCTAGGCTGCTCAAGCAAATACAATGGAATGGGTCATGTTAAACAATGGGAATTTATTTACTGTCTTTGATCGTGGTTTGAAGTGGGGGGGGGGAGTGAAAGTCAAGGGGCCATCAGGGCAATGTTTTCTTCTGAAGACTGTGGCATTCTGGGGCTGACTGCTGTGATTCCTGGTCCTTAGCTTGTCACATGGACTCTCCTTTTTCTTCTGGGTTTTGTTGATGTTTAGCTTGTTGCTTTTTGTGTCTGAATTTCATTCCACTTTAAAAAGGACTCCAGTAATAAGATTATGACCCATTCTGATTGAGCTAGGCCATGTCTTAACTGAAGTAATCTCATTAAAAGATTGTACTTACAATAGGTTCACACCTACAAGAATGGATTAGATTTAAGAATATGTTTTTCTGGGGTCCATACAGCTTCAAACTGCTATACTCCACCCTCTCATCCCCCAAAAGACATGGTCTTTCCACATGGAAAATACATTTATTCCATCACAACATCCCAACAGCCTTAAGTCACTTCAGAAAACAACAGTTAGTACAAAATCTCATCAAAAATTGATTATGGGTCTGGTCTGTCCTGGGACACAATTCCCTTCTGTCTGTGAACCTGTGAAACTTAGAGAACCATATAAAATGGAGGGACAGGCACAGGACACACATTTCCATTCCAGAAGGAGAAACTGGAAGAAAATAGGGGCCATTGGTTTCAAACAATTCTGGAGCCCAACAGAGGAAAATCCATTATTTCAAGGTCTGAAAGTCATTTATGGAATGATGTTTTGTACTCCAGGCATGATGGAGTGGCAGCCCCAACTCTTCCAAGTGCTTGTGCAAAACCATATTCCCCCCAAACACTGGGATGAAGGCTCCACCCTTCAAGCATCAAGATGGCAGCCAGGATCTCCTGGAATGCCAGGACACGTGTTCCTCCCTCTCCAAGCACTTGGGTGGCAGCACTTTTCCTGAACAATAAGGTGGAAGGCCCGTCTTCTCCAAGCCCTGGGACAGACTTGCCCTTTCCACACACATGGGTGGGGCTGCTCTCTTGGCCTGAGAAGATGTCTTCAGTCCAGACATTGTCTTCACGGTTCTGCCCTTAAAATCATTCTTCCTTCAATTTTTCCTTCTCTTTCCTTTTAGCCAGGCTGGCAGTGGTTCTGTTCATGCAAATTACACAAAAATTTTAGTAGATTTTCATATAGTTCACAGGGGTCCATACTGTTAGTCAACAGGACTTCCCACAGATCCTTCCTGGATAACTACCCCTCCAAACCTGGCTTCCATGGAAATTAATGACTGGTTCCATGTTCAGATACATCTTCATATGAAGCACTGTTCTCTGGGTACTCAGTTTCTGGAAACTCAGAATTTTCCAAATCATCAGTTTTTGGTTTCTTTGCACCCTGGAATTCAGTTTGCATCTTATCTCTTATCCTTTTACATTTTACTATAAGCTTAGAAATCTCAGCTAAACATCCAAGTTCATCATTTTCAAGTTCTGCCTCCCATTTGCCATCAGAACTCAATTTCACCAAGTTCTCTGCCAATTAAAAACAAGGATAGTCTTTCCTTCAATTTCCAATGACACATTCATCATTTTCTTCTAAGGCCTCTTTGGAAGTATGTTTAACATCCATATTTCTTCAAAGAAATCTAGACCTTTCCTATCAAGTACCTCACAATTCTTCAGCCTCTAGCCATTATCCAACTCCGAAGCTGTTTCCGTATTTTGGTATTTGCAATAGCAGCACCCCACCTCTGGTATTAAAATCTGTATTAGCCAGGATTATATTACTGATAGGATGTTTTATACATACACACACAGAGACACACACACACATTCCTATATATATATATATATATATATATAGGAATGTGTGTATATATATATACATATACATATATATATACTGTAGGCTATATAGGATTATATTGCCAAGAGGATATATATACATATATTTAATATTATGAGTTTTTTTTTTTTACAGGAATTGGCTTGCATCACTGCGGTTATGTTTGAGTTCAAATTCCATACAGCAGTCTGCAAACTAGGAACTCGAATAAAGGTTTCCAATGAATTCATCATGAGAAGCTAGCTGGTTGAAGCAGACTTGGAAGTTCTCTCCATTGACTGCTGAAATCATCACCTCTTTTAAGGCCTTCAACTGATTTAATGAGCCTTCTCTCATTGTTGAAGGCAATATCCTTGGTTGAATGTAGATATAATCAGCCATAGATACAATCAACTTGCTGATTATTTAAGTCCATAAAATGTTCTCACAGGAATAATCAGGCCAAGGCTGGCTTAACCAAACAACTGGACACCATCACCTGGCCAAACTGACACAGGAACTTAACCATCACAGTGAATAAAAAAATAAATGGGAGCAGGCCACAGTGGCTCAGCAGGCAGATTTCTTGCCTGCCATGCTGGAGATCCAGGTTCAATTCCCAGTGCCTGCCCATGCAAAAAAAGAAATAATAAGAAATAATAAAATAAATTGGGGAAAAGGGATAGCATTTTTCTTAATGTAAAAACTTATTTTATTTATCACTTTTAAATTTGGGGGCATATGGTGTAGGGGCCTCTATTTGAACTCTTGCCCCAGACTGCACAAATGTAAGGAGTGGACTTGTTCAAAATAAAAAGTGCTTGAGATGTGAGAACTATATATTTAAGGGAAACACATGCTTCTTTGCTTGATTAAAAGCCTTTATTGAGAACCTAGATTTTTTAAAACTCTTTTTATTGTACAATATAACAAATCTACAAAGCAAAGATATAAAAAGGCACTAGTTTTCAAAGTACTCTTCACCAAGTAGTTACAAGACAGATCCCAGAGTTTGTCATGGGCTACTGTACGATCCTCTCATATTTTTCCTTCTAGCTACTCCAGAATGTAGGAGGCTAGAGGGCTTAAATGTATTTTTTTTATCATCATAGTCAATTTTTTCCCTTCTTTTCTTTTTTGTGAAAAATAACATGTACACGAAAAGCTATAAATTTCAAAGCACAGCACCACAATTAGCTATAGAACATATTTCAGAGTTTGACATGGGTTACAATTTCACAATTTTAGGTTTTTACTTCTAGCTGCTCTAAAATATTGGAAACTAAAAGAGATATCAATTTAATGATTCAGTATCATATTCATTTGTTAAACCCTATCTTCTATGTATAACTCCACCATTACTTTTAATCTTTCCATACCTCTCTTTAGGGGTGTTTTGGCTATGGCAATTCTAAATTTCTCATATTGGAAGGGTCTGTCACTAATATGGGGTAAGGAGATGGAATTATCTGGGGTTCTGGAAAGGCTGGGCTAGGTTTTAGGACTTATCTGGATTAGGGCCCTATCTGGAGGTTGTAAGTTTCTGGCAAGTTACTCTAGTGCATGGAATCCTTGTGGAATCTTGTATTTTGCCCTAGGTGTTCTTTAGGATTGGCTGGAATGGTCCTGGTTGGGGGTTGGCAAGTTATGATAGGTAGCAAGGTCTAACTGAAGCTTGCGTAAGAGCAACCTCCAGAGTAGCCTCTCAACTCTACTTGAACTCTCTCTGCCATTAATACTTTATTAATTATACTTCTTTCCCCCCTTTTGGTCAGGATGGAATTGTTGATCCCATGGTGCCAGGTCTGGATTCATCCCTGGGAGTCCTCTCCCACACTGCCAGGGAGACTTTCACCCCTAGATGTCATGTCCCACGTAGTGGGGAGGGCAATGATTTCACTTGCAGAGTTTGGCTTAGAGAGACTGAGGCCACACCTGGGCAACAAAAGAGGTCCTCCAGAAGTAACTCTTAGGCATGCCTATAGGTAGTCTAAGCTTCTCCACTACTTACATAAGCTTCACAAGAGTAAGCCCTTCTGATTGAGGGCATGGCCTATTGATTTGGGTGTCCCTAAAGTTTGACACAGTATCAGGGAATTCCCTGATGGTAAGGTTTAATCGTTCCATATTTTTCCCCATCCTTCAGGGGACATTGCCAATACTTTTTCTGTTCAGTATACTCTAGATGTATCCAGGCATTACAATAACTTATACAGGATTAAGGGTCCTCTTTCTTATACTGTGCTCCCTGTGTTTCAATTGTTCAAATGAGCTATACAGATAGGTTGAATTAGATTATGCACTACAGAAAATTTCAGTTCCAGACCAAATAAACCTTTCTTCCATTAGTCTCAAAGAGTACATGTGGTTCTAAAATATTGACACTATCTTCTTTACCCCTACGTTCTGAATTACTCTAACCCCAACTTGTTCAGCTTCGTTCTTACCTTTAAATATCAGATCATATATATAAGCCTCTCAAAATCCAGAAATGATAATAACCACTCCGGACTTAATGTGTCTGCTTTAAAAGTTTACAATCTAGGCCGCTGTTTTCTTATAAGCATTTTCTAAAGGTGACCATACCATTCTTGTTTTTTTGTTTCTGGCTTATTTTGTCTCACCAAACGTCCCACATGCTCATTCACATCATTGCACTCCTCATGATTTTGTTTCTTTTTGGAGCTGCAAAACCTTTGTTCATAAGTATACACCATTGTTCACCAATCTACTCTGTCAGTGCATCCTTCAGACACCTGCATTCATTGGGCATCATGTAGAGGGCCCAAAGTCCACAGTCCGTCAACATGAGAACCTAGATTTTTATTTAAAGCCAATGATATTGCATTGAAAATTTTTTTGAAAGTTAAGTAGGCCTCTATCATATAATTACCTGTACTAAAATCACACTTTGCCCCAAAATGTTTGGTGTAACTAAATAATTATTGGCACTTGTTTATTTCTTAATTTTCAAACAGGGTGTGGGTGCTTTCCCTTCATCTGCTTTCCCTGGCACTGCTCTGGTCTTTGCTACACAGCCTCAATAATGCTGCCTTCCCACCTCTTCTCTGGGTGGAGAAGTCTCCCTCCCCATTAGCCAGCCTTATTCTGAAATGAAAGCAATACACTTTTTAAGTTACATAGTTAGAAACATTTTGCTTTCTTTTGTTTCTTTTTTCAATAGCAGATGAACTCACCTTTTTGTATTCTTTTCTCCCAAAAGAAAAAACAAATATAATTTTCTTACAGAAGAATCCCAATTAATAAATGTAGAATGAATGAGAGAAAGAGAGAAGTCAGGAGTAGAATAACACAGATGTAATTGTTGCAGGTAGGATCCACAGAGGAATGCAACATGAGGGGAGGAAAAGACCAGGAGAAACAAGTTATTTGCATAATCTTAAAGTAACTCTCCCAAGATATTTATTAATGACAAAGGGGAAAATAATGACTTCACAATGGGGAAACTCAGCAGATATCATCTTAACCAAGTGATTAAGGTTAACATAATTAGTTAGAAGGCATACTGATATCATGTGGCCCCTAATGAGATGTGCCAAGAAGGGCTTACCACTCTGTGGTATTCTTATCAGTAACGCATAACCTCAGTCTACTCATAAGAAAACATCAGAAAAACCAAAAGTGAGCGACATTCCTACACAATTATTAACCTGTAATCTACGAAAGTGTTAAGGCCATGAAAGACCAGGAGAGATAGAGGAACTGTGACAGATTGGAAGAGACTAAGGAGATACAAGGATACAAGCAAATGCCAAGGGATTTGGGATTGGGGCCAAGCGTAGGTAGAGAAAATTAGTGAAGAAACTGGTAAGAGCTGAATAAAGTCTGTAGTTTAGTTATGAGCTTTGTACCAACGCGAATTTCCCTGTGTTGGTAAGTATATCAGAGTTATGCAAACGTAAACATCAATAGAATGTTGATGTTGATGAAAGATATATGGGAACTTGCTGTGCTATTTTTGCAACATTTCCGTTAAGTCTAAAATCACTTCAAAACAAAAAGTTAAAAACATAAATATTTAAAAAAATACATATGTATATATGTTTGTTGTGCTGGTTTGAAACTGTTGTGTATCCCAGAAAAGCTATGTTCTTTAATTTTCATTCAGTATTGTTGGGTGGAACCTTTTTGATTGTTTCCATGGAGGTGTGGCCCACTCAATTTTGGATGTCAACTTTTTTTTTTTTTTTGACATGGGCAGGCACTGGGAATCAAACCCGGGTCTCTGGCATGGTAGGCGTAAATTCTGCCACTGAACCACTGTTGCACTGCCTGGTGTTAACTTTTGATTAGATGGTTTCCATGGAGTTGTGTTTCTATCCATTCAAGGTGAGGCTGCTTCCCAGAGCCCTGTAAGAGGGAACCATTTTGGAAAAAGCTTCAGTGCTGACAGAGCCCACACAGCCAGAGATCTTTGGAGATGCAGAAGGAAAATGCCCTCAGGGAAGACTTATGAAATGAAGAGAGAAAGCTAGCAGATGTTACTATGTATCTTCCACTGAGAGAAGTGTCCAGAAGCCAGAGACCTCGGAAGATGCCAGCCAGTGCCTTCCCAGCTGACAGAGGGGTTTGGACCCATCTGCCTCTCTTCACTCAAGGTATCTATTCCTGAAATGCCTTAGCTTGGACATTTTCATAGCCTTAGAACTGTAAACCTGCAACTTAATAAATTCCCTTTTAAAAAGCTGTTCCATTTCTCTTGTATTGCATTCTGGCAGCTTTAACAAACTAAAACCTATATGTATATAAATATTTTAAAGCTCCTTAAGAGTTTCTAAACTATAGTGAGTTTTGAGATGACTGATTAGTACATACTTGCTAAGCCTAGGTGCTTAACTAATTCAGGTTATCTCCTTTTTACCTCCATCAGTCTTCTGAGGTAAGGATCACTGCTCCCTTTTGATAGGTGAGAAATCCGAGCCTCCAGGTGGCACACAGGTAGAAAGCCCACTCACTATCTGACTTTTAAGCTTTGCTCATATACTATCCAAGCTATTTGACTGGACCCTTTCAGCCCTGACACAGTGCTATGTACTCTACATATACAGATTTAATCCTCACAATATCCCTATACGAGAGGTTGTAGTGTTATCCCCACTTTACAGATGAGAAAACTCATACATGGAGAAATTGAGGAAATTTCAGGGCTAAGATGTAGACCAAGGTGAGTGGACTCTAGATTCCCATACTTTAGGACTGAGGCTCCGTATCTTGGAAACACTCCTATTCCACCAGGTGGGGATTTCTCTACTAATGGCACCTCAGTTTCCCATTGGGATCAGCAGCCCATTGTTGGGAGCATATTTGTGCATGGGTGGGCTCTGTGCAGTTGGTCAGGGTGATAAGCAGAGACATCATGCTCATTTTAATACTGACCACTAACATTAATGGCAGCAGGGTTTGTAATGTTTCCCTATGACTCTTTTAAACTAAGGTGTACAAGTAGAAAGTAACCCCTTAACATTAACAAGTAAGTTGGATTTGGGACTGGATTGTCTCTAAAGCTGCCAATGTCCCAAGGAAGGTCCAATGCCTTTGCTACTCCCTAGAGCTCTCAGATATTCTTTCTAAACAATACTTTATTCTTGCCATGGTGCCTTGTACATAGTAGGTACTCAGGAAATGTTTGAGGGATAGAGTTGAATTAATAGTTGCCAAGTGTCTAGGTGGTTCTAGAAATTGTAGTGCATTGGGACTTTTGGGGACACCATGTGACATTAAGAAGAAAATCTTCCTAAAACAGCCCTTCCTGGACATCTGGCCCAGACTTCTGAGACCCACTGAGCAACCCTTACTCCACTGCCTCAGTTTTTGCCTTTGGAGCAACTTGAAAACTGCTGCTTATCTTTGATGAGTGTGTGATAATACTCATGTGTCTGGGATACAATGAGAAACAAGAGCCTTCAGCTTCCCACCCTTCATGGGCAAGAAGCTAAAGTGAATCACCCAAGAACCCCCGAACCCCATGACTCAGGCCACCTCAGATGGTGCCCTATGTGTCAGAACAGATCAATAGTGCTCATGGGAGACAGAAAGGAGGCGATAAGAACACCCAAAAGTGACTGGGAAGAGCTGATCAAATTATTGCAAAGTTGGAAGAAACAAAGAACATCTAGGAGGAAATGCAACAAAGTATTGTAAGTCTATTTAATAAATGTAAACCATGTGGGTAGTATTATCATTCCATACCTGTTTTCTGTAAGTGTCTGATCCTATGCAGTGGATTGTTGCCAAGTAGGAACTTTCCTGGTTATGCTGGCAGCTTTATTAATATTTGCTTGCTAATAATTCTAGTAGGATCAACTCTCTGATATTCATGATACCTTTGAGATGTCCTTCACATTATGGATGAGATATTAATTTAGTTCCATGACAGTGATCACTCTGAGTCATTACTCCACTAATTAATACTGGAGAAATGATGGGTAACAGAGAGTTGTAAATATGGCAATGTGCTAAGTACAACCGGAAATAAGATTATTAAGGTAGAATTTAGATGCTTGGGCCATTATTAGAGCAAATAATTTACAATGGAAAATGAGAGTAAAAATACCCAACATAACTTAGTTTGGAAAGCAATGATAACATCTTTTCACTGAAATTTATAGTCCATCTAGAAAGAATGGATTTGGCTTCCTCTATGGATTGATTTAAGGGTCTACTGTCCACAGGATAACATATTTGATGTTATCTCTGGTGCAGCATGGCATTAGTTTTCTCCAGCTTTCTGAACACTAATGAGGCCTAGAGAGTGGTGATGGAGGCCGGGTGGGCTGTTGCTTGAGCTCCCACTTTGGGGACTCAACCCTGGACCTGTCTGAGAATGATGTGAGGGTCCTCCTTCAGGTGGCCACTGTTGAATTCTGGGGCCTTTCACAATCTGAATTTGGTCTTTTCATTCACTTGGCACTTTTGGTTTCAAGATAAATTCAGAATCAATCTTTTGAAACAGCCTCCAGGAGAGGAAAAGTTTTGATACATTCACTAAGCAAATATATACTGAACACATACTATGTGCCAGGCATAATGACAAGCGGTAAAGATACAAATGTGGACTGAGCATGGTCTCTCTTATCAAGGAACCTATAGGCAAATAAAGGAGCTTGACAAATCCATCAGTGAGATGGGCAGGAGTGGAGAAGCAGAGGGCCTAGAGGGCACACAGATGTCTGACACGACAGGATGTCCAGAAAAGCTTTAAAAAGGAATGCCTGCTTCCTCTAAAACAGTGGAGTGAGGGGTTAAAAGATTTGTCCCTTGAGCCCTAAAGACTAAATTTAAATTTTACCTTTGTTGCTTAACTACTCTATGACCTTGGCAAGCTGTCTCCTATCTTCAAAGCTCAAATTTAAAATGGTGATCATAATAGTATTTGCCTCATGGAATTATTATAAATGTTCAAGGTAATAGTGCATGTATTCATGCTTCACACATGGCCAGCATGTGATGTGTGCACACAAATACTAGCCTTTGATATTATTAAAGAACCAGAAGTAATCAGACAGATTAAGAAAGCAGGGGATCAGCATTTCAAGTTGAGAGCATAGGGCAGGTGATTTCAGGGGGACTTCCTTTACAAATTTTTCAGTATGTCTAACATAAATCTGTATAAGTAGAGAAGATAAGACTAAAGCGGTAGGCAGAAGCCAATCCTGAAGGGCTTGTGTGCTAAGCGAAAGAGTACAAAGGCTGTTCTAACAACTTTGGGGAGTCACTGAGTGATTTTAAGTGACAGGGCCAGATTTGTAGTTTTAATCTGGCATCACAGTGGTGTTTGGAGAGGAAAGAGAGTTGCAGAGAGCAGTTGGGGTCTATTATTATACCAGATTAAAGAGCAAAAGTTTGTATTCCTCTTGAATGTCTTTTAGTTAGTATTAGATTTTGCCAACTCTTGAATAAGATATGTCTTTCATCTGCACCAGGGCCAATTATACGTACATTGTTTCCATCCGTGGTTTTAAATACAAATGCAGGGCTATGGTTCTTCCTATAGAGCCCATGTACTTAATACTTTGAGGGGCTACTAGAAGTATTTTGACCACTGAATGACTCCTGGGAGTGATTAAGACTTTTGGGTGGAATGAGAAGGCCACACTTCCAAGGCAGCTGGATAGAAAATGACAGCATCAGGCTGAGAGGGTATCTTACTCATACTATCTCAGAGATCAGACACTCATGGATATCTTAGCTTTTTGTTCTCCTAAGACATAATCTAGTTCCTTACTCTCTTCCCTCCTCAGCCCCCCTCTTTATGCCATGTATTTAGCAGCCATACTCTCTTTGGGTCCCTGTCATCTGAAGTGGTAGAAAAGACTGCAGGAGTAAGTTCAATGCTTTGTTTCTCTATGCCTTGGTTTCCCTGCAATGAAAAAAGGTGATAAATTCTTCTGAAAAGTGTGGGAGAGTTTGATTTATATTTGATAGCAGCATGATTAGATCTTAGACCAGAGGTTTTCCAAGTTCTGATTTGCTAAGGGAAACTTTATTGAAAAGAAGACTTATACAAAAGAAACATGTAAAACAGATAGAGGTGATTCTGCTCTTGATGATGTGTGCTTGCAGGGTTCAACATTCTCTGTCTTGGCGCCTTGACCCAAATCTATTATAGCAGATAGGGTCTGGAGAATGTACGAGCTCTCAGGGTAAGGTTTGACAGGCAGAAAAGGCTGCTTCCATAAAGCTCAGTGGGTCAGATGCTATTGACAGGTAGAGAGTGAATAATTTCTTATTAGGAACTTTTTGTAATCTTTGTTACCTCATAAATCGAACTGCTTTCAAGTGAGACACAAGGGACTGAAGGCAGAGACCCTGCCTTATTCATCTTTGATTACCTCCCCAGTGCCCAGCATTAGTTAGTTCAATGAATGAAAATCTCTGTGATTAATGTAGTAAATTACTTCTTTTGAGGGTACTGACTGTGTCTTAAGGTCTGAAACAGCTAATTTGCTAAAACTGGACCAATGGCTCTTTTTGGCCCCATGTGTCTATTTATTCCAATGAGAGTCTGGGCACTTTAAGGAAGCAATGGGTAAACTGAGAGCAGCCAGAAGCCATGTGAAGCTAATTCTCAATGGCGAAGAAAAGTGGAATCCAGTTCACACAGAAGGCCACACATCCCACCTCCTTTCCAGCAGCTAGGGCCTCCTCACCAACTGACCTCCATTAACTGGTGTTATCTCGGCATTTCCTTAAAAAGCGCTACTGGTCCACATTCACAGATGAGTGAGTTCTTTCTTCTGATAACTTACTGTGTGTTTAACATACACCAGAACTCTGCTAAGCATTTCTCATCTATGACCTTATGGAAGCATCACATAAAAACTAGTGGCAAATACTGTCTTCATCATCATTTTATAGATATAGAAGTAAAGACTTCCCTGACATGGAGTCATTAAGTAACTTGTCCAAGTTCGCTAAGACTTGGTAAGGTCAAACAGCTTTCTCAAGGTCACAGAGCTTCTGCGAGGTAGAAATGGTTATTTTGAGTCATATACAATGCCCTTCTTACTACAGGACAAAGGAGGGAGTGGAGGGCAGAGTCCTTTTTCACTTGATATTTACAGAGCAGTTGCTATATGCAAGGACAGAAAATAAATATTTTCCTACTCACTAGAACTTCAAGAGGGAACAAAATACACAAAATATCTGCTCTTGGGTAGTTTACATTTGGGGTGGGGATTCAACCAGTTCACGTTTTGCCCTCTCATAAAATCTTCCCTTGCCTCTTTTGGACCTGGTGATATTTTACTTCCTTAAGTAAGTATCCTAGAGCTTTAACCTGTGTACCACACTTCGGAATTTAATAGATTTGACCTCTATATATTCTTTGCCCCTTGGATCCAGCTTCTTTCAAAATAAAGACACAAAGGAAAATGGTGAGGCCAGTAGCAAGACTGACTGACAAGTTCATGTTTCAGTCTCTTTTGCAAGAGTCGTTTAACTCTTGGATGGGACTTGCAAAATGCTGCCTCTGTTTACATTCACATGGTAAGTGGCTCTGCAGTGTTCATTATATTTGCAGTGGGCAAGGTTTATCACAAGCTTCTAGGAGACAAGAGCTTGTTCTATTCTTCGAATCCCCCATAATGCTTGGCACCCTTCACGACAACTTCCAAATGCTAATGTGGTAGATTACGTACCCCAGAAAAAAACATTCCCTTAATCGTAATTCGCATTCCTGTGTGTGTGTGGAACCCATTGTTAATAGGACCTGTTGAAGATGTTAGTTTGGTTTAGGTGTGGCCAACTGTATGAGACCTTAATCCAGACTACTAGAAGCCTTATAAAGAGGACCAGGAAGTCACAGAAGCCAGGAAAGAGAAGACATCACCACATGACAGGAGGCAGAAATACAAGCAAGAAACTCCAATGATTGTCAGAAGCCAGCCCCAGAATGCCAATAATCAGGGAGAAAGCAAGCCTGGTTGCTATCTTGGTTTTGGATTTCTTTTAGCCTCAAAACCGTTAGTCAATACATTCCCATGGTTTAAGCCAACCCACTGTGTAGTGTTTGTGATAGCAGTTTGGACAATCTAAGGAAGCTGGGAATGATGATGATAGTCTTTCTTGGGCATGAACTATATGCCGAACATTTGGTCTGTGACAGCAGGCTCATGCGCCAACTTGGCCAGTCAATGGTGTCCAGTTGTCTGGTCAAGCAAGCACTGGCCTGTGACTATGAGGATATTTCATGGCCTTACATTGTCAGTAAGTTGGTTGTATCTATGGCTGATTACATCTACAATCAACTGAGAAGATTGCCTTCTGAATGAGAGACATTTCATCCAATCACTTGAAGGCTTTAAAAGGAGAAATGATGACTTCAGCAGTCAAAGAGAAAATTTTCATCTCTACTTCAGTCAGCCAGCTTTTCCTGGGGAATATGTTGAAAACCTTTAGCAGGGTTCCCAGCTTGCAGCTTGCCCTACAGAATTTGGACTTGTGCATCTCCACATTTGCGTGAGACAATTTTATAAACTCTCATAATATTTACAAATATTACCTGTTGGTTCTGTTTCCCTAGAGAACCCTGACTAATACAGCATTGATACTCTATTTCCATTATCTCATTTCATTCCCACCATGACCTGCTTGCTCTTACTGTTTTCTTATCTCCATTTTACAGATGAATGAACCAAGACTCAAGGTCACCCAGATAGGAGCTGGCAGAGCTATATTGCAAACCTACCTCTGTCTTCCCCCAAACCCAGGCTCTTAATCACCATGCTAAGTGCCTGGTGGTGGTTCAGCAACATGAGCTGGGAAAGAAGATTAAACGAACATGTGAATCAATCCATGCTGCTTTCACTACATCCCTTCTTACCCTTTCCTAAACAGGCATGACTGAGAGCAGAATTCTCTCTATCTCCAACCCTCTCCACCAGATGACACCTAGCACACTTTCCCCCATTCCCTGACAGAACCAAGGGTATAGGGATCCTTTTGAAGAGTTCTTGCTGAAAGCATCTTGTAAGAACAACTATTAATTCTTTGGAATAGTAGCTGAAGAACAGAAACCCAGAGCCAAGGGCAACATATGGTCCATGGACATTATCTGGATCTCCTTGTTAGTATCCTTCCATAAACTGTTTCTATCTTCTGTACATGAAATCATGACAAATTAACTTTGAGTAAGATAAATGACACGTTAACTTGCCTTTCTTTTGTTTTCCATAAAAAATGGAAAAGTTCCTTGAACACTCCAAGTCATTAACATTTCAATTTATTCATGCTTTTATCACTGGCCTCCTAATGGCAATACTACATAATTATATCTGCTGTATAACCGTCAACATTGATAGCTCTTTGTGTGTCCATTAGTGCTATTTCCTCTGCCTTTGCTAGCCTGTTGGTTTGAGAAGGCAGATTGCTTTTTTATACCATCCTCCCTACTTTTGGCACATGAGATGCTGACCAGGGAAATGAGGGCAATGAAGTAAGTGATGAGGAAATGGGTGAGAATCCAAGCTAACGCTATGTTCCTGGTGCTGTTCCATGCACTATACATAGCTTATTTAATCCTCCCATAACCCTATGCGACAAAGTCATTATTATAATCACATCTGTTTGTATAGATCAGGAAACTGAGACACAGAGAGATGAAGGGACTAGCTCAGGATCACGTGGTTACTAAGTGGCTGGGCCAGGCTTTGAACCTGTGCAGTCTGGCTCCAGAGTCCACACCCTGCATGGTTACTTTCTGTCACTATTGGGAATGAGTGAGTCCGGGCAGCTGTCAAAGACCTGCTCTGTCCACATCTATCTTTCTCCTCTGTGGCTTTTACTCCTATATAGGAGCTAGTACTGCTGCTGTGTTGATGCTTTAGATTACAAACGGTGAGATAAAAATGGCAGAATGCAATAGCATGACTGTGATTAAACACTCCCTCACCCTTGCCTCAATCCTCCCAATTGTAGCTTTTGCCTCAAAAGCCCAATGGCCTTAGAGAAGTTACTAGATTTAAAAGACACAAAGCAAGTGTACATTTTAACAAGCAGGAATGCGCCCCTACCCCCATCCCACAATCATCATTTGAAGACCATAATTGAGGTCACAAGCAGGGTGCACCTGGCATTCCTGAAAACTGGGCATTTGTTGGCATCACCACTTTAAATTAAGGGTGAGTTTTCATGCAGGCCTCCAAAAAATCAGGCCCTGAATATTTCTCAGTACCAATATTTGTTGGTCTGCACAGAAGTCTGCTTGGGCATGTGCTAGGCAGTAACTTAAAGTAGCAAGAGAGATGCCTGTAAATTCTCTTTAAAATGATACATCAAAATAATTATAACTGTGTTCTTGGCCTTAGAAGCACAAATCAGAGGTTACTGATATAGCAAGCTAAAGGGGCTCAGAGGAATATTTAAATTTTAGAAAACAGGCCTCACATCAAAGAAATTGCCTTCTTTAATTCATAAAAAATTACTACATTCCTTTAAAATGAGAATAAACCTAATATTTCTTAATGCCTGTTCATCATTAATATTATGCCAATTATTGCATTCCTTTTGGCTGATAAATATTCAGAGGATAAATGAAGCCCACAAGGTGGATTAATTCTCCAGCAGTACAAATATTTCAATATTTTATATCACATAATTAAATGTTGTTTGTTGTTTCTGAAACCAGAACTTGGGACATGTTAATGAATTGCTTCAAGAAGACAGTTAGACAGGTTTCACGGTTGATATTTGGAATCAGATATTTATGAACACTGCACGACACTGCCGATGATTTACACTTGCAGAATAAATCCTACCTGCAGAAGTCTGGGGGCACCATGCCATAAACATTGATCCTGTCACAGAGCTCCAGTGCAATCGTCATCGTGAACCAGCCAGTGCTGAGCCAAGTGTTGGAGATCTTCCTGGAAGGAACGACAATTAAGTCTGCAGGCTGGCAAAGTAGACTCAGATGCCAATACTATCTTAGATCTTCTCTGGAACAAAGCTGACTATAAATACATGCACTCACACATACACCCCCACACACTCAATCTTGTAAATAACCTGGAAATTTACCATATAGAAATCTCTTAACACCACCACCATAGAGCATGGTACAAAGATGATACCTCCTGGTAATGCTCCACCACGGCTGGAAATGTGGTGCTAAAATGGTGATCAAAAGACTTTTCTATTATCGAAGATGATGATCAGTGTTTCCACATGTAAATGCATGTTACCGCATTTAGTTTCTTATGAAAATTGCTGTGTAAATGGTAACTCTTTATTAATCAGAATACTTGAGAAACTGGAAATACTTCTTGTTCCCCAAGAAAGCTAGATAATGAAGAGCTCTTTCAACATGAATAAGCATGTAGGTGTTTATGCCTGTCTATATCAATCAATCAATCAATCAATTTCTATCTATCTATCAAATGGTAAAAACCTGCCTTTGATTAGACTAATTAACATCTACTTTTTTTTTTTTGCATGGGCAGGCACTGGGAATCCAGCTCGGGTCTCCAGCATGCAGCTGAGAAATCTGCCTGCTGAACCACCATGGCCCACCCAACATCTACATTTTGATTGTATGTCTTACCTTAAGAAGGAATACATTCATTGAAGGGACTAATGACCAGAGGAAAAGGGTCACAGGAATGCTTATGCTTAAGTTGAACATTTGTTTTCTTTTACCTTAGAAAATTCAGGGCCCTTTAAAGATTTTTATTAGAAATACAAGTATTTTCAAATTTCTAAGGAACGAATCCACATGTTCTAACATTCACTTATTTGTCCACTTAAACATCTATAATGCACTCTGACCACATGCCAAGTCTAAGAATAAATGGAGACAAAGCAGCAAGGTCTAATTTGACTCTGAGAATGGCTCCTTGGTCTACCATTCTATGTGGCTGTGGATATTAATTTCAATTCTTCAGGGGTTGCTGCTTTTGCTTTTTTTCCCAGTGCTTATGGCATGCCTCATTAGCCATTTTCAAACACCTCGTCCCCAAGGTCAGACTGTCTGACTTTGCCTGGCCATAGCACCATATGTGATGTGAATAACCGAATAACAAAGTGACAGAAAAGCTTTTCTACTTGCAGCATGTAGCACGCTTACCTGAGAAGAAGGAAGACCCTTTGTTAACTAGTTTGCATTATTTTCATTTCACATACAGATCAAGATAAAAAGAGTATCTTTTAAGGAGTCCTTTGTCTTATGATTTAGTCATTCTTGAGTTCATGGCTTCAACTTTCTAGTTCTTAATCTCTGCTCATTTTTTCTCTATTCCATTGCATCCTGATCCAGCAATACTCCAGGAAGCAGCATTTAAAAGCTCCTAAATATTGGATCAACATAGGCTCAAATTTCACCTCTTTTGATTACCAGCCAGCTAGATGGCTTCAGGCGGGATATTGCTGATTCTGGGCCTCCATTTCTTATCTATAAAAGCAGGCATGAGACTTTCTATTTCACTGGACCATTTTAAGGACTAAATGAAAGAACAGCCATGAAAATCAACTAGCCTTCGTGCATTGATACATCCTAGTACCTTCCTCCTCTTTTGGTTGCTAGATTGGAGGAAACAAAGTAAATAATTCAGCCATTCCAGTGTTTTTTAGCTCCCTTGAAGAAACTGATACTGTTCCAACACTCTGCTACAGAGTTTGTGTAGGAGCCACAATTATTAGCCAGGAAGTATTTACAAAGGCCAGGAGCCTCCAGTCCACAGGAGCATTAACAACAGTGTTATATATTCACAAGACCTTTGGGATTGGAGGAGCCAGGATGGAGCAGAGCCGACTGAATGGGGTGGAGCTGTAGGGGGAAGGGCCTTTCCTTCTATTAGAGTCTGCCTTCACCTATCAGGCCGTGATGATGCATTTGACAGTTGCTCTAGACTTAAACACTGGGTGAGTTAATAACTAGGAGGATGTGGAGTCCAGGAACAGAATGATGGCTCACTTATACCCCCAACACACAGATCTGGGCATCAGGCGTATAGCCTTACACTTTTGGAGCTCTTGGAAATGCAAAGGGGGCTTTTCCTAGGGCCAAGGACTCCCCCATAATTTTGGCTTTGTTTCATGTGATGCAAGAGAGATCACAAATCACAGCCTGAAATACAGGAGGATGTGACTTTACAGATAAGAAGATGCATGGGTAGAAATGGGCAGAACAAAATCGGGGAGAATACAAAGAGGAAGACAAAAGAAACTGAACTGGAGAGTTCTTTAAAGTGCCACTTAAAATTCCTGAGACTGCCTAAATAATAGCCTTTTGGGATCGCATTATAGAGGCGCAACTGCTTGTGCTGTCTTTCTAAAAAGATTTCCACTCTTTTTCCAACAAAGGAATATCTACTGTTTTCACACTTAATCAGCTGTAATGAAAGAATATGAAGAGCTGTCATGTGCTTATTAGGGAAAATTATCAGATATTCTTTTATATGATGAAGTAACACACTGAGCTGACAATTCTATAGTGCATACTAAATTACAATTAAAGGCCTTTCTACTCTACCAGAATCTCATTTATAATCTCTATGGAAATATTCTCCTGCAGTTATTTCATTTATGCTTCCTTTATCTAATTACTATAATATTGGTTCTGAATCATATTTTCCTAATGTACCCTTATTCAATTATAAAGTTATTTTCAAGTACAGTTACTTTCTAATATCAAAGAATACTACTTAGCCATCTATGTCATTTGTCATGCTTCTTAATTGCGGATAGTTCCTGAGTCATTTTTTTCTGTAGTTTTAAGTAGGGTGAAACTTCTATAAATCAAAATCTATTGAATGATCCCATTTCTTATAACTATTAACTTGAAATGAATGTCTTGACTCTGAGATTTGCAAAATTAAGTATATCGTACTTTGTGTATCTAAATACACGACACTGTTTAGCTGGGTTTCAAAAAAAGCACATAACAGAAATACTGTTGGATCCTAAAGGTTTTGTGTTTTAATTTACAGATGTAGCTTGATTCTTCAGCTGATTTTGACTTGGCTTTTTTCTAGTTTAGAGTGGGCTGCAGGTTAAGTCATAAGAATATCGAATCACTATTAGATTCTTTAAGCCAGTTTCTTAAAGATGAGAGTTTCTAGAAGTGGCCATGTACTCTGGCACCCTACAAATCTATAATTGTGATTCTAGATCTAGGACTGTGCGGAAGCCTAGCAGACAGCTGTTTGCGGAAAGAGAGGCCCAGGGATTCGGCTCCCTTCTCACCATTGATTGCAATTTAGTGAGTGAGATGTGCCTTAATATGGGATTGTTCCCTAACGATCTAAGCGACCAAAGGGCTTAGTCTCTGTATTATCAGTTTTAAATAATCTCTTAAGAAGATCCTGAGCAATTGTTATCTTAAATGGCTAACACTATAGCAGTGTTCCAAGAATTCTTAAATTTAGCAAAGTCATTGTGGTGGCTAATTTCATATTAACTTGGCTAGGTTATAGTGTCCCGGTGCTTGGTCAAGCATTGGTCTGCTTGTTAACAGTGAGGGCATCTGGAGGTAGGATTTGCATCTACAATCAGTTGAATGCATCTATGATTGACAAGAGATTTCCCTCAACAATGTGGGGAGACTCCTCACCCAATCAGTTGAAGCACCTAAAAGCCAGAACTGAGGATTTCAGACATCAGAAGAGGAATTTGGACTCAGTTTTCAGCAATGGATCTTGCAGGAATTTCTAGCCAGTCAGCCTTCCCTGGAGAATTCAGATTAAGGACTTCAGCATCACCTTTTTTGGAGTTTCCAGCTTGCAGCTTGCCCTATGAAGTACCAGCCCCTACAGTTGTGCGAGTCAATTTCTTATGCATATATATGTACATATTCTGTCGGTTCTGTTTCTCTGGAGAACCCTGATAAATACAGTCATTATAATTCAAAAGAGAGACTTGTGTTCTATTGAAGAGAGTATTTCTACTTATTCTGAATTTTCCAACCTGTAAAAAATCAAACTATGAATATAACTCCCCTCTCTCCATGCTTTGTAAAATGCTTTCTTTAAATAGCTCATTTAAATGGGTGACAGTCCCTTTTATTTGTGGTTTTTAAAGGGCAGTAAGTGATTGGATTTGTAGCAACCTGTGATAATGAGCTAGACCTTTACTTGCTCACTGGCAGGGGCTAAGCATGGCATCTGCTGGAGGCCACAGCAGGCAGCAGCCATGCTCTCCTCTCTGCAGACTCAACGCCCACTCCTGCCCATCCCAGTCTTTAAATGGTCACAAAGTTTCCAGGATTTAAAAGAAAAGCTCCACACAAAATAATCTGGGGAGACTAGACTTTTGTCTTTCTTTAAAGCTCTATTCTTTAATGAGCTGACTATCCTTGCCAAGCAATGGATTCAGCACTTTATATTCTTTATTCCATTTATCATGTATGTTCAGTTTTAAGATAGGCAATTGATTACATTTTTAAAGTAAGTTACACCATGAAATATGCATTATTTATAAATTTGCCTGTTTTAGAATTCAGGAAACAAGGTCATTTAGTCATTAGATCAATTCTATTAGGTAGTCACTGTCCCCCACCCCCCCTTTTTTTTTTGCATGGGCAGACACTGGGAATTGAATCCCGGTCTCTGGCATAGCAGACGAGAACTCTGCCTGCTAAGCCACCATGGCCTGCCCCACTGTCCCCTTTTAACACATAAAAGTCACTTGAGTCTCCGTGAGGTTAGATAACTTGTCTAAGGCCACCTAACTAGTGAGTAGGAGAGCCAGAATTCCATACAAAGCTCTATGTTTGGCTAACACTGCACTGCCCTCCTCCATCCCTAGATGCCTTTTTATATTCCATAGATTCAGCCAGCTCTTTGCCTTTCATCTCTCTCCCTCAGCTCAGGCCGCTCTCCCCAGCCTGTCTGACTGTAGCCTTAGAGGACTTTCCTCCTGCACACTGCCTGCTCGCTCCCACCCATGGGAGCCGGCCACTCTCTCTCCCTCCCAGGTCCTCCCTCACCTGCCTAAATACTTCTCAGCCAAGCTTTCAGTTCAAATACTCTTCGTCAAGAAGGCCTCAACCGTATCCCCTAGAGCAGTGCTTTTCAAAATATTTCAACCTAGAGATATTTTACATCATGATTGAGTAGATAAACATATATGTACGTTTTATGTGTACATATATATGTTTAGGTTACATATCTATGTTTAGGTTTTCGTTTTATTAAAAAAAATAATTTAGCGGGTTTTAATATACTCACAAGATTGTGTAACCATCATGATTACTGACTTCCAGAGCGTTTTCTTCACCCCCAAAAGAAAATATTCACATGCATATTCATATATATTAAATCAAAATAAAAGTTTCATGAAACCATACTTTCCCTAACTATGTGGGATGCATGCTGTTATTATCTATTTTATTCATTCTTTTCACTACATCAAAAGAAAAAAAAACCTCGTATTGACTCACCACATTATTTCATGTCCCATCATGGAGTTGTAACCAGCGGTTTGGGAAACACTGCCCTGGACCACGTCAGGTTTGCCTGCTCTGTGTCATGGCACCATCCTTCCCCCCTCACATGCCCACTATTCTTAAGACTTTATATTCTGTGAGGGGAGGGTCTAGGGCTGTGCCGTCTTTTGACTTCCTAGTGTCAGTAGTGGGTACTCAATAAATATTTGTTGACTGAATAAATGCTTGGCTTTTAACGGGAAAAATAAGCCCACACACAGAGGTAAAGAGCACACGTTAAATGAAACGCAGTAAAGCTCTCCTGCTTGTCACTGGTGCAGCCCAGCGGCTACAGAGCCTCCTCCTCAAAAGCAGGGATTTGTGTTTGAAATGCCCATATAATTGCCTTAGTGCTTCGTTTCACTTTGTTTTGCCAATTCAGCTTGGGCAGCCCAGTCTCAGAAGGACCGTCCGGGGAGTGGCAGGAGCTTTACGCTCGGGGAGGTGACCGGCCCCCGGTGTCCCGGCCCCCGCCCGCGCTCGGTACCTGTCTTTGCCCGTCTCCCGCTTGAAGAGCTCGTCGAACTGCAGCATCTTGCGGCGCGTGATCATGAAGGCCTTGAGGCGCGGCAGCACCTGGCTCAGCAGCTGCAGGTTGTTGTAGACCTGGCCCTTGCCGTCGCGCCGCATGTAGCTGCTGGGGCCCCAGAAGATGAACACGGTGCCCTGGCTGACGTTGAGCAGGTCGTGGCGGTTGCGGAGGGTCCTCTGGAGGCTGGAGTGCGCGATGACCCGGAGGCTCGTGCGGTTGCCCACGTCGCGCCCGTAGCCCCGCGTGGGGGCGTCATTCATGCGGATGACGCACTCCGTCTGGTCGATCTGGGTCCCTTGCCGGCTGTGCAGCAGGTGCCCCGAGCTCGTGACCAGGGCGCAGTCCCTGCAGTGCATTTTCAGGGGCTGGAAGGCAGCGGGAGAGGGGCGCTGTCAGCAGCGAGGCGCTCACCCCCCACAGCGGCGTCCCCCGCCCCGCCACCCCAAGAGTATAGCCCTCTGTCACTTCATCAGCCCTGACATTCTGTTCCAAAGTGCTGAGAAGGAGAGTTGCACAAGAGAAAAAGAGAGCGAGAGCATTGCCCTGCCAAACCGAGGGCTACGGACTTTATGATATAATATAACCAAATTGTCACATGAACCCAGCGAGGCTGCTATCGTCACCATTTTACAGATGAGGCTACTCAGATTTACCTAAGGGTGTATAACTAGACAGCAGTAAAGTTACTCACTAGTTACCAGTTATTTTCAACCGATAATCTGTCTGAAGCCAAAGTTCCCTCCCGCAAAAAGACTATACTGCATAGTTCCGATGCTCTTAATGCACCTTATTGAGAATTAAGCATTTATTAATATTCCTGAATGCTTTGTATAAACATGCTTATCTTAAGTTAGCATCATCAAAGAATCACATGGGGAATAACATGCAATATGTAACCTCTTGAATGCCATAATTCTGAAATGAGAATTAGAATCGTTTCCCCTGTATGAAGGGGATGGGGAAAAATGGGTTGGTCCATCTTTAGAAAGCGTACAGAAAGCCTCCAGCTCAGGCTACACACCTCACTGGGGATTCCCTCCCCCACCTACTCCTCCCACCCTGTCCGACCCCAGTCCTTTTCTCACCTGCAGCGAGCATATGCCTTGTGGAAGTCCTGGCCCTGTAGTGCCCACTGGGGAAAATTCCAGTGGCAATGCTCATTTCAACACCCTGCACACCAATGATTTGCTTTCTGAGCATCCAAGCTTGAGCAAATTTAACATTCCTCTGTTCATGTTTAATGAGAAATATCTCTTAGTTGCTGTTTGAAGATAATGTAATTAAGGCCCGAGGCCGAGGGCAGCAAGTGTGCAAGGAAACGACAATCAGTGTTGTAAGGGAACGTTGCATTGTTCGATTTTCCCCTTTTCTGCCCTCCTTCACTGTTAACTTTGCAGAGGACAGGCTGGCTCCCTGCACAGCCTCAGGAAATCGGACCCAATTTAATACCTTATATATTTAGACTTGTGTTTACTCTGGGACTTTCCTTAGCCATATCTCTGTTCTCAGAACCAGAAGGAGAGCACCTTGAGGGCAGCCAACTTCATCGATCACTGCATAGGGACAAAGAACACTGGCTCCGGCATCTGACAAGTGGTTTCTGCCTGGTCTCTAGCCCCTATCAGCTAGAGGACTGTGGCAAATCACTCACCTCAACAAATCACAGTTTTCTGTACTCTACACCGAGGATAATATCTCACTCTACCTTGGTAGAATGAGAAACTAAAGACTCACACAGTATTGACTTGAACCATTTGAAGCTGCCAATATTTGACTATTTGATCTGCAAAAATAACAGTACATGTGGTTGCACCTAATACTTACCATAGAACCTGGCACAAAAGGACCATTCAATAATATATAGCTGCTGTTATAATGATCACTGTGGAGCGCATTGTAAGTACTCAGTATACAGTACTTATCCCTTTGGGTTTGTAAGCGACATGTGCTTGTGAAATGGAACTTCTCCCGTTGCAGATTCTCATTATTAAGTCAACCCTCAGTTCCTCTTGGGTGACAGGCTCTGGGCTAGGCCATACGAATGCAAAGTCATGCAGACAACAGAAGCCGCTAGAGACCTTATAGTATAGTGAGGGGGAGTAGGAGTGTGACAAAGTGTGATGGAATATGAGGAGGAGGCTGGCAGAGCACAGCTAGGCTGGGGCACAAAGAAAAGAGCTGCCAGGTAACATTTATCAAGTGTTCATGATGTGCCAGACACTGTTCTGAATTCTTTATATAATTGTATTAATTTGTCAAATATCCCTATGAGGTAAATTAACTTTCTCATCTATTAAAAAGGGGGGGACAGGGGGTGCAAGTGTGGTTCAGTGGTAGAATTCTTGCCTGTCATACGGGAGACCTGGGTTCAATTCCCAGTCCATGCACTTCCCAAAAAACAAACAAGCAAGCAAAACAAAGGACAAACAAACAAAAAAAACTGAACAAGTGGTGCTGCAATAACAGGATGCTCACATGGAAAATTAATGAAATATGACCCCGCCATACCCCATACAAAAAAAGCGGGGTGGGGGACAGGAAGGGGATCAAAGAGATACTTGAGACCAAATGACATTCATTCATTCACTTATTCATTCACTCACAAGACGTTTACCAAGCACTTAATACACCCCTGAGGTACTGTGCTATCTCAGAACATTTGTTAATAAGGTCACTTTGTAAGAGTTTATCCCATTGGAACCTAAGGCTTTTTCTCATCAACCACACTTATAACTGGCATCCTGAATTTCTCAGTTTGATTTATAATTTTCAAGACATTGTGCTTATTATTCCTCAGAAAAACATTTTGAAGTAAGGTCCCAGCAGCATCTCTTTCACCCATATTTAATTATTCTGCCAGTGATTCTCACAGCTGGAGACTGGTGGACAGTTAAACCAACCGTTGCCTGAAGGGGGTTCCAAGGACGTCTCTCCTCCCCCAGGAGGCCAGCTGAAGACCCTTTTCAGGGAAGGCCAAGGTTCCTGGCCATGCCATATCGGTCTGTGATTACTGGACACTTACAAAACACCCTCGGGTCCACACGGTCCCAGAAGGCCTCCCTGCAGGATTCCTGCCACCTGCCTTAGCTCTGAAGCATTGAGAACCTCAGGCACCAGAATTCATTCTTTGAACTATGCAGATGCACCAAACAATGCAAAAAAGATCAAAGTCTGAATTGTGCTTTAAGTGCCTTTTGGTAAGTGGTGCCAATGAAATGACAATAGCTGTCCTAAACATAATGTTACACTTCCAGCCGCTGAGCAAAGCCTGTACCAAAGACTGAATCACTTCCAAAGAGGGAGGAAATGAAAGTTTTCTGCAATCAGAGGAATTGTCAATGTCTTGAGAGACAGAATGACTAAAGATTATACAACGTGTGACCCTGATTCTCAGAATGTTTTACAGTCCTCTGAGAGAGCCATGTTCCTCCACTCCTCAGTCCCACCGTCATCTTAATGATCTGGGTGGAAATATCATTATTATTCATCAAAAGCTAAGACTCCTGATGCAGTGTTTACATGTACTTCCCTGAAGCCTTCGTACACTGGGTTGATGAATCCCTAAGTGGACTGCAGGAAAGTAAACTTGTGACTCTGCCAGTCTGTCTGGGAGATGAAATGCCCCTGAGGACACCAGAGGGCAGGTGGCTCCCAGGGATTCATCCCCTCGCAGGTGCATTCTTTAACTCCATACTCCTAGGATTCAACCTCCCTGCTTCTTTGGGACATTTTCTTTAAGGCCCCATTTGGGAAGGCATTCCTTCCATTGGTAGGAATCATGGACACTCAAGTCAAGTCACCCTAGCCTTGGAAATCTCTTTTCCATCCTGAACCATATCAAATGCTCATTAATACTGAATGAATGGGTAGGTGGGTAAATGTAGAAATGCATGCCAGCCTCCTGCCTTCTCAGTCCTCTTAGAAAACCTACCTTTGGAGACATAAGAAGTAGATGTAGCATCCTTACCAAGAACTTGCCTATAAACCCCAGGCCTTGGTACTAATGCTGTGGAGAGAAGAAGTGGGAATGGGTTGTGAAGCCTCTGTCTGCAGAGAAGGAAGCTGTGGTCATTTGCCTTAGAGCAGCCTCCAGGCCCGTGGATCCTTAATGGCCAGAGCCCAGGGCACTGCCTGGAATTAATGGCTGGCTGGGAAAATGGCCCAGGACACAGTAAGGGCCATTAAGCCCAGCCAGTTATTAATCCCTAGTAAGAGCTTCATGCCAAGGTCATTAGAGCTGTTGTGAGGTGAAAAATGCCCAGGAAAATCTACAGCACTCAGAGGAGTTGCCCGCCCTCCAGGCAGCTGATTCTTACAGCTGCAGTGCAGGCCCCCAGAGGCTTCTGCACAGGTGCCCATGGGAGACAGGAGGGCAGGAGCCCGAGAGGGAGCGCGTGTGCACACACAGACAGGTGCATACACCTACACGTGCCATTTCTTCTCTATTTATTGTGGAAAATATATATAACATGGACATTTTCATTTTAACCATTTTTAAGTGTGCAGTTTCACTTGCACTAATTTACAACGTGGTGCTACTATCGCCACCATCCATTATCAAAATTTTTCTATTCACCCCAAACAGAAACTCTGCATCTATTAAGCAACAACTCCCTTCCTCCCTCGCCACAGCCCCTGGGAACCTCTAATTTACTTTCTGTCTCTATAAATTTCTTTATTCTAGATATTTCATATCAGTGCAATCATACAACATTTGTCCTTTGTGTCTGGCTTGCTTCCCTCCACATGCTATCTCTAACGCTTGTTAACAGGTATCAGAACTTTGCCATTTCATTTTTGCTGTCACTTCTGCTCTGATAATTTGTAATCATTTGTCACCATCACCTTGAATAGTATCTGCCATTTAGTGGGGGCTTATGACTATTTTTAGAGTATTTTAGAATAGTGAACAAATTTCTCCTTCCATCCCATGTACCCCACCCCCCAAAACAAAAGCAAAATTAGGGAATAAGGAGCACGACGACTTACATCACCACTTGCTCCACAGTAGCAATCCCTGTTTGGGAAACCATGTCCAGGGAATCAGATCTGATTTCTGTCACAGCCCCAAAAGCAAGGGCAGAGAGGCGGATGCCTCCTGAGCCTTTCTTTAGAGAATCGAGAAGGCCAAGTCAAATTAAACTTGACACCTAAAGCACTCAGTGATGTCCTTGCAACATTTGCAGCACGGCAGTATCAGGCTTCACTTTTTAAAATTCTGATTTATTTGGCAGAGGAATAGGTACCTCTGAGCATAATGTCCATTAGCTCAATAATGAGACCAGTCCTGCTTTGGGAGCTGCCTGTTGGTCTGGAGCAAACATAAGATATATTAAATAGCTGCAGGTGTTTCTAGAATCCCTATACTTTCCACTCTGATGTTTTCCTGTAATTACTGGGCTTTTATTAGCTGTCAATCTCAGTTCAGTCTGACACTGGGTTTAAATCACTCTGCTTATTTAATGTGATTCACCAGAAAAATGTTCCTCTTCCAAGCTGCAACTTTCTCTCGTATTCAAAGACAAACCCACCCATCAGCCTTCACTACCAAGAAGACTTCCTCTCCCTACCCACTGCCACATTATATGATTTCCATCTCTTGGCTGGCTAGGGATGAAGGAGCTCCATGACAGGAGGCAATACTGAGTAATGTTTAAAATATGGCCTCTGGAGTCAACCTGGCTTTGAACCTGTTTCTCCCGTTCCTTAGATGAATAATTTTGGGCAAGTGGCTGTGCTTTCCTGAGCCCCATTTTCCTCATATGTAACATGGATACAGTAAAGCCATTCTCAAAGGAAAGGTTTGCTATCCCAATGAATGGTGCACTACCCACCAGTTTGCTCAAGCCAAAAAATCAAGCATCATCCCTGATAATGGTGCCGGCTTGAAGCTGTTGTGTACCCCCCAAAAGCCATGCTCTGTAATCCTCATCCAGTGTTGCTGGGTAGGACCTCTTTTATTGTTTCCATAAAGATGTGTCCTACCCAATTGTGGGTGGTAATCTTTGAGTAGATGGTCTCCATGAGATGGGATTGCTTACTAGAGTCCTTTAAAAGGGAACCATTTTGGAAAAAAGCTTTAGAGACACCAGAACCAACAGAGTGTACACAGCCAGAGACCTCTGGAAGGGCAGAAGGAAAAGCCCCCAGAGGAACCTTATGAAATGAAAGAAAATTAGCAGATGTTGCCATGTGTGCCATGTGCCTTCCCAGCTGAGAGAAAAAACCCTGAATGTCATCAGCCTTCTTGAACCAAGGTATCTTTACCTGGATGCCTTAGTTTGGACATTTTCACAGGCTTGGAACTGTAAACTTGTAACCTAATAAATTCCCCTTTTAAAAGCCATTATGGAAAAAAAAAAGCCATTCTGTTTCTGGTATATTGCATTCTGGCATCTTACAAACTAAAACGATAGCTCTCTTTTTCTATCCCCTACATCCTTTATAATCCTGCTGGATTTTTTCCTCTTACATGCATCCCAAATCCTACCACTTCTCATCCTCGCTGCTCCCACCACCTTTATCTAAGCCACCATCATCTCTTCTTAACACCCGCAGCACACTCTTTTTGTAAAGATATTTTTATTGTGAAATCTTCACACACATACTGTCCATCCAAAGTATACAATCGGTGACTCACAATATCATCATATAGTTTTGTATTCATCACCATGATCATTTTTAGAACATTTGCATCACTCCAGAAAAAGAAATGACAAGAAAAAAGAAAAAACTCACATATCCTATACTTTTTAATCCCTCCCTCTCATTGACCAATAGTATTTCAATCTACTCATTTTATTTTTTATCCGTCATCTCCCTATTATTTATTAATTTTTTTCCTTATTTTTTTACTCATCTGTCCATACCATGGATAAAAGGAGCATCAGACACAAGGTTTTCACAACCACACAGTCACATTGTAAAATTTATATAGGTATGTGATCATCAAGAATCAAGGCTACTGGAACACAGTTCAACAGTTTCAGGTACTTCCCTCTAGCTGCTCCAATACACCATAAACTAAAAAGGGATATTCATATAATTCATAAGAATAACCTCCAGGATAACCTCTTGACTCTGTTTGAAATCTTTCAGCCACTGAAACTTTATTTTGTTCATTTCTCTCTTCCCCTTTTCAGTCAAGAAGTCTTTCTCAATCCCTTCATGCCAGGTCCTGGATCATCCCAGGAGTCCTGTCCTACATTGCCGGGGAGATTTACACCCCTGGGAGTTAAGTCTGTCATAGGGAGGAGGGCAGTGAGTTCACCTGCCCAGTTGGTCTCTTAACTGGCCTCTACTTCCCTCATTCTTCCTCGCTGGTACATTTTTGTCTCCTGGAAGCTCCGAGGGTGACCTTTGTTATGTAAATCAGATCACATCACCCACCTACTTAAATCCTCTAAGGGATTCTTATTGCACTGGGAATAAAAAAATCTCAATCAAATGCTACCCTGGTCTTCAAGATCTACAGTTTAAATCCTTGTCTTTCTTTCCAGCATCTCCTGAAACAGCACCCTCCATTGACCACAATTGCCATTTCTCCGCCACTTGGTCACACCAAGTTCATCCCTGTCTAATGAGCTGCGTTAGCTCTTCCCACTACCGAAGCCGCTCTTGCCCTGGCTGGGTGACTTCTCCCATCCTTAAGGTGTTAGTGCAAATCACCTGCCCAGGAAGCCTTCCCCGACCCCTCAATTTAAAACCAGCCCTCTTTCCCATGATCTGTGTTTATTTTTATTTTTAAAACACACATCTCACTACTTGAAAGTATTAATTTGTGTGTTTACATGTTTATCGTCTTTCTCTTTTTACTAAACTGCAAGGAGAGACTTGGTCTTATTCATACTCTAGATTCAGCACCTAGGACACTGTCTAGCACATAGAAAGTGTTCAACAAATATTTTTGAGTAAATGATTGAATGGTCAGGCAATTAAATGGTTTACCACAGTGCCTGGCACATAAATAAATGTGAATATTACATTTAAGTATCACTCTTCTGCCCGTAACCAGTCCCTTATATTTTTCTGCCTGGATAACTAGGTTGCTTTTTCTAAAGCACAGTATTCAGAAACTCATGCATATGTTATAAAGACTTTCAGCACTAGATGACCTTCAAGAAAGGCCGAAGAAATCCCACGATGCCATTAGACTTTTAAAATTGCATTCTATTTTAAAAATTTATCTTTTAGCAGCTTTACTGAGATATAATTTACATAC